>NC_051059.1:17506576-17825894 GCF_904848185.1 Acanthopagrus latus | reverse complement strand
TCTTACAGTTGACATTTTCTTGTTTTACATCCTAATTATTTTGAGTTGTCGTACACTATAAAGATATCAAGTAAAAGAACCAAGTGATTTTTTAAAATTATCATTGAGAAACATATTTCAGTATACTAGAATTTAAGATTGTGCCCAGTATCTAGAAACATTTTAGAATTTTTGTTCTCGGATAACCTCATTCTTTTGAGAAAACGTTCTTGAAGCACGGGAAGGAGACATGTTTAATGGATGAGCAAACAAAGAAAAGGATAGCACCTCCATAAATAATTGAAATCTGGGAAAGGAAACAAAAATAAAAAAAAATACCAGAAAGATCTAGCCTGATTTGCTTGATTGCTTCTTTAAACTTAAATATTCAAACTTCTGTAGAAGAAAAGCTGCTATCCACACCACAGTGTCTTATCACTTCTGTTTCTTTGCATTTGATAGAAACAGCCCCCAATTATTGACTCTTATCACTATTTACTAGCACGTACTTGTTACAGGCAGCTGATGAGCTTTAAAGCCTTCACACATTAATTGTTTATTCCAGCTAAGTACCCAGAGGGGGTTGCTGGGTAGTCGATGGTAATCTGCTGCTGCTGCTGTTGATGAACGACGTCTGTCAGCTGACTTTAAGGTTGGCGATGCTGCCAAAAGTCTCTGAAAAAAGGGGAAGAAAGCATTAAGGAGAGTTGAAAATTATTTCCCACCGACGTGTTCTACGGGAGACTTGGAAATTTAAGACAATTGTTTATGTAAAAAAAAAAAAAAAACTGAAGTGTGTAAAAAATTACCTCCCACATGAAGCTGCTGCTGGAGATGTAGAAACTGGGGCTGTTAGGCTGTGTGAAAGTGTAGAAACAGTCACAATCACAATTACGTCTATTTACTCTATTAACCTGGTTGGAGTGATAGAATTTGATAGACTGTCAGTTGGTGTTAAAGCTCCTGGTTACACAATCAGTGAAAAACAAGCATCTGTTTCCATCTTCCTCTCAGCAGGGAACAACCTTAAGCTGCCTGCCCTCTCAGCCTATGATGTGCATATGTGTGTGTGTGTGTGTGTGTGGGAAGTTGCTGTCATTACCCCCACCTTCTTTCCCCCCTTTTTACCCTCCCCCTGTGAAGTCAACTTCAGAGAGATGCAGCAGCACAGCATCACATCCTCCGAGCTGAGATATACTCAGCGCCATTCATGGAGTGCGCTTTGATACATTGTGGTTATCAGCAGCGTGTCTGGTAGAGAAACAGGGCTGCAATAGGGGCAGTTCTCTGCGCAGCAGCTTCATCATCAGTTAAGAGCAAATTCTACAGGGCCGCAAAGTTTTGACACTGATTTGCTAATGGGCCACTTGATTGCGCCTGGAATAACACGCTTCTTTCGCTAAACTTGTGGGATTTTCGACCCATAAGGAACACTGACAAACACTGCAAACGGTCTGAGATGAAAGATAATCTAATTTCAGATAGGATGGCATCCAGATGTCATGTGGGAAAAGAAAAAAAAAGTCCATGGGAACTTTGATGAAAAAAAGGAGATATGCCTCAGCAAATCTCCAAATCATTTACATCTTTAAAAAAAAAAAAAATAAAAGGGGAAAGTGGACTCACACACACAAATCACAGCCTGGTTTGAGAATGATGTCACATGTGTTTGTCGTACTCTTTTATCCCCTGCAGGACATGGGCAGAGGGGTCAGGGCTGCAGGACACACACACACACACACACTCATGTCTCCTACAACTTTGCAGCCAATGTGCAAATCATGGCAGTCGACGTCAGCCATCATTTAGTTGTCAGGGGTGGAAACAAAATAGATGAGAAATGAAGTGCTGGGACTGGCCTGACCTTGTGGATGATTGCCGCCTAAATAGCTGGGGCTGAAATTGGGCATTTTACACCCTGGCAGCTGCCCAAGACACAATTTGTCCCAACACGGTCCTGAGAAGCATGCCACGTCGAATACCAGTGTCCTGGGAACTCTCGTATTCCACAGTGATCGTCAGAAAATGACATCAAATGAGCAGTGATTAATCACTCTGGCCTGCGCACTCATGGTACAGTGCTTATGTTGAAAGGTGGTGTAGAATATCTTTTTAGTTAGCTTATCATTTCTGTCAGTGTAAAACCTCTTCCAGCAGAGAAACACGTAAATACTGACTACATTTGTGTCTTACATTTTTCCTGCTTCCACACAGAATATAACCTGAGTCAAAAGCAGGCCCAGTTTTTGAAAAATCTGTTTCAAGGTGTGATTTGTAAGAAAAGTTGATTCTCGTCAGTGATGCTATGCCAGAGCACTATTATTCACCGAGTTTGGAATGAGAGTCAAAAATCTACTTTTCTCACAAGTAGCACCTTTGAACTTAATTTATTGTAATGCAGAAAATGTGGAAACATTTCAGAATAAGACCAGCTTGTCCTTCCTCAAAAAGATTCTGTCCCCACTTCCAAAAGGTTGCATGATATTATTTCATGTAAAAAGTCAGTATACATGAGTACAGTGCAGTTACTCAGCAAGGTTTTATGCGGCACGATGCTTATAACCTTAGCCTTAATAAGCCTTAATCGGCCTTACAGGAAACGATTCTGTCAAAGTTTGGAAATCTGCACCTAACCCTTATTACAAAGTTAATAAGGGTTAGGTGCAGATTTCCATTCTGTGGCCAACGCTGGTAGCTCGTTAATGCATCAGCTCATTTGTTATGTGTTTTATGATATGAATATTACACGAACAGTATGTGGACAAGGTGCTCAGAAACAGGCAAAAAACAAATGTAAAACATTCACTGGAAGAAAACTTAAGTCTGTCTGGCCACAAGGACTTTTAAAGGACATTGTTTTTGTTGGAAATATCGCTTATTGGCCTCGCTGATCATCTCGGGAGCCACGCTGCTGGCTGATGAGACGACCGGTCGGCCTCACAGCGGCTTCTCAAATGTCGGAGCAAACTTCCAATAGGCATTTGGACAAACTGATCACATAATGGAGATTTAAATGGTCAGTTTCTCATTAGAAAGAATAATCAAAACTTAGTGAAGGAACATGTTAGCAGTGCACGGATGAAAAATGACAACAGCTTTGTGCTGTGGCTGAAAATTCTCTGCCATCGTCACTGATCGGCACAAACGCTGGTTGTCCCGGGTCCACACGAGTCAGTTCCAGATGTACAGACATGAGACTGGTGTTGACCTTGTCATCAAACTCTGAATATATTTCCCATATTGTGGACTATTCCTTTAAACTAAAAACTAAAAAAAAAAAAAACTGCTGTACGTAATAATTTTCTGTTGCAGCATGACCTCAACAATCCTGCACCAGCCCACAAACTACATCGGCCTCAGGTATTTGTGGCTGCTACTGTAAAGTGTACTGTATGTGGCCCTTACCTCAGTTATTTTGTTAGTTTAGGGGCTTAATCCAGAGGTACACCTCAGCTGCATCTGCCTGGGACAGGCGGGCTTAAGCCTCTGAGCAGGGATCACTTATAATGGAATCCAATCCCTAGCTGTCTGTTTGAGAGGGCTGGAACTAATCGATCAGAGGGGAGCATCTGTGAAAGAGATGTTCAGAGAGGCATCTTTGACTGCGCTGGAGCCAGAAGGGCTACTGTCTGATGCCCCGGTTCTGGCATTACAGCGCAGCATTACCACTCGATACGCCAGTCAGGGCCGGCTTTGATGCAGAAATATTGCGAGATGTGAAACAGTGAAGCTGGCACATTTCTTCTCCAGACTGCTAATTTTGTCATCTCTGCCTAGTCTTAGGAGTTGTCATTTCCTCCCTTCCATCTTTAATCCTCTGTCCATGTCCCTCTCCTTTGCGCTCGCACCGGCATATTTTATATCAGTTTCTGCGTTAAGTCCTACCCCTCTGAACTCAATCCCCAGTCTGGCCCTCAGCTTGAGCCCCTCAGCTGCTGGTCTGCTCTCACACTAACCCCCTTGTTTATATCGGGGACGCAATTAAGTTGAAGCCAAGTAGAGGAGTCCCAGAGAGAGAGGCAAGAGTGCAAGCTTGTGAGTCAAATTTCAGCTTCTACGCTCACACACTCCTCCTCCCTCCTCCCCTATCCTGCTCATTTTCTCCCTCACTCTGTCTCCTCTATCTTTTTTTTTTTTTTTTTTAACTCTTCCCTGCTTTAAACATGCAAAGATATCAGCTCCTCTCGAAAAAAGAAAGAAAGGACATAAAACATTCAACATTGTTTTAATTAATGCCCAATAAAGCCTTTGGATTTACTGGAAAGGTTCGCTGGGAGAGAAATATGTGGCTTGAGATATCCTGATGGCTAAAGCAAGACATTACCTCATCTGTGTGTGATGTAATTTCAAATGCAGAAGATTTATTTATTCTAGCAACTTTGTGCACCCACACATCACTTTTATGGCGGGGGATGAATGCGTGCTTTTCATGCACATTTTGTGCGTCAAAAACATTAGTTTCAACTGCGACTGTTGATTTCTTGTTTTTCCTCTTTTTTTTTTTTCTGTGTCACGGAGGAACTGGTTCGAGCGCTGAGTTCACGTTCTCCACATGTGTGGTCCGTCGGCCCAGGGGACCCATCCAAGAATCCCAGACACACGTGTGCAGGCAGAAGCAGTAGTGCAACGCAGAGTAGATAAACAGTGCTCTTACTGGCCACTGGGCACACTCCACATCCAAACAATGCCAAGTTAACTTTTCTTTTTTTTTTTGTGTGTTTTGCGGGGGTGTACACACAAATACAAGTGTGTTCATTTCAAGAAAAGTCATTCTGGTGAAAACTTTTGTTTTCTTTTTTTTACAACTCACACCACACACTGTGTTGGGACAGGACTCGTAAATTGCAACATAGGCTTTTTTTTTTTTCTTTTCACGCGTGCAGGCATTAAATATGTTTTAAAGCACGTCTCCTTTCCCCGTCGGATTTAGTGTCAAGCGTCTTGATTGCCCTAATTCAGCATTCCAGCCCAGCGGTGCAAGTGTGCCTCGCTTTTCACGGGGGAGATGCGGGAGAAAACTCCAGGGATGTGTGCGGCGTTGACGGACAGGGGGATAAACAGAGGGATTGTCCCTGACCTCCCAACACCAGACTGGAGGAAGACGAATAGCCCCCCAGTGGGCCCTGAGCAGATAAAATACACCCTACCGTCTTCAACACCAGGTGTGACAGCCATCAGGGGTGGCCTATCAGCAGGAGGTACAGGGAAGGGGAGGTAAGGGTGAGGGGGCACATTAGGAACATATCAGCAATTACTCTCTGGGTTTATTTTTCTTCCTGCTTTAACGCCTGGATACCAAGTTACATTCATCCTGGGTGTTGATTGTATCTTAAGGTCTAAGTGAGAACACTTTGCAGAGTCATTTGTCGATTATCTGATAATACACTCAAACATGTTAATGTTACGATTTAAAAAGCCCCGCAGTGTGTTTATTTGTCCGCGTTTTTCCTTCGGCGAATTCTGCGACCTTGGCTTATCAAGCTTTCGGGGCTTATCTGGGAAGTTCAGTCCCATCGTTGCCGTTGGTGTACCCAGAGTTGCAAATCAACTTCTTTATGTAATGGAATTCACAGGGTCGAGGACATGTTTACCTCTTTTTCCAGGCCCATTAGGCACCAAGCGGCTATATCATATCTGACACAAGAGAATGGCCCTCAATCTGTTTAAGCCATGATCTCTGACTGCGTGGGCCCCACATCTACAGACTGACCTCTTCAAGCAGAGATATGAAGAAGGATGATAGTCATTTATATGTCCTGAACTTATAACAATAAATGTGTTAATGGTGCAGACATCCCACAGACCAGACAAATAAATGGGTTCCGCAGTGTGTAGTTTGAGCCCTGGACCAGGACAAAGGTTTTGCAGACACTCACGTGACCGCGAAAAACGTTGCTGGAAAATAGCTCCGCAGAGGCGAAGTTTTAGTCTATAAAATGACATTTTTTTTCACATGAAGCAGCATATGCTAATTCTGTCAATACAGTCTTTTGTGCATTGTGAAGCGTCATGCTGGATCCCCAAAAATAAAAGAAAGAGTCTGTGTGCAAGAGGAGCTCGTGTGAAAAAGGGAAGCCCAGACCTCTAATTTCCTGTGTGAGCATTTGCCGTAGAACGGGAAGGCCAGACCGCTCTGCGGCTATCAGAAATCAGCCCAATAGTCCCCCGAGCCACCCCTGCCCTCCCGATACCCTCTCCCACCCCCCCTCACTTTCCTCTCAGCACAGGCCCCAGGGCCACTGTGAGTTAACCTCGCTCAGCCGTGACCAGAAAACAGAGTGATATCTTACTCATCTAATCCCCCTCTCAGTCATCATGCAATAAAGTATGCCTCGCAACCCTTGACCTTACAAGTCAGAGCAACCCCTCCGCCCTCCAGCAAGCACCACCCCTGCCAACCCCCACCAAGGGACCCATAAAGAAGAGAAATGTAAAGATAGGTTGGAAGAGCAATTAACAGCCTCAGACACATTGTCAATGTCAAGTTAGTTTAGTTTTTAACTCAAGCTTGAACATTCATGTAGAAACTTTTCATTTTGTTCTGAAATTGTGCAACAGATACTTCGATACAATAAAGTTGTGTAAAGGGTGGAGATTTTTTTGCCTTTGTAAATTCACCAACTAAATTCAACAAAATAAAAAAACAATAAATTGTTTAATGATACTATAATTGGAAACAAATTGGACTTTCCTTAAATCATTTTTTGAGAAATATTGTTTTATTGTCAGTTAGGAATTGTGGATGAGTCTGAATACTTCTGCACACAGAGCCATCAATGTTATGTAGACAGAAACAGTCAAGAGCACAAAAGAAAGCTGTAGGAACTTGAAAATACTCTTTTCTACATGTGTGAAAATGTAAAGCAAATTTCACGTGACTTCATGTGCAACATTTTGTTCTTTACATGTGGAAATTCAAAACCACATGTGAAAAAGGGACAGGCATGTGTGACTGTGTGTGGAAATATGTAAGTAAAGTCGATTACTTCTGAAAAAATATCTAGCTGATAAGTGCCACCTTTTCACTTTTTCACACATTTTACTTTGCACGTCTTTTCAATTTCACGTTTGACATGTTTTTGCGTCCGTGTTGCAATTTGGAGCATAACAGACATGGTAGATGAATCAATGAAAACCACAAACACAAAATTTAAACTTCCGACTACTAAATATTCAATTAGGTTTACACAAAACTTTAACTTGAATGTTTGTCCACTGTTGCCTCTTACACACAGCAGTATGTTTAGCCTTATGACTGGATGTTACTCACTAAAATGCTTAGTGGGAGTCATCATTGGCTTGCCACATCAGATTAAGAACCATTAAGTTTCTTATGTAGTTACTAATCTTTTTTTTTTTTTTAAACTGATGATTCATTCAGAGACTTTCACACTCATTGGAAACCCTGTAAGTGCTCCGTCTGCAGATCAACAAACATTATCTATGTGAGAAAAAAGGATGGGACTTTTATTTCCATAACTTCTTCTTCGTCTAACAACTACTTTATATCTCTAGTACAGTAATAGTGACTTTAAACTGTGGCATCCTGCACCTTTACTCCCATCTGTCCACTTAGTTGCTTTTAGATGCAGACTGCAAGTAGGCAAAAACACACAGCAGATGCATCCATTGTGGCCCCGCCTCTAACCCCGCCTCTGCTCACTTGATGTAGAAATATCGCAGAGGTCCTGACAGCGAGGACATGATGAGCACAATATGACCGTATGACAATTACAAGAAAAACATGGACACATGTGGAGACATTTTCTTGCCCCATGTCTGCATGTGTGACTGGCGGCGCGCCTTGGAAAGGTGCAGGCATGCTTCCTTTGGTTACCTCGTGTGTGCACGTGTTGATGCGTATGTGCATGTGTGTGTTGCAGAGAGAGAGAGAGAGAGAGAGAGAGAGAGAGCCTAAAGCTGCTCTAAGGGGTTCAGGGCTCCCTTGCTCCAGCACATCTGGGCTTTATATCAGGCCTTTAATTAATCCTGAGTGAAGGCCAGGCAGTGACAGGCTGACTGGGCAGGCTCCAGTCCAGGACAGGGCCTGATTTATTACAACTGAGCTCCAACCAGCATTGATTTATTTCAGAGTCAGGAAAGAGGAGAGTAGAGGGCGTGTGTTCGAGGGGATTGCGGGGGTGGACACAGAAACAGCACTGTTACACTGGTAAGGGTTGAGAGTGACTGAGAAAAAGGTGAGCAACACACTGATGGAGCGGTAGCGAAGACAAGGGAGGCGGTGGCTTTGTGATGTGTCGCTCTAAAGGCAGGCTCTGGACGTCGCCGGAGGCTCCTCTTTCCTGTTTGCAAGCAGAGAAAGAGAGAGAGAAAAGGGATGATGAATGTGATGGAGGATGAGGAAAAGATTATGAAAGCTGAAAAAAGCTCTTTCCATCAGGTGGGTTATGTTCCCTCCCAGGCATGTGCTGTCAGTCAGTCTCGCCTTATCTCCCCACACAGGGGGACTGTAAATCCTCCTCTGCTCATTTGACTTAATCATGACAGTCATCTGAACTCAGCGAAACACAGGAAAGCCTTTCTCCTCCCCCGCCTCACCGCCCCCAGGCCTCCTCACAGGGCGGCAGGAGGAGAATGTAAAATAGGATGTTCTTTTTATTATCTAACACATGCATCAGGTAGCCACAAAACGGCCCACACCGTGCTGTGGAATGCAATGGCCGTGTGCGCCTTTTGTGTGTTTGTCTCCGTGTTTGTGCGCAGGCGGGGGTTATATTGCTGACTCAGTAATCCCCACGCGTTGTGGAAAAGATGCCAAGTGTGCCGGAGTTTTTACGAGCCTCGGCCGCCGCGCGCCCTCAACATGCTTCCCTCTGATAAGGGCTTTATGACAGTCAACTTTTACACCAATAGACAGCTGAGACGTTCAAGATCTCAGAAGAAGAAAAAGAACAAAGCTGAACAGAGAAAACAAATATTTCATTCTTATTACACGCAAAACACCAATACAACGTGGTAGTACTCATGCGCTCATGCCGCTCTCTCTAAAGGAAAATTCGAGCATTAAAACCCAACCAAAAGCTTGATTTAAAAACCAGTGAGTTGAAAACGCATTACACTTACAATCTGATTGAACTCTGATTATTGTTTATCCAGCTGTGGAAAGAGATTAGATGTCTTAATTTATGTTTGCGAAGAAATGACAACAGGTAGTTGGCGCCACATTTGAAAAAGAAAAGCCACTCGTATTCAGTGCGGCCTTGTAAAAAACGTCGATTTCGGTCACTAAATCCCCTCATTGCCATTTGTTTATCTGACTCTGAATGCCGATTGGCTCTGAATCCAGCAATCTGCTGTGATTAATGGGCCTTTTAGCATTATCGTCTAGACGTCAAATCCCAAAATACCTTTGGGGCATGAGGACACATCACTGTTGTTACAGGGTTGCCACCTCTTTCCCCTTGCTCATTTCAGCCTTTCTGTTCACTAATCTGAAGTCACAATATGGGGGAGATTATATATATATATATATATATATATATATATATATATATATATATATATATATATATATATATATATATATATATATATATAAATATACAATATACAATATACAATGTCTAGTGTAGTACGGTGTATATTCTTTATATAATGTATTCTATATATTTATAGGTATAAGATTGTAATAAGCAGTCTGGGTCAGGATTATTGCATATTTCCAATTTACTGTAAGTTTAAAGTTGCAATATGTAACTGCATGTGAACAAATAACTGCAGACATGGTGTCAATATATTATGTTGAGGAGAAATCCACTGAGGCTAACTGGCTTCTGTTCCGCAGTATAAGCACCAACACTCCCCCAGCGCTCAAAGCACACAGTCCAGACCTGCCAGCTGCATGGCTAACTGAGCTAACTAGCTAACAGCAGCAATTAGTGGTTAATCTGGTGCTATGCTTCCTCTTATTTGTTCTGAGCGTGAATTTAACAGGTCGAGAATATGTACATGCTGCACCTTTAAAATGTGTACAAAAGACAGACAGACAGACAGACAGACAGACAGACAGACAGACAGACAGACAGACAGACAGACAGACAGAAAGAAAGAAAGAAAGAAAGAAAGAAAGAAAGAAAGAAAGACTTGTTCCTGAGAGCAGCAGTGATACATAATACATTACTTCCTCATTAACAGCTTAATAAAAGACAGCCAACGGAAACAATCGCGATGAAGCGGTGCTTGGACGGGCTACTGAGCTGAAACGGCAACAGACTGAGCATGCTACTGAAACTGAAGACAGAAACAATAAGTCAACATCATCAAGTGTCACTGAACTGTGAGACAAGTGAAATAATGTTGATAAGCCAAACAAAAAAGTAATAAAGCTTAAATTATACTCAAATTCAGTGACTCTGCAATTGGAAATTAGATTTTTGAAAACCCAAAACAAAGACACAGGATGAAATTTATACAATATCAAGCGCTGACATTTTGTCCTAAAACCTGAAGACAAATTAATGAGTGAATGGTAAGAGGTTTTAAAAATTAAAATAGTTTATTAAGTGAAAAAAAGAAACCTTTTTAAATGAAAAGTTCTCAAGCTGTTTCTCATGACCCAAATCCTCTCAAAGGTTTAAATCAGCGGGCCAGAGGCTGGTTGGAGTCCGAACTAAGGATTCATGGGAAACAGGAAATATCTTCACAGGAGAGACCAGACACGTCACTGCCAAAATCCCTCAGTTTCTGCAGCAGCGCTACAATAAAGTGATTATGTCTGACTGGTTAAGGATACAGCCTTCGGTGTCAGAATGTGTGGAGGTCACAAATGAAAGAAGAAACTTCAACCCAGTGGCCACAACCTGAATTGCTGCATTGTAAATTTGGTGTAGAAGCCAGCAGGGTTCATGTTGTCCCGAAATCTTCCCGCCAGCACTTCACGGTTGCCAGAGGGGAAACAGAGCAACAGAGTCTGAGCTCTTGCCAACAGTGGAATGAGCCTGGGCTGTTTGTGAGGTCGAGGCTGGGGCTTTTGAGCACCGCAGACTCATATCTCTCTCCCTATCCCCTTCCCTCACATCGGCCAGAGACGGCCACTTTTCAGTGCACCCATGGGAAATGGGGAATTCAGCCTGCCACCCCTTAAGAACATATTTTTAAGCAAGACCTCTTTTCATAGACATATAATTGCTAATATTGCAAGGAATGTGCCTTTATAAATAGAAAAAGCCCAAAAAAAGGAAGGATTTTTTTTTTTGAGTCAAATCTGTTGCTCCTTGTTTAGATTGAGGGGGTTTGTGACATTAAAGACAGGAGCCACTTTGAGGGCCAGCAGCAAACTGAGACTTAAAAGATCCTCCGGGGGAATTTGAGGGACCCGTTTTAAAGCCACTCAATAAAATGTATCATGACACCCGAGCACGATATGGGCAAATATTGTGAGACTGCTTGGGCTAACAAACCTACGTTCATTAGTCCATTAATCATGACATTGGCCATTTTCTAAAACCTTCCCCAGAAACCAGCAATGGTCCAATCGTAACTCAACTTTTAGGTAGGGATGTCGAGGTTTTTCATTTTGATTGTCTCCCAAAACCAAAAACAAAGCCACATGATTAAGATACAGTGTAAGAAATGTCAAGACAGTGGTAGGCTCACATTTAAATACTGATACCCTGGTAAATCCTTATCCCTTTCTCTTATAACATAAAATTAAAAATATAGGCTAGTTCAAACGCAAAAATTAATTTATATATGATTTTCAAGCATTTAAACAATCTAAGGGTTATATTAAAATGAAAAACATTTTAATCCTGCTCCTGTAATACCAGCACTAATTAGCTGTTCCTTGCAACACACTAATAAACACTTGGCATTATATCATGGGCCACATTGCACTTTTTTGTGGCTTTATTTTAAAAATTCTAACTTGACATCTTAAAGTGACAGGAAACGGAATGAGAGAATGAGAAAGGGATAACATGCAGCAAAAGGCCTCAGCCTCTGTAAATGGGGCCCATGGTCTACCAACTGAGCGACCGGGGCGTCCTTACAATGTGCATATTCCATTACCTTCCACGGGGCTCCAGCTCACAGAGTTAGCATTAGCATATGCTGGCTAGCTCAGCTGATCAAATCTGCTGGCAAGTCACCATTTCAGCTACAAATGAGAAGCCCGCCTTTGTTTACCGCCGTGTCAGATCCGATATTCACTGTTTAAAAGATCACCGTGAATTTTGAGTAGCAGATCTGCCTCTGTTATTGTAAACCCCATGAACAGTGGGCTGTGGACAAACCCTCGTCAGCACTGTCTTCATCATCATCAAAATCATCATCATCATCATCGTCCTCCACCGTTGTTACAGGCATCCACACTGTCAGCGCCACTGTCATTAGCACGCCTGTAGAATCTGGTGTTCATCTGGTAACAGGCTGCACAAATAGTTGGTCTGTTCCCCTCAAAATGACCGAGATCATATTTCTGTTTAGGTCATTTTTACATGCTTGAGGAATCGTGTAAATCACATTTAAAAGGCATATACACCTCATTATACCACTGAAACTCTAATTCAGCAAAGTGCGCTGGAGAATATTCAGACCTCATTTGTGGTGTAAACATGTCTTTACTTATCCAGATTAACTCTGCAGATCAGATTACCCTTTCTTTTCCCCCGACTTCCCTCAACAGCACAGTTACGGAAACCAACCCCGCTATCCCAAAGCAACTGGTGGCCCTACAATATTTTCTCTTAATTAGATGTGCTTTAAGCCATTACGATCTAGTTCATTCTGTGCTCACGTTACAGCGGTTAAGCATTTTCTTGTATATGTTACAGTGAAGTGCGCCTGGTCCCGCTCGCTGGATGTCTGGTGAAGCCCAAGGCCACAAGCAGCGAGACCCGTCCATCAGTGGCAGTTATTAGGGGAGACCACCGGTGAACCAGGGCCATTTGGTGGGCCTAATAACAACGTGAATGGGAGAGCTGAGGGACAGGAAGCGCAGCCAGACAGGCCGGTGCTGAGAAAAGCACTTTTCAGTGAGGGAGGCCTCCTCGGAAAAAAACAATGACAAGGCCTATTTCAGCCTGAAAACACTCCCGTGGCTTACTTCCAGATGACGAGCCCGTGCTATCATTCGACCCTTTTTTTTTTTTTTTGCTCGGGGATTGAAACAGCCTGAGCGAGAATGGTGGTGGGAAATAATCGCATCTAATTTTACAGTGATGAACAGGAGCAATCATGAAAACAATTGTGGCAAAGCTGCAGGATTCTATCTGTCCTCCTCTCCTGTAATCCAGGTGCTCAGTTAGAACCAAAGCCAGTTTGACAGTAAAGATTTGGGACCCCACGTGTTTTAACTGCCCATCAACATGGGAGGCTTTCACTTTACAGCCCCGGGGTTTATTGGGCGACAGCTTAAACGTAGCTCAGGTTTCACGCAGGGCTGTTTCACTGTTCAGCGTCTCCTGTCCCCTGACTGGAGGATAAATGGGGAAAAGAGGCATCTTGACTCTGGGAAGCAGCAGGAATTTAGTGTGAAGACAAAAAAAAGCTGGCACTTTAAGCTATCTTTAACTACAGTAAACTGTGATAAGCCTGCCGATTTCAACAGCCAAGGAGCCACAGGAGATGCACAGCTTGGCGAATCTGATAAAAAGATAACGTACATTTGATCATTTTTACTGCTTTAAAACCTGACTTAAAGTATGATATCACTTTGACTGCAGCGTACTCTGTAAAAACACACTGTCTGGGGGTCATCCTAAGTGAAGGGGGATCAATTCCAGGAAAAAATCATTCTCATATTCGAAGATATATGAACTGAGCGGTTTTGCACCTTGCACAAAATTGCGGGTCACATTTGTCCAAGCTACACAAATCAAACGTTTTCATCCTATACCAGCCTATAAATAATGGCGCTTTGCAGGCTCATTTAACAGTTTATTTCCTGTGATATGTCTATGTAAAAAAACACCGAACGCCAGCAAAGTCATTAGTGGCTCTGACATCAGACTTGTGTGAGGCCTGGAATAACTCCTTATCTGGTTAAATGGACCAATGGCTGAGACAGATTTACTGTTCGGCATAAAGGCAGCCCTGAAACAGGAGACATTGCACCAGTGTTTTTCAATCACTCCGAGCACTGTAATTGCACAGAAGGGAACAAGCAGCAAAACGATACTCCAAACTACTGAGGGAGTCACAGTTTAGGAATTCCCGAAGCTGTCATCCGGAACAAAGGTACATTCATCCCCCCGTATATGTGACACGGCAGCATACTGTGCATTTATTGATTGTAAATATCAAATATTGGTGTGGAATTTCCATTACAGGAGATAATAAAAATCTGTATCATCAATAATCGGACTGTTTTTCGTTTTTTTTCCTGCTGTCACTAAGTAACGGGGCTGGTGCCGCTCCAACTATTTGTTATATCTGGGGAGCTCGTTGGGTTGAAGTCTGCTATGAGAGACTGAGGAAAGATGAAGTGAAATGATGCTTGGCCAGACGAAGATCCAAACCAGCAGCCGTAACGCTGACCACTACGACCATCCACCGTAAAAACAGACACAGGTTTTTATTCACCGTGAAACCTGCGAGACGCTAAAACTAACAAAAACAAACAGTTTGGGAGTTTGATTTGTACATTGCGAGTTCCCACTATCTCCTGACCGTAATGTCTTTATGCTGTACACACAGCTTGATGACCTGTTCACCTCTCACCGTTTGGTTGATTGTGGCCTCACAAACACTTCAGCCAAGAGTGGTTTTTCACTGTTATTAAAAGGATAAGGTGGGCGGTATTCTCTATTATCGACATTTTCAACAAATATTCACAAAAACCAGGTTCATTTTGAGATTCTGTGTCCCGTCTAGTGTTTCTGAGTCACACGCACACATGACTGGATAGTGATTTTGACATCAAACTTGTTTTACTACAGTTTCAATGGCCATATCTGTAGAATATGTCACAGACATGAAGAGAATAACATAGCAAGTGAAGTGTGGTATTTGTCAGATGCCACCTCTTTCTGTTTTTTTCTCTATCTCTCTTTCAATCAGGGTAAAGGGAAATTAGATCATCATCTTTATTGATCATTATAACAGGGAAACCTGGCAGCAGCAACACCATCTGTGGACAAACACACATGTGAGCAGCAGCGGTTCGACGTAACTTTTTAAATAATTCATGATTACATACTTTTTTTATCGCCATGGGTCCTTGAAAGTTTTGACATTTATGAATTTGAGGGGGGAAAAAAACAGAAGGGTTTTGACAATAGCCACAAATACACATGAGTTTTGCTTGAAATTATATATGTTGTGCAAGAATAGAAACTGAATTTCTTTCAATATGTTGTTTCAATTCATGTTTGCAAATAGGCTGTTGGGCTGTCTGCCTCTGTGTCACCCACAGCTGTGTCATTGTTTCACCTGCCCCAGGTTGTCAAGTCATTAGGTCAAGTTGTGTTGCCAGTGCTAATGAAATAAACAAGGAGTTACTTCACTCTTTTACTCATAAATAAGTCTCTAATGCTCATCTTGCAGAATATATTGTGTTGCTGTGCTCTGATAGAGTCTGCCATTACAGGACAATTGAGGAGCCTCTCTCCTTTTAAGTGTATAATACACATGAGCTGTAAAGCCTTCTAGTTTTCAGTATAAAAATGTTCAACACTGTTACAGTGATCAATCTTGATCTGTGTCCAAAACTATGCTGTGTCTGGTTCGTGAATTTGAGGAAATTGGTCTTAGTTAGTATTAGGATTTGATGTTAGGGATGTTTTTTTAAGAATAAAACCCTTGAGCACCCAAGCCGTTTGTAAATATGTTTTTGTACATTAGCAACACAGACGTGATTCAACAGTATTCTAAGAACAATGAAAACACCTGATAATGGCTTTATCCTCCGCAGCGCTCTGTGACGTAAACTGTCCGTTTGTCTGGCCTTTTTTTTTTTTTTTTTTTTTTTTCTGTTTCCTGCGCGGCATTACTATCTGGAACAAAAGTGGGTGTTTTTTGGCCCTGCTGAATTCTGGGAATTCTGGAGTTGTTGTCTGAGGGTCTCAGCAGTTCTGTACTCCCTCTTGGCAGAACTTCATAAGAGGACTCATGCAGCTCAAATATTTCGGCTTCAAATGAACTAGAAAAACACATTCCCACTGGGTGGTTAAAAGTGGGCGTGTACTGTGTGCGCACTTGTGAAGGATGGGAGTGTGTGTGAGTGTGTGTCAGCGTGTGTGTGTTTATGAGCTGTTCTGTGTAAGACTTTATTTGTCTATAACGTGTAACTGTGGTGACTAAGAGCGCTTCAGATCCCGCCGCTTTCAGATAGTCTTCCAACCGATTTATCTCTTCCACTGTGATTATTTTCCTGATTAAATGAACCCAAACAAGCTCTTATAGGGCAGATGAAAATTAAAATATTTCAGAAGGAATGAAATCATAGACGAGATTAAAAATGCCTTTCGTGGGCCACAAAGTCCCAGGACGTTCCGTGAGAGGAAGTCCAGCCTCGTCATGAAAAGTCAAAGCTCGGCATTCTCACTTCCACATCTCTCATCCAGCCACACAACACATTTGTATAAGGTCATTATCAGCCGTTGGGCCGGTGGCCAAAGAAAATCTAGTGGAATTTAAGTTTATCAACGGAAAATGGACAAAGCTACACAAATGGCTTTGTGAGGCGGGTGCTGGGTGCTCAGTAAATCAGAGGCTATATTGCTGGAGGCCCGTGAGACCACCCTGGCTTTCAAGCTCCTAAAGCCTACCCACAGGCCAGAAAACAACCCGGCCACCCCATCGCTGAACTCCCCTATTTCTCACTAGAACAAAAATCAAAAAAACAAAGTCCATGGGCAGCCCCGAAACCAGAAAAACAAGCAGCCTGATCTGCAGCACTCGGGCCGCTGAAGCCAACAGAAGCTCCTTTCTACCAACAAATGCGCAGGAAGACAAACCGCCCAGTGAGGAAGTGACTGTGCCTGATTTAAATGTATGAACGATAGCAGATCAAAGGTGCTTTTTGCTGTTATTTTTTTATGTTTTATGTATGTTTAGAGGGAAAAGAACAATGGGACAGGTAAGTCAAGTGTCTTCCATTGTCTTAAAAACATTTAGTAACCACTTTCATTTAAAATCGAAATCAATTTTAATATAATTTAGAGCGTCGACCCAGAGAAAACGGCTAACGTTGTTCTTTTCATGTTGTAAAAGCTGTGATAGTGTAAATGTTTGTTTATTATAGCAGTTGTGATTAGCTATATTTCGCTCAACATTATATCAGCTTTGACAATTCAGTAGCAATTGCTTACAGTTCTATTAGAATTTAATTTAAGTATTGCACAATGATTATTTGAAACACAGGCTTTTTTCACTGTTATGGTTGAAGGGTCATATAACTTTACTTTATATTATACAATTATATAATATGTGGTTGTTTAATGTGCAATTAACCATTGATTTAGTGTTTTTCTTTATTTAAAAAGTCTCAAAATATGCATCATAAGATCAACACAGGGACACTTGAGATATTCATTTTTCTGTGGACTCAGTTCAGGACCATAAGATTTGTTGAAATCTGTAATATTTAAATTTAGCATATAAAAAAAGGAACAAAATTAAAAAGGGAAAAAATCAAGTTATTTTTTTCCCCAAATATAACTTTTTTAATAAATACATTAATCAATTTAATAAATATTAATTGATTCATTGATGGAGGCTGATGTAGCATTAACTCTCTGCTGGATTCGAGACACATTTGTGCAGTAAGTACTTGTTTACTTGCTTGTAATTACATATACAACACGTGTGTGTGTGTGTGTGTGTGTGTGTGTGTGTGTGTGTGTGTGTGTGTGTGCACTTCAACGTCTCTTTTCTTGTTTGTCTGCACCCTTTATCAGTTTCAGTGAGTGAACAAGTGTGTAAGTGGACATAGAGGCACTTGACACTATGAGCTCTGCTGAAATATGCTACGGTGGCTGATTAACACTGTAGAAATCACAAGAAGTTAGAGAGAAGACACGGATCGTTTTTTGCCCTGCCAAAGTCCACAGCACTGAACTTCAGGTAGTCACAAAGTGAAGGAGCTTTGATTATTCTTTCATTTCACTCTCATTTCTAATAAATCTAAATTTCTTACAATTCCAGTAGTAACAAGTTTAAACGTGACAAGAATAAAACCAAAATAAAAATCCTGAATGTGACCAATTCAAAACAATATATTTTGCAGCAGCATTTTCTATGCAAAATTAAACTTAAGCAAATAAAAACAACCACTGTGTGCTCAGACAACCAACTTACAAAATGTGTGCTAAACAATGAACATAACATTTAATCTCAATTAATCGAAATGTTTGACACTAATTTGTTTCTTTTTTAGGCCTCGGCTGGTGGCAGTAGTCATGACCTTACAGACAAGCGAATAAATGAAATAACAGCTCGCACTGATAATAGAGCAGGAGTGTATTTAAGTAAATCTAACCAATGATTCACGTAATGCAGATACAAAGATTTATATACAGTTTTATACACGCTGTATGCCAAAGCGTTTCCCTAATGTACAGCATATTAACAGCATCCATAGTAACCAGGTGCTGTAACACAACATACAGGTGTAGAGTCCTGGGAGAAAAAGTCCTCAGCGGTGTCTTTTCCTTATGTTTAATGTCCCGAGCTGTGATTGAGGGAGCCAGCCCCACGCTGACCACCTCCCATGGGTAAAACTGGTAAACAGGCCTTGTGCGAAAACTGAGAAGGTGAAGTAATTTCCTGCTATGAAGTCTGGCAACTGTGTGGCACCGTACCTCCCCAGCATTTCTGGAGACAATGATGTCATAGCTGTTACCTCAGCCCTACAGGCTAAGTGCTGTAAAGTACCGGCGAGGCCACGGGCAGGTGACTCTTAGCATCACTAGTGGCCCCAGCTGGGCTGTAATCATACCCTGACTTTTCATAAATGCTCTCCCACCGGACTTGTATTTCTCAGATTGGGACAATTATGTGCTTAAAGTTTAAGTTGGGCCTGTATTGAGACTCTTAATCTTCATGCTGTGACACATTCTGTTTGTGAGCGCTAACAGCAGCTCATAGTTAATGTTACTGAATAAATATGAAATCGACATTGATGGTTGAAAATGATTCTGCCCGCACTTGCATTCATACAATGTTTGTAAAACACACTGAAACACTTACCAGATAGGAGAAAATCTCTGAATCTCCGTTTTTTTTTAATGGCAGATTTCAAATTTACCACCAGTACATAAAACTCCATGTGTTGCTGGATGGATAGATCGACATAAGTACAACGGACAGTGATGTACTTAACATGATCCTGAAAGCTAACTCTGTACTTTTAAAATAAAGATTAGGAGGTTTAAAAGTACTGGAAAACTGCACACTTTAAAACATATTTCACACTGGCTTAAAAACCCACCAAGATCTTTGGTCTTCAGTGGGGGAGGTACAATCGAAATTCATTCCCGGGTCAAAAGGCTCTGCAGTGTGTTTATGAGCTCCAGCTTCGATCCACGGTGAAGGAAATATGACATCGGGGTGTGCGTGCAAATTTTCACCATGTTGCGTGTCGACGGTAAGAAAGATGCTGTGTAAATATTTTTTACGTTTCCATAAGTGCAGGGATCGAACATCAGTGTTTAGCAACATTCAGTGAGTCTTAGTAAAAGATGTCAAAATAACCAACGTCTGTTCTTTTTGAGCGACAGAATAACAGTGTTAGTAGACCTGAAATTGAAGAATCCTTGATGAAAAGTTCAGGATTTCTTTCAGCTTCAGTCTTGTTTTTGTGAGAATGGTAAAAAACATTGTTCGAGACAATCACACCAAACGTGTTTGGAAGACAAAACAGAGGCTAACAAACTAACAAACAAAAAGAAAAAATCATCACAGTGTACACACTGATTTACTAGTCTAACTTTGACTCACAACTTTGACTTACCAGTACTTACCGTAGTTTGTTTGTGAGCAGTTTTTCTGAGGAACAAGCCAGTCTTTTTGGGTTTTGGTTTTTAGCAATTGGTGAATCATGATAAGATGACAACCAAACATTGAAAGCGACCAAAACTTAGTAAAGTGCCCAGCATTGCCAGACACTTAGTCATACAGTGGTCATCTGAGAGTTTCGCTAGTTTGACAAAACCCCTTATCCAAGCACTGAGGTTAAAAATGGTTTTCCTCAGAAATGCATGCAGATGCGTGACTCCTCTCAAAATCCCCACAACGGGTTGACTTATCAGGCTGTCCTGATCCAGGCTGGTCTGCTATTGCCATTATTTACAGTGGCTCCACTCTGCTTGAAGGGTGCAAAGTGCTTCTAATAAACGGTTTAGGGTTTCCTCATTGGCTCACTGCTGCCAGCCGCTTTACAAAAGACTACCAGAGCACCGACAGTAAATAGGGGGGGGCAATGGCTGTGCGTTGGGTGGAAGTGGGGTGGGCGATCAACAGCTCTGTGAAACAGATGCTCCTGCGTAAAGAGAGACAGAGAGATAGACAGACATAGAGTATAAATAACAGGCAAGCCGTGGCATCCACGCCTGAAACAGGAGAACTATTAGGCCTTGTTGAAAGAGCACTTGCGTGGAGACAAGCCAGGCGATAATATTTCACAGGTAAGGAGATGTCCACATGATGATAACACCCGCTAGCAGAGAGGATGAGTGGGGGATGAGTGAGAGGTCCCAGGCCCTCGGTGGACCGCCCCCCTTCTCTATACTCATGGTTGACAGGAGATACCACAGGAGCAGGGAGGCTGTTATTCTCATGGCTGCCCGGTTCATCAGCAGATTCTTATCATGCCTACAGGCTCAATCAATGATACACACACACCCCAAAAATGGGTGACCAGAAATGTCACCCGAGGTCACCTTTAATTATTAAACTTGTTATGGATGAGACTAAAGTGAGAGAAGGTGACAAACGTTCTTTTACGGAAGAGCGGAAATTTTATCTCCCACGGGCTTATCACCGTACTGTAGTCTGGCACGTCTCATATCACCGTCGCTGTAAGTGGTGCATTTAGCCAACAAAGAATATGAAACCTGATCGCCTCCTCGGTTTTATCTCCTTAAAGCATCAGTTGGCTATGGAATTAGAGGTTTAATATGAGATAGCGCTGGCGTCATCTCCATTCATGGGAACTGTGAACTCGTGCTTTCGTGCTCATACTAAGGTCAGAAGAAGCGACCACGACAAAGTAGTTTCAAGACGTTTTCATAGTGAAAACTCTTGTGTGCAGGTGTTACCCTTTTTTCACTGAGGCTGTTTTCTGATAGCAGGAAAAAAAATATTCTCTAACTCTAACTCTAACTCTAAATTTTCACAGACCATGTCCAGATTTTCCACAGTTTTGTACCTGCCACTGCAACAGCTGGCTTCATCGAACACCTCTTATAGTTGAGTTGTTTATCCTAAATGTATTAAAAACAGAAGGCTCATCTCTCATCAGGACTAGCCTGACATCTTGCAAGCCAAAAGTTATGTGACATAAATAGCCTACTGCTCTGTTTATTTGAGCATAAATACAATGCTAGGAATAAGGGATCTTTTGGTGCTGGTTCAGGTTGTTTTAAAAATGCTGAAGTTTTCCTTCAACATAATAAACTCAAGCACTTTGCCAGGCACTTCTACAACATCTAGTCTTACCTGAGCAGTGAGGGCCTGAACAGCAGAAAGGGAAAAGAAAAATACACGTTTTCCTCCCTGTTAATGCTACGTTGTTAATTGCAGTGCACAGTTTTAGCTGAGTGATGTAGTGCTGTCCAAATTAGCGCAGCCAAATTGTCTCCTTTGGGGAGGTGACGTGTGGGCTGAGGATTCCGTTTAATTGAGTGAGGATGAGATGTCCAGCCATCCTCCCTGCTGCCCGCAGAGAAATGGAGAGGGGGCTGAGCTGCCTCTCTGGCTCTGAATTAATCAGCCACATCTCACTGGTCAGTGAACTGTGGTCCATCAGAGGGCTGCTGGGAGTAGAGACGAGAGCAAGGACATGGACAGAAAGAGCGACGCAGGGAAGGCGAAAGGATCAGGGAACTCATTTAACCATTGTGACTGTGTACCATTCACAACTAAAAGTAGTTCAACAAAACACTGGCGTGCTTTTATACTTAATGAAATAAAGGTGATCCTAATGCGTGTGTGTTCAGAGGGCAAATATGATAAAGAGCTATTGTAGCTGTAAATACAGAGGGATACAGTTTGGTTTAATAACCCCAGAAAATAAAGTTAAAGTGCATTAAGCTGATTTAAACATATAGCTGAGCACTGCATGCCTCCTGGCAAAACTAATCTCATGAAGACCTGACTGATTTCGTTTGCTTGTGGTTGGACTGTTTATATCTAAATTAAACCCACATAGCATAAAACTAAATTAAATAATATATTCCTGACGTTCTGTGGATGTTTCTTAGAGGCTACAGACTTTTAGTTGATGTGGGAACTACTGACACGTCCCCAAAGAATTTGAATTGTTACCAAAAAAAAAAAAGAAGGTGTGAAAATTAGTCCTCTAATATGACAGCTTCGAGATTTAACCACAACAGAAAGAAATTTCTCTTCAGCCGTCAGCGGGCTTGTGAAGGTTGCTGCCCCTGGGCAGGTCAGCTGCCCTCAATTCAGTAAGGAGGTAAAGCAAATATTATAGTTACTGAGCAACGTATCCATATAGAGAAAACTGATAATTATTGGAAAGCTCATAAGGTAACCTAACCACTATAATTTGTAAATAATTGCTCTTTTGCTGCTACTGGTGTAACGTGTTTAAATCCAGGGGCTCAGTGTGTTTCTCACTGGCTGTGTCTGAAATCCTTCCCTCATGCACTCACACACTACTCCGCATGATAAAATGCAGAACTGGACAGTTATATTTTTCATGTAGGCCGTCACGTCATTGACACTATTTCACACTCAGAATCGGTGTTTAAAAACAACAATGTATTGACCAAAGAGGCTGAGATCAGATAAAACACAAAGACAAGCATGAGATCAGTCAATTAGAATCAGTTATTAAGGCAAGTAATGAAAATGAAAGAAACAGGTTTGATAAAATCGAAAAAGTTGTTTAAAGAATTATGATCGTTGGGAAAACTGTGCTATACTCATGCAAGTTTTATATTAAGCTCTTTTGTGATGAGTACTTAAGTTCATTTTATATATAGATTGAAATAAAATGTAGTATTGTTGTGATTATGTTTTTTAAGTCCAGTATTTCGTTTTCGTAAGCACATCATTTTTATGCTTTGCAGCATTTAACTTTATGTGTAACTCAAAAAACTATGGTGTAATTTAGAAATGTAGAATAAATATGTAATTAGTTCCTTCAGCGTGTTAAAGTAAATAAATTGAAATTCCAACAGAACAATCAGACTTCTTCAGAGCATTGTGGAACAAAAGGTACTGAAACACCACAGTAGAGGACGATAAATACTTCACACCTTTGCATCAGTCTCAAAATCCTCATTTCAGAATATAGACCGAAGTCAAAGTTAAAGGTGTCACTGGGCTCTCCTTTATGCTGGCACCCCACTCTCTTGTCAACTCTTTCACCTCGCTCATCCCTCCATCCTGCACCCCTCCGTCCCTGCAGGAATGTGCAGATATGACTGATAAAGGAGGCGGCGGGCTGTGCGAGGAGAGGAGGGAGAGCTTAAGCTGCTCCTTGTAATAAGCAGAGCCGTAAAACTGTGTCAGAAAAATGCTGCCCCCTCGTTCTTCTTCTCTCCCCTCCCTTTATTCTTTATGGCTCTGTAACCGCATTTGTTACTCTTTTGATGGGCTGGGGGAGCCGTCCGGGCCCTGGAGTACAAGATATTATTCTTCGCTCGCCCCCTTCGCCCCCTCAGCCCTCCCAAAATAACAGCCTCCAGCCTACTGTTTAAAGTCTCTCACCGGAGGGAGTGAGGGGGAGGAGAGCCGGAGGGGTGAGAGGAGGGGAGCGAGGAGAGGCAGCAGAGAGGCTGAAAGATGTCTCCATAGCTCTCCTCTGAGGAGATCAAAGTGGACTATTCCTTCAACCCCGTGGCACCATAATGGTTTGGTGGAGTCAGAGTGAGAGCCCTCGCTGCTCGAGATGTTGTAACATGGATGATTAGTGACAGTGTTAGACTTTGAACACTCTCTGTACAAAGGGAGAACCCAGCTGAGCGAGAGGCTTTAAACTTTTTTTGGGGGGAGGGCCGGGGGTCGTTGGAAAGATGGGGGTTCCTCAGCCACCAGAGAGCATTAAGGACCGAGATGTAAAAAGATATCACGTTCATTTTTCCCCTTTTATACGCGTCGCGGGAATTAAGGACAACAAATAGAGTGTGGGAGGCAGCATGCATGCCTGTCATACTTTCCCTTATTGGAAAAGGGAAGTCTGGGACATGTTTTTCAACGTCTCAGTGACACATTTGTGCAGGGAAGCTGTGGTAATCTGATCCGAACGCTTATGATCATTTTATATTCCAGAAGACATTTGTTTAATTCACGTTTGATTTGCAGATGCTTGGATCGGTTTCAAGGGAACTGGGATGTTTGTGGTGTACATATGGAAAGCTTGTGCACATTTTAAACGCTGATATCAGAACAGATATAGAGAGATATTGTGCAAAATGAGAGAGTACTGAGTGGAAGTCATTAGAATGTTGCCTGAAGAGTAGAAAAATATGTATGCAACTGAAGATCAGCTGATTACCCGCCTATTAATATAAGTGTTTATTTTTTTATCAATAAAAAAAACATAAAATAAATAATTTAGGAAATGATCTTCTTTTAAGTTCTCAAATAAATTTAGTCCGGCAAAAGTACAACATTTGCCTCCAAAGTGGAGTGGAATGGAAGCATACAGTCACAGAAAATAAAAATAGTTAAAAATAGAATAATCTGATATAACGAGATAGGGCACATGGGAAAGATCCTCTTTATCCGAATGTAACGGAAGAAATACAGATTGTTCTTCATTAGATGTACTTTAGTAAAATGTATGTTCTAGTGCAATATCTCAGAAAATTACTGCAAATCTGACAAATCTGACAAATCTGACGTAGGTGAACAAGGCAAAGCTGAGAAAAGCAGCATTGAGATCAGCCTTGATTGTGTCACTGCTCCGTCCACCCACATGTCAGTCCAACTGGTGCCTGCCCTGTGACTTTGTACAGAGTCTTGTCAAAATCGTCCAAATTCCCAGGTCGTGACTAAAGGAACATGTTTGTTTAATGATTACTGGGATCACTTGGAGCCTGAAATAGCCAAAACAACACACGATAGCAGACGGCGTCGGACAACAGTAATAGTTGGGTCGGTGCTTACAGAGGCGAGCGCGCTCAGTTTGGCTCCTGAAGTTACGATTGTTTCATGTCTTTCAGTCGAGATGCAATTGGAAGTCAGCGGCTGGAATGTGAAAATCACTTGAATGTAATATCTGTGTAAACTGAGCTCCATTGGCTCTGTCAGGTTCGATGTAAAAAGCCTTTATTCCCCCTGTACTGTCTGTACATGTTTCACTCAGCAAACCCCTTCCTTTCCTCACTTTATCACTCACACAGAGGCATCAGGGGATCGCAGCTTACTGACAGCATAAATCCAACGGTACTTAGAGAAGCCGGAGCAAGGACTTGCACAAATTTTTGCATTCCACACAATTACAAAGCTATTCTTGTGGCAGTGAAAATGATTATTCTGGACTGAGAGTCTGAAGAGGTCACTCGCGCTTTCCCAAAACAAACTCTACTTTCCCAGTTCTCCCCTCTCCATCGCTCTCTCTGGCTCTGAAGAACTCCGGTCCAGTTGTGCTCTCTCTCAGCAAGCACGTATCGGTATGCAATAATCGCTGTTTTCATATCAGCAATGGATCAAATTACGAGAGCAGTGTTTCCATTAACATACTTTTGTGCGCATTTTGACATATCGCGTTAGAAAAGGTCGATGGGAAAGGCATGATTCGGAAAAACAATCGTTCATTTAGCCACAGTACAGTTTTCGCGCTCACTTGAGGTGTTTTTTGCCCCTTTCGAGAAGAGACCTGACGCACATAGCGGGAGACTGTAACACCGAATAGGTTCTGAATACTGAACACACGTTTGATCACATTTTTTCGCTCAAACAGAAGAAGAAGTGTTGCCTTGGTATCAAAGATGGCTAAAGGCAACTGTTTTTGTTTCATCATCCTCTTCTTCTTGAGATTCACTGGCAGTTGGCAAAAGACTGGTTTTGTTTCCAGATCGTGACCTCCGCTACCTCCACTCATTTTTAACACAGCCGTGCATAATTTATTCTAAACAGCCAACTTTTGATGAAAAAACACTTTGCATGCTTCACCACCTGATGGTAACCTGCCAAATTTGCATCGTTGTTTGTTTGTTTTGATGCTACATTTCAAAAGTTATCTTCTAATTTGCCTGACAGTTAGGTGGAAACAAGGCTCATGAAAGGGGTATGATCATGAAACTTTTTTGGTAGCTAGTGTCTTTACAACTTTGCAACTTTACATTTTCAGCACAGCAATCAGCTGTTTTCAGTGTAAAATCAGGAGGAAGCTGCTGCGGTACTTAGCTGCAACAAAGTCAGATTTGTCCTGCATGAGACCAAAATAGAAAAAAGAAGAGGGTTAAAATGAATTTACATCTGTCAGACGAGCAGAAACATGACTCCAGATAGGGTTTAATTTTGCTGTCAGATGTGTAAATAGGCAACTGTTTGCTAGTGTGTTCCCCATAACAACTTTATAAGGTCATTACATGTCGGTGTTGTGTTTACAGCTCCCCACGTGGCCAAAACATTTGCTTAAAGCTGACACCAAACCTCATTAGAACAACAACAAAAAAAAAGAAAGAAAAACACCTTACTCTTAAAGATAATTACAATCTGTAAAAACTTAATCATTCTCTCATCATCTTAAACAATTATCTGTAATCATCATGAACAATATACATAATCCACCCTGAATTATATCTTTAATTGCACAGCCAAATATCTGCTGATGATTAAAAAAAAAGAAAGCTCTGTTGAACCTCCGCCATTGCTTTACAATTTCAGTACAAAAACATACCCAGTGTCAGTGCAGCAGACTGATACGGTCACTGCAATGCTTAAGATACAGGCTATGTAATCCACTTATCTTAAGTGGGCTTTGCCTGCCTCACCTGCCCGGCTTTTTAAGAGGAACAGGAAAGAGTGAGGGAAGGAGACGTTCACCTGGCCTCAGGCAGCCATGACAGAATGAACCGCTGCACATGAAGGGCACCCAGAGCGCATTATCACACGCTGGATCACTTCACAGGTGGAGGTGTTTTGGTGGTCGCTTTATGGTCGCAAAGCACAAAGCCGGATGTTGTGATATCGCCTTTTTCTGCGCCACTCACGAGACAGTTGTAATGTTGTGTGATGCCGAGTGCGTGCGCGCGTGTTTGAAACATCTGCGCCCCGCTTAACTCAGACTCCCCCCTTTTTTTTCCCGAGCCAGCGACACTTTTCATTTTGTCTAAAAATATTCTAAATATTCCTAACAGAAATAAACAGGTTTTAAAATAAGACAAGAAATGAGCCTTTTATGGCTCAGAATAGACCCGTCTCTTTCCGTGTGGCTTTCATGTTCGAGGAAGTGCAAAACAATCATATTGTTACATTGTTACATTTCCTTCTCTCGCTGTGAAAGCCTCACATTGATCTTTATGAGGTCACAGACAGTGCTTTGGGTTCCCTGCAGGTTCAGTTAACACCATATTTATAAATAAGTACAACCTGGTTTATAAGGGTCTTTTTATAATTAAGTGAGATACACAAGTATATATAGAGCACAGAAGCAACCCCATTATTCTGCTTTTCAAGATTAAAGACGAAAGCAATGAATTATTACTACAATATAGCATAGCGTAAGATCATTTAATTTTATATAAATGCAAGCTGCAGTTTTGTGAGATAGATCAACAAATTTGTATAACCGTCAAAAGACTAACCAAAATGTAGTATACCATTTGGAATATGCCTTTAATAGATAATTTTCTCCTTTGTTGTTTAGTAGTATTCACTGTTTTACTGATCAGAGGGTAGGTTCACACGGTTCCCCTAGATTTGCTTATCAATGAATTCTGACCATGAAAAGCACTGAGCAGGAGATTTTACAGTTCAAATTCAAATTTTTCAGTGTTGCATGATTTGCAAACTGTGTAACAATAACACTGTGGCGTAACCACTGCTTGACCTTGAACAAACCTTTGACTTTTCTGGGCAACAAATTCTTTTCTCTCATCTGCAAACATGCTTCTCTTCAACACTGGTACACTGTAAAAATCTGGCAAAGTTACCTTACTTTAAAAAAATAGGGGAAGCCCTTTACCTCAAAGTACATCAGACAAATAATTTGAAGTTATTAAAACTTTCTAGGTCATACAACTTAGGTTTAATATTCCACTTCACTTAGTAATTCTGAGGAAGAGAGCTTTTCAATGTACAGTATTGTTCCCTTTTAGTATCTTTCAGCTCAATGTTTTGGTTTTGCAACCCAGCTACCCGCTATCTCTGCTGTCATTTTCCAAACTTTTTCCACCCACAGCAGGCCACCAAAAAAAAAAAAGCACTGTGGAGACCAAAAGAGAGCTAAAAGTAGGACTGTCGGACAAATGTTCACCAGGTAGCCTGCATCATCCCAATATGCTCTCTTTTTGCCAACACATTTACCTAATCAACTTTATGAGGTGATAATATGTCAGGGTTGTTTCTGGGATTTACAGCGTGGTGTGATGCGGCCAAGTAACCAGACCAGTTGTGGTCGTAGAGAAAACCAACACTGTCCGTTGGTAGAGTTTAGATTTGATCACGGCCATGAGAGACGAGGGAAAACATCAACATCATTGATTGTACAACAGCTACTAAATCAGGTCACTAAGGACACACACAGAACAGAATAGAACCTGCTTTCCTTTTTTATTGTCTTGTTAAAATCACTGGCCTTTAAACGGCTGTGCAGCAGGACTGCGTAAAAAGCATATCTGAAAAGCAGAGGGAGTGAAACTGACAGGAGCAAGAGAGACAAAAGATGAGATTGAGACAGAGAGAGAGGTCCATAATTCATCAGAGATGTCACAATGTTGAGTCATGTACTTAAACTTGGCAGGCGGAGGTGAGCGATGTGCTGAGCTCGGGCTGAGGGAGGAAAGAAAACCCCTGATTGTCTCTTAACAGTCACTGGCTCGCTCTGACTGTCAGGACCAATCATCCAGGGGGGAGAAAAAAACAGCATTCTTCCTCTGCAGCTGGGATTAATGAACTGACAAACTCTGTTAGGGGCACCTGCAAGGGGCAACCACAGATAATGGCGCATGAGGGATACAGGGGGTTAAATAGTTGGCTATTCCCATCAGCACAATTAGCAATCGACCCTTTTTCCTTGAACACATCATATGTCATGGAGATACAGGAGGAACAGACTGAATTCCTCCGGTCAGTGTCGAGAAGTTAAGCATGAGGCCGTATCTGAAATATTATGGAAAGTCCCCATGTGTAATCACTCTTTGTGTCCCTTAACCCTCTCCGTGGTGTCTTCCACTGCTCACCCCTCCACCTTCCTCCTACCCCCACTTTGTTGTAGGGCCCAGCTGTTGCTGCTGCTGCTGCTGACCCATTTGGTGGTAATCAGGTACAGGCCAGAAGGCCCACATCCTCTCCCTGATTAACACTTCTCAGATCCAAACACAGCTCTCGACCCCTCCTCCCCCTCTTCTTGAATATTCGGACCTGAGATTTGCTCACCTTCTAGGAGATGAATAGCCCTGTTGTCGACACGGAAAACTTTCTCTCTCTCTCTCTCTGTCTCTCCCACGCTTGCCTTTGAAGAGAGAAAATAATGTGCCCTCCAAGTCTACCCCGCAACTTTACTACAACTGATGGGTTTCAATGCCATATTTGTTTATTTTACCAAGCCAGCGGTGGAAACGTTCTCCTTTTTTGCAATCAGCTGGGTCCCTGAAAGGTTCCTGGCCTCGGGTTCTCTACCTGTAGCGGAATCTGGACCGTTCATACGCTCCATTACCTGGGGCTGTCAGGCCCCAGCGAAGTCGAGGCACAACACGCAGATTAATCCACGGCTGCCTGTTACAGGACATTTGGCGTAGACATTTTTGTCTGGCCAGAGACGTCTAAAGGAGGAGGGGAAAAATGTCCCTGAAGGCAATATTGTCCAGCTAAGTTTTCCCCTCTGATCACACAGTAAATGAGGCCAAATGTACGAAGTTTCATATAGAAAACTAAGCTACTCAGTGGAGTTCTTCACAACTGTTGACGCTACAGAATAGACAGTACAAGTTCCCATTTTGTTTGTATTCTGGGATCTACTAGAACACGGACAAACATGTACACAATATGGCCAAAAAATAGACACCTTCCGGGGAATTCCAAAGTATGAAAGTCTAGATTTTGAATCCTCAATATCAATATTCCTGTTATTGTCAGCATCTCCAAGGTACCAGCGGACATAAATATAAAAATAAACATTGCAGGTTTGAAAGTATTCAAAGAATCTGGCCCAGCAAATGTTTGAGGAAGGAAATTCATTCAACACGTTAGTCAGTCCTCCAGGATACTCAGAATGACTCTGGTAACAACACTGCATACACCTTTTGTTTTCAAAAACAGTATGTAGCATCCAGTCATACCAGCGACATACTGACTCTGTGTTTTCAGCCAAAAGATGAAGAAAGCGGTCACATATCGCAAAGAAGTTTAAGAAGGATTATTTGATTAAAGGATTATTTATTATTTTTTATTTCAAAATCCCTCTTGAAGGTCCAGCATATACGATTTAGTGCAGTTTCAGGGAGGAAAAGGAATATATTATTTCAAATTACGTTATCATCATTGTATTATCACCTCAAAACAACCACTGTGTTTTCTTTACCTTAGAATTAGCCTTTTATACGTCTAATGATGGCCTTTCCTGTTTGAATGCATTTTTTAGCAGGCAGTCTAGGGGAGGGTGAGATGAGGGGTGTTCAGTTGGTTGCTACCTACATCCTCACCTTTAGATTGCACTAAATCCTACACACTGAACCTTTAACTACAAACTTCTTACTTCCTTCCTCTTAAAACTTTTGTCCTCCTCTGGTGTGCTGACATATTCGTGTCTGTATAGGTACTTTTCCTTTGTCGTTTACAGGCTTCTGTTCAAAGCACAGTGCATCAGCATTGTGTACTTCATGCATCATCGCGATCAAAGGCAGTCCTAATCTTGAGCAGCACCTTTAACTCACATTGTTCGAGTCAGATATGATTCAGTAATCGAACACGAAGGTTCCCTGTGTGCATGTGCGTATGAGTGTGTGTTTGTGTGATTTTGTTATTAGGATGCAGCCCGCGACACACACTGGAGTAGGCATTGTGGTTAAATAATCACAGACTGCAGGGGTCTCTTCCCCCCTCGGCTCAGGCTGTGAAGTTTACAACCTCTCCATCCTCCTTTTATTTATCAGCGATATTCTTTTGATACATTCAACATGCCTGACCACATTTCCCTCCGGTGACATGCTTCTTTTCATTCAACCCCAAACATGGTCTTTTGTGGCAAGGCACCCCGCAGCCAAATCTACTTAGAAGTGTCTTTGAAGTCTTTTCCCATCCGTCTTTGCTTTATTAACCCCTTGATCCAGGGTGACAACATTTTTAACTTCATAGCAGACTCACAAACTCACAATGCTACTGACGCTCAGGTCATCTTCCAGGCCACGACCAAAGACTTTTTTTTTCCACTCTTGTTCTAACACCGTGGAACACTTAAAGCATGAGGATCCTCCTCTGAAATCCCATCAGCAGTGTTTGATTACAAGAGGATTTTTCTATTTGTTGTTTGGCATGGCATGAGGAGGAAGTGACCTAAATTCATCTGAGGCTGATTGGCAGATGCTTTAACACCGTTCACGCTTGCCTGCAAAATGTTCTGTGCTTGCCAAGAACTGATAATCTTAGATTTGGAAATATGAGATTGACTATCTTGTTTTTCAAATCATTGTCTAGCTTTTATCTTTCAGTTCATGGCAAATTCTTGCCAAGTGTATGATTACTATGCACTAACATGGTCATGAAATTTTCAAACTGAATCATTAGCTGGTAAAACAAGCGACATCAGATTAGAGTTCACGCCACATACCTCTCTCTTTCACCAAGATGTGTTACAAGTAAAAGCATCATTCTCCTATGAGTACTGAGTCATTTTACACTGACATTTGTGTGTTTTGTTCTTGTTTCTTGGTTGTCATTGTTATCATTGTGCTAAAGTTAAGATTTCAAATGTGAATGCTAATATTTAGTGTATTTCACTGATTATTACTGATTATCTCAGGTAACCTGTCTCTCTCTCTTTGACCTGTTACTCTCTGACCTTCGTGTCTTACTCTACCCGTCTTTCTTCCCTGCTCCCTCTCTCTGACCCGTATGTCTTTCTGACCTGTCTGTCTCTCTCTCTGACCTGTCTGACTATCGCTCTACCTGTCTCTCACTCTTACCTTTCTTGTTCCAACCTGTCCGTCTTTCTGACTTGTATCTCTCTCTCTTCCTCCCTCTGACCTCTTTGTTTCTCTGAACTGGCTGTCTCTCTCTCCTCCTATCTCTCTCTATCTGTCTGTTTCTCTAAGCTGTGTGTATCTCCACCTGTCTCCCTGACCTTTTTTCTCTCTCTGCCTGTCTCTCTGAGCTTTCTCTCTCTCTACTTGTCTCTCTGAGCTTTCTCTCTCCTTCTCCATCCCTCTTTCTGGACTGTACCAGCTTGTTTCAGTGTTTCTTGTCATGTCGAATCATCTTGCTGCACAGGCAGATATTTTGTTCCAGCATTAAGTCGTTCTCTCTTTAAATTCATACTATTTCTTGTATTTTAGTTTTCCTCCATCGTTGAGTTAGAGCCACAGGTCCACCACTGTCTCTAACCCTAAAAAATTATTATAAAAGCTGTTTTTCTCTCAATATAAATGCATTAATTGTGTTTGGATAAGGAAATACACACATATTAGAATACACAGCGTGGGGTGGAAAAGGTTTATGTGGAAAAGGTTTTGGCTCATAATAAAATAATTTCTGGGGGGAAAAACTGCCTCAGTTTGTTCCCCAGTTCTGGATGTTACCTGGGCAACTGCTGTCTCTTTTTCTTAAAGACAGCACCACCCATTGGACGCTGGGGGAGGTGCCGTAATGAAACCGCATCGTAACTTCACATGCAGGTGACAGCATGTGGTAGAGGTTAGTTACCAACTCCGAAAGTGTGACCACCTGGCACAAATGAGCTCCCCTGAGGAGATTTACAAACCCCTCATCTGAAACCTCAGCCCCTAAACTAAACTCTTTCTCTCACCTCACCTCGCCAATTTTAGCTCTTAAATCTCAACTCTGCTGCTGAAAAAAAAAAAACGCTGACTGACACGCAGGAATACACACGAACCACATCCGCATAATGCCTACACACTCGCCCGGCCCTCGTTGAAACAAAACGCATGAGTGTAAAAGTGACAAACTGGGTGTGCAAGATGAGCTCTGCCATGATTCGTCTAACGGGGATGAAATCTTGCAAAGCTCCTAAAGTTTCCTGTTTCCTCTCCATCAAATTTGTCCTCAACATTCTTGCTGAAGCCTGGGATTATAAAGAATCTCAGCATCAGTTAGCAGGAGGTCAGAGACCCATACTCACCAAATTTGCATTGAGTGACATTTAAATTTCTGATCGTGCATTAACACCCGAGCGGAGTGTTAATTTCACATGATCTCGTGAGACCAGTAAAGACGGGCAGACATTTGGCAGCGAGCCCCGAAGACAACCAGAATCATTCAAAAAAAGGATGAATGTAAAACAAATTCACTCCTAAAACGTGTGGATATATGTCTTATTTTCAAAATTCTTGTCTTAACTTGTCCCTTGAGGGATAAATGTAAGTAATCAGAAGTGGACTGAAAACAAGAGGTCGTTCTTTGTGCGAGGCGAGCCACAGAGAGGCAGAGAAACAGAGAAGGAGAGACTGATTTTTTACACTTTCTGCACAATTTCCTCTCTATTTCCTCCCTGAAGACCCTTGTCTGCAGAATGTGCAGAGTATGCTTTCCATGGACAGGAGGCTATGGAACCTGCCAGAACAAAAAAAATCTGAAAAAAAGAGGCGAAAGGGAGAGAGAGAAAGAGGGAGTGAGTGAGAGAAAACGCTCCTCCTCCCTCCGGCACTGCAATACAGCAAGATGGAGTTATTACCCAGAAAACCTCACCGCCTTGTTTTTTCACTTTTTATCCCGGAGTTCCCGGAACACTGAGCTACTATTACGACCAGAATACTTGGACCGCACACCGGTTACCCACTCTGACGTTGACGGGGAAGGAAAAACAAATGCTCCTCGTAGCAAAGTGCATCAGCCTTTTATTTCTGTCCTGCATCACGCCTAATTGGCGTTCATGTGAGACAGCCAATGGTGGACTGGGACCTGAGGTTCAAATGCGGGTAGAAATATTAGAACCCCCCCGCTTAGTCGCCTCAAACATTAGTCTTGGTTTAGCTAATGACAGTGAGATAAGCAATTTAACCATAGCCTTCAAAAATATCCACGCAAAGTTAAGCTTGTATGGAGCCCTAATACAAAGTCCAGCCGGTCAGTTTTGGATTTTAAATATGACATACAGTATTATCACATTAATGTTTAAAGAGCTTGAACTGTAGGAAGTGATTATATTGCAGCATTACTGATTAATAAACAAATATTTACAACATAATAATAATGTATATCTGTGTGTATATATTGTTTGTTTACAAAGACAGTGAATTTAGGTTGTTAAAAATAGTGGTAGACAAGATGTTTTCATATAAAACCCACACTGCAATCAATGAAATTAGAGAAAGGCATAATAATGGCAAAACACTACTATTTAAAAGTGGCTTCTTGCAACAATTTGCAGCAGATCACTGCATATAAATTCCTTTTTTTCACTGGCCATATGTGAGCGCTTTGTGCCATGATGAAGAAGAAGACTTTGTCTGTCTCCTTCAGTTGTCTACGAGCCCATGAACAGGGGAAAGTGGTAGCATGGCAGTTAGGGACAGCTAGAGATCAGCGCTTGAGATGTTTCAGCTTTTATTTTATAAGCATTAAACCACTGGATTTTGGATGATACGTCCGGACATTTTCCAGCCGTGTTAGAGCCAGCAAAACCAGAGTTTTTTTACTGGGGGAAAACTGTGTGGAGGACAGTTTTAATTTTTTTTTTCATTGTGTTGTTTGTAGATAAAGTAAACCAGAACATGATCTTTTTCCAATCCCAACAAAGTGGTTTTTGTACCTAAACCCTAACAAAAAATAGTTGTAAAGTTCCAACATATCAAATGTAAGGTTTTAAAATATCCATCGCCAACATTTATTCTAGCGCTTGGACTGAATCAAATGTGTTAAACATGACTGCCACATGCAAAGCTGTTCTTGTTTGTTCACGAATAACAAGTTTGCCCTTGCAGACAGTCAGCAGAATAATATTTGCCTTCTCAGAAAACAACAACATCTAAAGGCCCGGGTCTTCTGTCACTGAGTCATCATCCACTTTGACTCATTCGGAGGAGAGTAAAAGCAAACATCAACAAACCATCGCAACAAGGACACAACTTTTCCCTGACTGATGACTACGTTTGAGATTTGTCCTTTAAAGCCATGGTCAATGACGGCTCCCGGCCCGACAGTTTCACAGGTGGTGAGAACGGCTGCTGTTAGAGGCCATTTGTCGTGGGCAAATGAAAGCCAAAGTCCAAGAGCCACTTGAATCACCTTCAAACATACACTAGAAGAACCTGTGAAGCAATGCTTTGCACAATGGGTGTTATAGAGCAGAGGAAGTAGGAGTCAAAGAAGGAAGGATGCCCTCTTAAAAACCAGGAAATGAGACTCCAGGATGCCAACTGCTCACCACCTCGGATCAGGTCAGACGGTGAGATACTTACTCACTCCGCAGCGTCTTTTTTAACCTTCTGTGGTGGGAACACGCTAATTTGAAGATGCGTCAGACAGAGAAACGAACTGCAGGACTGCCCTGATTAGTCATCAAAGACAAAAAGGTGCTTAAATTAATATTCTAAAAATAGACGGACAGCGTTTCGTGCGTGTGTTCCCCCGTCACACTGCGGTTAGCGTTCCGACAGGTGTGTTTTTATTTGTATCACATTTGTTTCTCAGACAACATGACGGAACGTTTGTGAGTCATCCGTCGCCACTGACACCGGCTGTCAGTAAAAGATAACTTTATATGCTCTTAAATCACACCTCGCTGCAAATTGTGAGACGGCTCAGCAGCACTCCCATTTAGTACAACCCACACGCACACATGCACACACGTAAGGACAGAAATCAGCTCTGGATATTTGAACTGTGGGAGGACGCAGGAGCAAGGCCAAGGGCTGGGAGAACGGAGAAGGGAGAGGAAGGAGAGGGGAGATGAGCAGATAGACGGAGTCATTAAGATAGCTTGGGTGTCAATGTAATTCATCAAGCCTGATAAGGCCGTGGCCCGCTGCCAAGGAGCAAGGTGTGGCACTTCTCCCTCACCAATCACTGTCAGTGATCACGTCCCTCGCAGCCAGCTTGTTGTTCTTAGTCTTACTATTGGAGGTGCACTATGTAGTTTTAGGAAAGAAATTCAAACTCAGAAGTTAATATATACAAGATTGTTTATATACAAATATTATACCAGCCCAGAAATATTTATTTGAGCTCCATTTCCATAACTGATGGAAAGATGGCTACTTAGAAAACGTCTTATAATATGGACAAGGTCAAACGTAATGAAATTGTGTTGTCTCTTTAGGACATGATGTTTATTCAGCTTATAATCATGAAAATCATTACATGAGCATGTTTTCTCGTCTGCTTGAAATATAATTCCAAAAAAAAAATTTGTGCCTCAAGTGTCTGTATTGATCAAATTGAACGAAGGGACAGTAGAAACATCGCGCTCCATTTTCTCAGCACATACCCAAATATACATAAAAAAGACACAGGTGCCGATGAAGTTGTACACATTTTTAGTGACAATCACTCAAAATGTTATTATTATATACAGTTCAATCTTTTAAAAAATCATGCTTCACTATTTAGACACAAATAACACAGAAAAGTGTAATACTATTAACAACTATAGTACGGTCATCCCAGCTCATTTATGCACTCTTCATTAAAAGTCCAGGGATGCCTTTAGACTATTCAGAATTGATAAAAATGTTTAATGATTTTCAGACAGTGTGAAATCACTGTCCGCACTCTTAACTGGTTTTGTCAGCTTGTGTCTACGGCACCTGTAGATGAAGTAATGTTACTATGAATAAAACGTCCTCGAATCATTCCTTGATAAATAAACAGAAAACACAAACATGCGCTAACAGATGTAGTGACTCGTGAAGCCATAAAAGGGTGTGTGTGGTGATATATACATCAATACAATGACAGATGTGTGTTTGTCTTTCCACCTCTTCCATCTGGTTGGTAATTCAGGTCTGCCTCCGCACGTTAACTCTCCACGCCTGGCTGAAATCTTTGGAACCCGACGTGGAGTCATCACACCTGAAGCAAACTTTTGAGTTGCACAATCAGTGAAGTACACACACATAACGCCCACAGAGTCGAGCCCATCCAAAAAAACAAATCAGTCAAACTCTTCCGCACTGAACTGAAAAACAGAGCTACGAATGGGGAATAAGTGTGTTTGTCCTCTTTAAATTAGCCATTAAATGACATGCGATCTGTCGCGTTGACTACTGTCTCTTCAGGCGATGATGGATGGACCCATCAGCTGCGTTATCTGCCGATTAAGTGGCTCTTCCAAAACACAGCCTCCAATTTAGCAAACCACAGCTGATTGATTCCTTGCACAGTATTTTCTCTCCCTCAACAGCCTTTTCCACCTCCACCCCGTCAAGCGTCACATGACCGAGGTGCACAGCTCCCCGAGCGGCCTGGCTTGCAACAAGCTCCGTACAGTGTCACACAAATGGTCATTCATATCAATCATAAGCGCCATCAAACAGACCCTCTGTTTCCAGCGGCATTGAGGCAAACACACCCCACTCCTGTTCTGAAATGAAAAAGTTGCCTGTGGACCGAAAAATTCGAGGTGCTAAAACGCCACTCCGATGTGTTGAAACTCAAAAGGCGAGATTCTCTTTTTTTTTTTTTTTTAATCAAAGTGGCGGAATTGAAACTCTGGAATGTTTCCGTTTTTCAACACCTTCTCAATCAAGTTTGCAAAATGTTTCATACGGTTTGTGATGCACTGATGAAAGAGAGCATTATGCCGATCACCGGAGGGGGTGGAAGAGGCAGAGGGGTGAACGGAGGGTCCCAAAAATTAAGTGGAGGAGAAGGCTAAGGCCTCCCGCTGCATTTAGGAGGTGTGAAGGGCTGTCCAGGTTCCAGTGTTCAGCATCTGTCCCCCAAGCAACAAGAGAGGCTGTGTGTGGGGACCAGCTCGGCTCGCTTGCACAAAGGATGTCCTGTGTTTTTCATGCACACACGCATTTGAACACACACTGAAACACACGACCCCTGAAGCTTTCCTCTTTGTCAGAAGGCGCACGTTTCGGAGCCCCAGCTTACAAATACTTGTTTGCTGACAGCCTGCTGGTTTTCTGAGCTTTAACCCACATCTCTTCCCCCCTCAGGCTGATAAAGTGCTCAGATAAGCTGCGAGGTGCTGGTGAAAAGTGGCTGGCCCTCAGCCCTCAGGGCTACAATATGAAAGAGTGGCTTGTCTGGAGCAGAGCAGAACAGAGGAGATGATGAGGCCAGAAAAAAAAAAGCATGGAAAACTGAGAAAAAAACAAAACAAAAAAAAAAGGCCAGAAGAAAAGAATTGGATTAATGATGAAGTGGTCTGAGTGCTGTGTGTGTGTTTTTTTGCAGGTGTGTGTGTGTGTGTGTGTGTGTGAGTGCGTGCATATGTAAGAACCTACTTTCGCCACCAGCTGTGGGCGGCAAAAGGGGGGGCAGGGTGTGTAGCAATGGGGGAGCCATGCCATGTGTTTATGTTGACTAATGAGCTAATTACCCAACCCCTAATCTACCTCAACTTGTGTCATTTCACAGGAATGCTGCAGCAGTCAAACGCTTGCAGATTATGGGTCATTTCCTGACAGTTAAAGGCAAACTACTACAGCAGTAATTCCTCCACACACCAGGCGTTAAACCACAAGTGCTGCGGCCTCTCCATTTGCCTCTTTGTGGATTTATTGTCGTAAAAATGTGACTACGGGATTTAATTTTACTCACAGAAAGCTGACTTCGACGTCTCGCAAATTCTTACTCCGATGTTTTGGCTCTTGATGCGTTTGCGCGCACTGTCAGTGCACAACCATGAGCATTACACCCACATATATAGCTTTGAGCTGAGGTCGTATTTGTTTACAGTACATTAAAGTTCATTTGCATTTTGAGACATCTTTTTATATTTTTTGCCACAACCTGTTAACAATGTACCAAAAAATAAAATTGACTGGTTAATACCATATTTAGAAAGTATTTTGTGTGTAATTGCAGGTGGGGAACTCTAGTGGCTGTAGTTATTAGGAGGGCTGCAAAGGAGGAGGTGAGGAGAAGTAGGAGAAGGAGTTCAGGGAGGCGATCGGGTTAAATAAGTGCAGGACTTTAATTCAGGAGGCCGCTGTTGGTGTCAAGCATGAAAGCAAAAGCCTAACTTACCCATGTAGTGAAGTTACATCACGTACGTAACGTAATGTCACTATATTTGTAACAGGGGGGTTCAAATCAATACATTACGTATGCTATAATATAGTACACGCAATGCATTGATTTGAACCCAAACCTGAATGGTTTCCTGAACCTAATCCAAGTAGTTTTAGCTGCTGTTTTAGCTGTTTAGAGTTAAACTGAAGGATTATGTGTTCCTTCATGTTCCTACATGTTAAACAAAACCAATGTGTCTATGCTATAAATTCTTTGCCACATAGCTGAAAATAGGGCTGTTTTATATGCTGTTACATAAACACATACATTCCTTTTTAACATACGGCATAGACAAAGTCTACAAAACCTTTGTTGGCCTTTCAGATGAAGCTTTTGAATCTGATAAACATCACTTGTGCTGGTTGGCTCGGAAGACCACAAGTTTGAAAATAAAAGGTGTGAAGATCTGGTGATGAGGAGAGGAAGTTAACTTACCAGATGTTTGTTTTGCTTCCTCCTCATCTCTGCTTTTGAGGCTAGTGGCTCGAGGGTGAATTAGCCGCTCTCAGCATAACACACCTGAATCTCCAGCCACCAGTTTCTTTTCTTTCTTTCAGTTGCCAACAGTTAGGTTGCATTTGTGGTTAATGGAGGCCCCAGGTTTATGACGATGATATCTCTGGTTGTGCTGCACTAATTCGTCTTCAACCATCAGTGTTTTACTGAAGATGTACGACCCCACATTTGTGCATTTGGACGTTTCATGTTTTTGAGAAATATACGAGAAAGCGTGACATCCAGCAAAAACATCACATTGCAATTGGGATGATTAGATATGGGGATAGAGGTTTGGAAGGACTTTCAAACGGGTCAGGTGAGTGTTGACTACTCCGCTCAGCACCACTTCTCTTGAAGTATTGCTCGCTTTCATCTGGGAAGCATTTAGAAAAACATAACTACAATGGCTACTGCTGTATACCGGAGCTGCCAGCAGTAAAGTAGCTCATTTTTACATATTAACTGCCTCTTGAAGTTCTGTATCTTTCAGCTCAAACAATGCAGATGAAAGTAAAAAAAAAAAAAAAAAGATTTGAGGGAAAACAGGCAAAAGTTTAAAGCACTTTGGACCGAATCAATCACATTTTCTAAGTTGGACAGCATGGGAGGTCTGCATCCCCTCCACCCACAGCGAGAGGTGTGAGTGGGGATTTAGTGAGCTCTCTCCCCCCCCCACCCCCTGTTCATCATCCCCCTCCCCTGGGGTGTGCACTGCTCCGCTCCCCCTCAACAAGCTCCCATCCATCACTCCTAAGATTTCACTTTAATAGGTGGTCCTCTTCCTCCTTTCACACACCCTTATGGGAAAAATTGGGTAAAGGGGAACAGGACAGGGAAGGGTGAAAGGGAGGACTAGGGATTGTTTTAAAATGTTTTGATACCAATAAACGTTTGGTGAATTCCGGCACTGATACCTCAACAATGGATGTTAATGGCACTAGTTCCCCTTCCATCATTTTCTTCTTATCGCTATGCATTAGACATTGTATTGTTTATAATAAAAATGAGACACATTACTTTTATGTGTGACGGCATTCATCATCCATTGAACTTCTATTCAACAACGACCACACGAAATATTACATGCAGTGGACGGCCCTTGTACTTGTTTTGTTTTGATCGCAACTGTTCTAATTGTGCTCACCGTACAGCGCCTACATCTTTGTGAAGGGAGAAAATTGACGTCCCGCCTGCGTAGACATCACCAGACTACATGTAGAAGACTGTAAATTTAAATGTGTCTGCAATATTTAACATTGCATGACTCTGGCTCCAGAAGAAGCAAGTTGGTGAGTCTTGTTGTGGTGGTTGTTTTTGTCCTCCTCAGGTTCTTGTAGTTGTAAAACTGTAACATTGTGTCTCACTGACGTAGCTTCACGTAGAGACGTCACCAGACTGCATTTAGAAAACTTTAAATTTAAGCCAGTGAGAGTTATGCTGAACACTATTTTTTCTGTACATTACATAGAGGAGTTCTTCAAAACTGGGATGTAACTGGGATGTAACTTTATGCATTTACTGACAGATATTGCACTTTTACTGCACTACATTTATTTGATAACTTCAGTTACAATTTACTTTGCAGTTTGCACACTGCATCAGAGCCAAAGTAGCACATCTTTTAATTGATCATTTTATTGGCAATCACAGAAGAAAAACAACTAAATCCAATAATCAGGAAAATACTGAGAAGTGGCCGATATAGTTGTTGATCCATAGTACTCACTTACGGAATACAGTGTATAAATCAGTGCAAAGATCTGTATAATTATATTTTTTATTTTTTGTGCATTAATTGCCAGAAAATCACTTGTGATACTTAAGTACATTCACTATCAGACATATTTAACCAGGTACTATCTTTATAGCTGACTTTCATTTCAACCACTATAATATTTTCACTGTATATCTGTACTTTTACTCAAGTTTGTCTTTTGGGTACTTTTTAAAACACTGCTTGACACAAAGTAAGAACTTTTTCTGTAAGAGAATCAGGAAATATTGAAATAAATGAATAAGTAAACAAGAATAAGAATCCGACCAAGCATTTCATGTCAACTTTCTGCGCTTGGTAGTTTATGACGGTACTTTTCTGCATGTATGTATGTATAATTAATTTAACAGTATACCTGCAGAAACGACCACCACAATGCTTTCCTTTGCTATTGTCCCCCGTTTTCCATGGTTCAGAGAGCCGAGCGCACTGGACGAGCCCGGGCCGAGCAGTGCAGTAGCTCCTCCGTTCAAACAGAAGGCAAGTTGATATTTAAATGGCCTCTGTTTGTTTTTCTTCTGGTCCCGTGTGTGCATGTGAGCCCAGTATAAAGGACCGTGTCCTTTTGAAGGGGATAGCACCAGGAAAGTGAGGGGGAAGGAAACTTTGCTTTGGTGTTTTATATATCAACAGAATGACTTCCCTCAAATAAAGACGTGCTCCGCTCTGCCGGTCGGGCTGGAACAAGCTGCTCGTTTCCTGTCCTGAAAAACTCGCAGCATGTTCGAACAATGCGCCCGGCCAGAATAGAGGAGATGTCACGTCTTGAGGATCTTTTATTGTTTGACCGCAGGCTCAGGCTGAATCATATGTTTACAGTATTTGTGACATTTGAATGAATCGACACAACTGTGCCATTTGAATTGATATAAATGCTGAAAACAATAGACAGCAGCTTTTCGAACTGTCACCTGGAACAAAAGGCAAAGATGAAAGTGCTTCCTTTTTGGGCTATTAGGTCTCTTTAAAAACCCACTTTCCCAGCCACAAACACTAGCCACACAATAAATCTGACGATGTGGATGAAGACACCTCTGCTAATTTATCAATCCCGGTTGAATTAATCTTCCTCCAGATTTCTCACGTTTCTGCCAACTGCCATGTCCGCGCTACGGACAAAGGCTTCTCTTTGCCTCGTCTCTGCTGGGAGCCGGCCATGCCGAGTGTCTCACTCACGCTGCCCCCTCATCAAATTACAGCCCTGCTCCCTCCTGTCATGTTGGCAAACAAAGGTCTTAAAGCGCACTCCCAGTGTAATTGCCTCTAATCTCAGACATAATGTGGTCTTTCATGTCGACCGGTCGGAGAGAAAAGGAGAGCCTGTTGTCCTCTCTGCCCTCCACTCACCCACTTTCACTTTGAGGAGCGCAGTTTAACAGTCCTGCTGCCCTGATTTGTTCTCCATTTCGGGGAGGAGGGACGCTTTTTACTGTGACACAGTGTAAACATTTTGATAATGCAAAGAAGCCTGAAAAGTCTCGCCTTACGTTCCGCGATTAAAATAAACATGAAATTCAGAGGAACGTATATGGCAGTGCAGTAGTTCCTCAGCTCCTCCACCTTTGGCCTGGATTCTCTCCGTGGTGAGCATCAGGCAGTCTGCAGCTGGAAGTGTTTCTGCGGTTTGGCCAGGTGTCTCTCTGCCCTGCCTGGGACAAGGCCCTCAGCGGGGCCTGGGACTGGAGTCTGGGAGCAGGCTGGAGGCGCTGAGCGAGCCGGCCGCCCCTCCGTGATCTAAAATGTCCCGCAGACCCACCTGACTGGTGGTCAGCTGTAACTGATACGACACGATAGCAGCGCTGGAGGGGAGAGAGGGAAAATTAAGATGTGTGCGAGCGTGCGGGGAAGAGACGGGGAAACGCAGAGGGCTGCGGAGGAAAAAAAAGAGAGGACAGGAAAGCGAAGGAGAGAGGGGATGATGGAAATTTTGGACAAATTCTTCAACTGAGGAGGCCTTTTGGTTAAAAATATGGAATGCAGACTTTAATATGGTTTCCAGGGGCTTTGGCAAGCAAAGATGAACATATCAAGTAAAAAACACAGTATCTGATATCGTCGCTGTGCTAGGGTTTGAGAGCGAGCGGGGAGAGAGCGCGGGGTAAGAGGAGCTGCAGTGTTTCTAAAACCATTCAGGCGGACTTTTTTTAAGCGACCCAGCTGTGCGCCCCGGAGGTCCTGAGGCTCGAACTGTGGCAAGAGTGAGGCCGGGCTGGAGCTTCAGAGCCTGGTTAGCCATGACCTGATGTTCCAGGAGCCTCGCTGAATTGATGGGCCCCGGGGGAGTCGTCACAAGGGCCCCCGAACAATCACCCATTCATGCCTGCAGCCACGGCGAGAGGGCAAACACTCTGCAGACTCAATAACGTAGGAAAAGCCATTTTGAAAATTAGATATATCAGTGATGAGGCTCAGTTCGCCCCCCTCAAATCATAAATACATATTTATTTCTTGGAACTGTAGTGCTGTCCATCCACCTAGATTGTTTTGGAGATATGATCAGTAAAGATGTCTGCTCTCTCTTCAATATACTGGAACTAGATGGCACTTGGCTTTCGGTGCTCATTTTAAAAACTCAACAGCGAGGACCCGGTTAGACAAGATAGTCCACAGACAATGTTGCAGCTTCAAGTAGGAACTATAATCTTTCTACCAAACTACAGCCGCCAGTATCACAGCACAGAAAGAGGCATCTACTCAAGGACGAGAGGAAGGACGATGATTGTGACAGCGCAGGGTGTACACGTTACCCTTTCTCTTAATCTAAATCACAGCAGAGGCAACAAGAATTATATGATTTTCTTGGGTGCGTGTGTGACCAAAATAGTTGCACCCTGGAGCCCTGAATGGTTTCCTCTCCGCGGCTGTAACACTAGCTAGCTTGGTTTGCGAGACTTTCGTTCATGAGTAGCTGCACACTTCCTTCCTTCCCTTCTTGACTAACCAGGTCATAATTTCTGGAAAGAGACATTGTTGTTGAGTTATTAAACTGTTTTTCTTTTTTTCTTGTTGGTTTTTTTTTTGGTTTGTTTGTTTGTTTTGTGCCATCCAATTCAATTTTATTTGAGAGATGGCGTACATCTCTACGGCTCATATCACCCCAAATTCGGCATCTCACACCAGAACAATCTAGATGGATAAATGTCGCTACAGGTAAGAGTGAAAAGATTTTTTTGGGTGAACTGTCCCTTTAAAAAAACACATTTGAGAATTTCAAATAGAGTAGATAAATAGATAATGAATAGATAATTTGTCCTCTACCTCCTACGTTGACACTCTCAAGAGAGCAAACTCCCCCTTTTTTTTTTTTTTTTCAAATTGTGAAATTTTCAGAAGAACCTCAAATAAGTGTATACTCCCCTGTGAATGCGGCCAGTATATTTTTGGATTATGTGGCTGAACTGGCTCGAGCCCATCACGCCTCATCTGCCAGGACTCCACGCTGCTGTTACATAAGACAGCTGAGCCAGTCCAGACATCTAGACTAGTCCTTATGTGGACAAAAATGGGTGTGTTCACTGCGTCCCCTAGCCCAAATCCATTTACCATGACTGTATCCACTGACTTCTCTCCGGAGTTTCTTTCACTCTCAAAGATTAGAGGCCTGGAGGTCAGCTGCACATCAGTTACATTTTTCTGTGAGTTACCGGCCAGTTATTTATAGAGCGAGAACAAATATACAATGGAAGGAGGGTAGCGGTTCGGGTTGGAGGCAGGTTAAGCCTAGGAACATCTGTCCTTTCAAAGACATCTCTTTCCTTGGTATGCTCAGAATCCACTGCAGGGGTGTCAGCGCTTCACTGGTAGTCACAGAGCTGGCATGTTAGTCAAAACAGAGCTGAAGAAGGGGAGGGAGGGGGGGCGAAGAAGAACCTCATCCAAGCCCAATCTCCCATATCACCGAGCGCAGCACATCCAAAGTCACCCGACTCAAGGCTGGCGTTTCTGTTTCTTCACCTTTAAGAGACAGAAAAAGAAAGGAGCAACATTTCTGAGACAAGAAGAGAAATAATGGTTAAAACCAGAAAAAGAAACCGGAACTATTGTTTATGATAATGAGGCGTAGCTCCTCAGCTCTTCAAGTTACATTCTCACAGCTCTGTCATGTAAAGACACTGCAAAGCTTTTTCTGCAGGCACATATTAACTACAGGTCAAAGGAAGCAACTATTAGCTGTATACTCCTTTTATGCTGTTTTCCGTCTCTGGTTTATTCTCCTAGAAGAGGAATCCCACCTCAGTTTCTCTCCCTGAGGGTTTGTTTTTCCTTTTTTCCCCCATTTAAGTTTCTTTATTTTTTGGTTTAAATTTTGCCTTATTCTTTCCTGACGGGTGTTGAGTACTACATCTCTAAAATTCGCTTGACTTCACCTATCTTCATTTTTCGTCCCTTTTGTTTTTGTGTTATTTTTGTATTTTTTTTTTTTTCTTGCTTCGGAACCTCGCCTGACGTCCTGTCGAGGCCGGAACAGGACAGGCCTGAAGAACAAACGTGTGTGAGTTTGTGTGTGTTTGCGGGTGAGGCTGACACGGTCTCTGTTTAGTCTGTCTGAGTCAGAGATGCTTCATTACACACTCGTAAATTTGACCGCGCCGACACTCCCAGTCCGACCTCTCACTCTCACTATTTCTTTGACATGCATGGAAACAAACACGCACATGCACACACAGTGTAGAAACACACGGCAGGACAACGTCAACACCTTTGTTTACCTGCCATTTTCCACTGAGAAGTGACAATTATGGAATTAAAACACTTTACACGCCACAATGTAGTAATTTAATGTAGTAAGTAATTTAACAATCATTTATTTCATCACTAGACGCAGTCAGAATATATACTGCATAACAATGACACACAAGTAAATGACATAACATCTTAATTAAAATTTTTTGTATAAAAATTAAATAATTCTCATGAATAAGCTAATTCAAGCAATTACATTACACTCTTAAACTTGATTAAAACCTTTTTTCAGATCCCTCCTGTTCCCATGTAGTATAATACTACTGTATTTATATTACTCTCTCTATATTATATAAATTATAACTGAATATAATTATTAATTTTTTATTTACTGCTGTGCAAAATATTTCGGCTGACAATAAGCAGAAAAATTAATTGAAAAGAGGAGGGTTTTTTCTTTTTTTTTTCCTTTTCCCGTGGTGTGTTTTACTTTCTCAGCCATGCGTTGCAGAACAAGTAAGGAAACTTTGAGGATGAGCAGCAGACTAAATAAACTCACCGAAAGCAGAAATATCACAAACCCACACCGGCTGAGAGACGTTTCACTGCTGAACCTGTGAGCTGTTTGAAAATATCCTACATTTCTGGGTGCAACACGCCTCCTCTTATTTTTCTCGGTAAGCCAATTCAATTTATTGCAAATATTCATTTTCTTTTTCGCGTCGCAGACGGACTGCTAATATAGGCTCGAGACATATAACACACTCCCTTCTTAGCCTTTGTCTCACCCTTAGAAATGCATCATCCACTCCAAACTGTAGGACAAAACTCTCCCAAGTATGTCAGGCCCCCCTGGAAAATACTTCAGTCAGACATAGAACAGCTTCAAAAAAACAGATTTTCTACCTGCAGAAGAATTCTATGAGGAAAACCAAATTCACATCTTTATTTTTAATTTAAAAAATCTACTATTCTCAACCAATAATGTTCAGATTGTCTGTTTGTTTTTTTTTTTGTTTAATTTTAATGTTAAAATAAGCAATTGAAATATACAAATAACATCCCAACAAATCGGACCATTATTCTTTGTTATGGGCAATTTCCTCCGATTGATGAAGTAATAACTTTTTTACTTTTTGCTTATTGTGTACAATTTGAAAGTTACTTTACTGTTTAAATAGCTTGGATTGTGATTGCCTCATCGTTGTTCCGACACAGTGGAATGTGTTTTAATTCCTTTTCCACACACCAACAAGCCAAGATTAAATTGTAAGTTTCTCTGAGGCCGTGCTGAACATGCTCACCTTGATCCTTTATTTGCGCAGAAGTGACAAGGGCGATGTGAGAGGGATTAGTTAGATAGATAGATACTTTATTTATCCACGGGGGAGGATCAATTAAAGATTAAATAAAATCCCGACAGGATGAACTCAACTGGATCAGCTGCAAGTCTCCAAAATATCCAACCACACACACACACACACACACACACACATTTAACAATCAGGTCTGACCTTTAGAGAGCCGGGTTCTTGTTAAATACGTCCAATCTGTCACCCCTAAAATATTTATGTTTTAAACCAGAACAAAAAAATGTAATAAAACTCCTCAATAAATAAATAAATAAATAAATGTGTTCTTTAAGCTATTTTTTTTCTAGATTAAGCCTAGAGGACATTATGTAAAAAAAAGATTTAACATTTTTCAAAGAAAGAAAGCAATCGTGGCATGAAACAGGACATTTTAATATTTTTGGCCGCAGTGGGAGATTTGTTTGAATGAGCGTTCAAACAGTTAAACAGCTCCCCAGCATGAAACTGTATATTATTGTCCAGAGAGGCGGAAATTTGTTTTAATTGTTCTTGTACAGTAAACGAACCCCCCCGAGCTACGTCATGGTTGTAATGATTTTCGTTATTCCCCCAACACAGACTCATTACACGTACAGTACATCCTGTAACACTTCAGGCGAAAATTACCAAGGGGTTTCCGTGGGGTCAGAAATGCAGAGCATGATGGGAAGTCTCAGTTGTTTGAGTTTCCAGTTAGTAATTTGATTTTACAAAAAAATAGGAATGTCATGAGATATTGAGATAGAATTGTTAAATTACTTTGCACATTTATTTTCTTAGGATTTTGAGGGGTTATAGATATCTACGTAACATTTACGAAACAATAGGTCAAAAAAAATATCTGACGATTTAACAAAGAAACAATGATGAATACTGTGTTCAGCTATGTAGGTGTTTACAATACCTAATGCATCAGCGTATCATGAAGAGTTCAACAGAGATGTCAAACGCCTGTGCAGGAAAGGAATCCCCCTATAATTACATTTTAGGAGGCGAGGAAGCTGCAGGCCCGAACCCCGTCATTTAGTCGGCATTAAATAAACACGAGGCCCATCGGCGTCAGATATGCCCTCACACAGTTGCACAGTAAATAATGACTTTCATGACCCTGAACTAAATAAAAAATCCAGGGTCATGATCAGGGTACCATTGAAATCTGATATTTTAAATATGGGGGTTAATAAGGGGGTTAACAAAAAAAAGTATAAAGGCTTTAAAAACAAGATACTAAACCCACACTATCAATAATACATGCCAATTATTCAGCATGAGGAAAGATCAGGGAAAGAAACGTGTTGATACTTGTCCAGTGACACAAGTGAATGATGGCAACTGCTCTCTTAAAAACAAATACCTCGGCTCTGCGCTGTAACATCTGCATATGAAACATTGCCGCCAATTCCATAACAATAATCGGAGTAATGTGTTGTTCACGGAGCGGTTCGCAGGATTTTGCGTAGAGCTGAAATCCGATAGCTCGCACATGTCATGGAATTTCTATTCTTCATCTGCCCCGGCTCACCTCTGATGCCATGCCAAAACCGTCAGCGTAATAAAACCTCTAAGAGCCTATGAAGATATGCATTACCCCGGGATTACAGCCCACCGACTCGATGACAACAACAATTATTGGGAGTGAGTTTAAGATCAAAAGCTGGAATTTGTGTCGACAAAGTGTCAGACTGTGATTCCTGTCTCGATATCGGTATTAATAATCTGTTGATTTTCATGTATTATCTTGTTTTCACACATCATTTGCTATTTATCTGTTTCACTCTTAAATTCCCAATAAGTAGCTTAAGGTTGAAATGATTCATTTAAAACAGGGAAAATATATATTTTATTTTTTATTCTATTTATATTTTTTATTCTATTTATATATATATATATATATATATATAAATAATTTTTTTCCCCAGACCCTAAATTTTGATGTACAGCTCAATCACACAGGACATCATACGCTTCTGTTGAGATCTGTCCCTCTCCAGTTGTAGCTTTGTGATTTCGGCTGACCTTGAGGTCAACATCAACATTGTTTTAAGGTGTCCTTGTGTGGGCGAGCTGTCGATGCTGTGTGACACAATAAAGCTAAAAAATAAATAAAACAAAACAAATCAGAGAAACAACACCTTAAAAACAATTCTTACTTGCCTTATCATAAATTATAGTCGTGTCGGATGATAAAATGAAATTACACAAAGGATTTGTTGTACAGATTCTGCTCAATTTGCTAATAAGACACATTTTCTACTATACTACACACATTACTAACAAGTGCACTGCGACTTGTTTTCAATTTTCCACCCACTAATGTGCCTCCAGAGATCCCACGCTTACCGCCTCGACGGTGCAACCTACCAAATATTTAGACTAATAGCTGGTTACTGTGCTATCTCTACCGCTACAAGCTGTCAATCTCTGCCTGGAGCTAATTAAAAAGGCCCCGGCGCTTTATTTGTTTGCACACACTCTGAGGGCAGACTGGAACAGTCAGGCGCGGGGGCATGACAAGCACGCCATGCCCCCTTAAATCACTCCCCTGTGCCAAAAAAGGCTGACACCGTGCACAGATCCTGACAAAACATTCGCCGTGTCCCCAGTGTTGGCGAGACACAGAGAAAGGAATCGCGACGGGGGGTGATTTATGGGCGCTTTGTTCAACAAGTGAACAACAAATTCGGCCTTTCTTTCCTCACAGCTCGAATGTTACTCAGTTACTTTTTCATGTGCAATATCACACAAATTCATACCCTGATTGTATTCCCTTTTCCACATAACATGCAGGAGACTTTTCCACAGCACAAGTGATATAAAACATGCTCTACCGTATTGTCCCGGGCCTGCATCCCATCCCTCTTCATCCCGGTGTCCCTCTGCGTTTCTTTCTCTTTGTGTCACCGCTGCCTGTCGTCGAAGTGGTTTTTGCTCGCCTCTGGAAATCTGGACGTCCCGAGAAGTGACACAAAGATGGAGCTGGCACTGGAATAAAAGACACATACATTTTAATTGTGTAGCAGTGTGGACCCTGGGGCATCAGCTGCTGCGGCCTCATGGCTCTCTGCTGCCACCTGTCTGTCTCGTCTGTGCATGTTGGGACTCGGTCTGCAGGATGGACCTGCAGAATGTGCTGAGTAATACACAGGCACAGCGTTAAGACCCTTTGATTAAACATTCGGCAGGTTTCATTGTATAAATCTGTTGATTACAGCTTAGTTCATCCTGTAAGAACTTCAAATATTCATCCTTTCTGGAAAACACCAGAATGAAGTTTATAATGTTGAGTGACTGGGCTTCCTCAGGATAAATAATGTGACTGACTCTCCAGAGGGCAGCAGTTAAAAAAATTCTTGATCCCGATCAGATCTCCTTAAGCAAGTGTTTGGAGAGCGAACCCCCATGTTTTGCAAGACTTTATTGCCCAACAGGAAGCTGTTGAAACTCGAACATAAATAGCAATCAGGCCATGAGTAAACCAATCAGCAGCTTTGTTTCAAAATATGCACCAATCAATTAGCAAATGGATTTCCTTCCAAATTAACAGAGCGAATCAAAGAATCTCAGGAAACAAGTTACGGACAATCTACACTTTGTTTTGCTTCGTGAGGACCTCGAGGCGATTTGTTGTCTTGACTTTTTAGAATTGCATTCCATGTGTTTGCATTTCAGAGGTTTTATTCATTTGATTGATTGTTCAGCAATTTTGTTTACAAGGAGGTTCGCAACACGAGGATTTAGGTTTTGTTGCCACTTGTTCAGAGCTCATTTCAACTTACATTTCGTCTCATGGTCACATCTTCTTGCACAAACAATTGCTGATTATCTCCTCTTTCATTACCAGTCTTTAAGGTTAGAGACTGTTCCCTTTCCCGAGCAGGGATTTAAAAAACAGCCTGTTGGCCTCATATGTACTCCAGTCCCGCTCACACAGCTGTCTCCCAGGCTACAAGCACAGCTCCATCACCTGCATCCAGCTGCAAACCACAAACAGATTGAAGTATTCCCCTGAAGGGGGATTGTGTGCACTCAGGCCATCATCGGCACGGAAGATGAAGAGGCAAAATATTAAGTCAAAGCAGCCTCGCTGCCCATCAATAAAGGACAGTTTGCACGACTCTGATCTTTTGTGCCAGTGAGGGCAGATACAGTAGTAGCTTGGAATGTTGTCTGAGCATGTGACAACATTTCCCAGACCGCCAAACATTGAAAACAGACCGACGAGGCAACATGTTGCATTGATTTAGTAATTTTGACAAATAGCTTTGGAATGAGTATCCACGTCCAGTCATTTGTAAAGCAGCTGCCATATAAGTAGTGGATAAAAGGAAAACATGGTTTCTAAATTTAAGAACAGGAAATGAGACAATGACAGGAGACAGACTTATCACACATTGAGACCATTGTGGTAAACGTGGCAAGAAACCGCTCTTTGGATGGTGTCTTTATTGTCTCTGCGTGCTGTGATGTGGTCATCCCCATACACAAAGATTTTCATTGCATCTGGTAAACTGCTGCAGCTCACGTCCACATGTTTACAGAGCAGGATCACACTATTTACTGTATTTGTACCAAGAATTTTTCACGATAAATAACCTGAAATTAATAATATCCTCCCGTTTTGTTTGTCTCACAGTGATTTTCTGCCACATTTGTTCTAACGCGTGTGACGGTTGTTTCGTCTGTCTCCATTTTACCGCAGTTGTTTTGAATGTGCCAGGTTAGCCGGGCGTTCAGAGTCCTTCAGCTAAACGACTGAGAACCACTCTTTTATGGCAATCTGAACTCCTGAAGTATCTTTGAGCTCTGAATCTTTAGTACTTGGACTGTGGTGTGTAGCCAAGCCTGTACTTTTGACCTTGTTGGGAGCAGGCAATGGAGCAAGAATTTCCCTGTGTGCATTACTGTGGTGTTTTTCTTTTATCTACCCTCAGCATGCAGTTACTGCCGGTAGTATTTCAATTAAAAGTTCATATTTACATGTCCAGCATTTCCCCCTCCTAGTGTTTCACACAGTATTACTGCAGTTGCAAAGACAGCGTTAGCAACATGGCTACTGTCCAAAGTCAAAAACAATAGTAAGAATCTCAATATGACCTAGGAACCTCAATCTCAGTATGAAAAGGCAGAGTAAAATACTTGGTTGTATTAGAACGCCTGTGGGGGGGAACACATCCACAGGGGAACAGACCTTGACACAACACTCACATTCTCTATTGAGTGAATGTCCGTCTCGTTTAACTCGGTTTCGATCACACCCTCCTCCATCATCGGTGGTCGTTTGCTGTGTAGAGTTTCATCAGTTAGTCCAGTTCTTCCACTGTTACCTTGGAATAGCTACCAGGCTAAACACTTCCTCTTCCTGTTTTGAGTGTGGAGTGGCAGACTCCCCTTCTTTAACCTTACTTTTTTTTTTTTAGGGATAATTCAGCCCAAACAAAATAGCATAGTAAAAACAAGACGTTCAAGGACCAATGTATAAGAGAATTGTGTCGTTTCTCTACAGCCATTGACCCTAAATACACAGCAGCCATTTTCCTTTAACGCCACGCTCAAGGTGGGAAGCTCAAATGCTGGGATAATTTCATGCTGCTGTGTTGTTGCCTAAATGTGTCCAACAAATTGTTTTCAATTTACCAGGTATCTTATGACCATCAACTAAAAAAATGATGGATAGGGAAAATCTGAAGGGACAGCGGGCCATATCTCAAAGCAAAACAACATATCCGTTAGCTAACGTTAGCATTAAATGAATTTCAAGCTAATGTTACAGTGCAATCACATTTGATGCGTTTCCCTTCCAGGCTTGAATAAATGCATCCAGCATGTGTGTTGATATTTTTGAAGTAATTTATGCCATGCCTTTGCTATCATATCATATAACTATCAACAGCATTGTTAGCAAGGAGGTGGTTTAATGCTAACGTAAGCAGTTTGCTAACGAAAGGTAATAGGCTATTATCCAAAATGTGGTTGCCTTACCTTAAAAAATATGGGTCAGCGATTCTGATCAATACAAAAAGTTATGAAAGGATACTATTTGCCAGATTTTCTATGTTTGCCTGCCCTGCAACCTGCAAAAAGCATTGCAACATTTGAGTGTGATGTCAGAGGCAAATGGTCGCTGTAGGAATATGGTAATATTAGACTGTGCGATCAGTATTTACTTAAAAATGATACGGTTAAGCAAAAAAGGTTATCTATTACAAGTTTAAATTAAACCATAAACATCAAATTTTTAATTTGAAATTTCTCAACAGGATATGCATGAACACAAGACAGGCCCTTAGACTCACCAAGCTACCATGGAAGGCTCACGGAGTTTGACTCATCAAAACACAGTGATTGCCCTCCATTAGATTTTCCTAAACCCTGCAGACTCCAGTGTGGAACCTCTGTCAGCGAGAGCAGCGCAGTTGAGAAAACAAGATTACTTGCTATGGCAACACCTGGAAGCAGCACGTGCTCGCAGGAGAGAAAAATGATCCTGGTTAACTGCTGCAGATAATGACACTGCTATATTTATATTTGTCTTTGGCGAGGGACAAACCCAGCCGCTCCGCTACTAACCACAGCCAGCTTTTTTTGTCTAAACAGTGCCAGTGTGACTCTTGACTCGGCGTCGGGGTGAAGTGTAACAGAAGAGTTTCCAAATACTAACAGGGTCAGTGGTGTCAAGTGACTTAGAGTCCTCAGAGTTCCTAATGACTGGAAGTTGCGCTCTATGGCATGTCAGTGAGTCAGTGCAATAATGTGGTTGACAAAGAAGGAGTCCTGGAAAGTGAAGACAATAGAGGGTGTTTCATTATGTAAGTGACATGGTGATTAGCCCACGTGTTCTCATGGGGTAACACATTAAAGACACATTTCTTGATTGCGCCGTAGCACCTGCAGAACATCATGTTTCTGCCGGAGATGGCTGTTTATGTTTTGAAACGGACTGACATTAGTTTGATTTGTTAGGTTTGTCTGATACACTGACATTTTCCTGGGTAAGGATCCAACTGAGGAAAAGCCCCGAGGCCAGAAGGCAGTTAGTAATTGTGTGTGGTTGTTGAGAACACAGCCTGATGTACTGATGCATGTAGGCAGAGTAGAATGAGCTTACAGATGCAGAAGAGGTGTGCCCTCATGTTTTATATTAATCAGAGCAAGAATGTCTGAGGCACAATTTGAGGGGAGCGACTTGAAAGGGGGAAATTGTGAATGCTTGAGGTAAGCTTGAGCCAACCTCTTGCCTTGGCAATACGGCCACATTTGAGCTGCAAAAGCACATTCAGTCTAGGTTTACTATCTTAAGTATTCATCTATATCAGGGAACCCAAAGAGAGGACTATGGGCCAAATTTGGTCCACCACAAGGTTTAGTTTGTTCCATCAGCAAATGCTAAAAATCTGTTGTATTTTTTTATAAGATAAATATGCTTTTTCAATATGTAGGGTGCCTAACTATGAAACTTTTCACATGATTTTAACATTGCAGGTGGCACTTTGTGCAGGAATACAGACAATTAAAGAAACTTAGGAGCTTCGTATATCCACGATTTTGCATCTAAACAACACAATACTGCTTGCCTTTAGCCCATTGCACTGTTTTGGCCCTTCAGAGGAACATGTTCGGCCACGCTAAATATCATGATAAATCATGATCAAAGTTACACATCCCTTGCAAACATGATTTATGTTACATAACATATTTTCTACAGAAAGTCTTATTTAACCAGCACACTTCTAGATAAATATGCAATTATTTTTTGTTTCCATATTTAAACTACTGATTGCAACATATCTCTTGCTTTATTACAAAAACTCTATCCTCACTGGTGCATCTATGTGCAGGGAAGCTTTTGACATCACACAACGTCACAAAATCGTTCATACTGACACATGTAATGATCAGCGTGGCTTATTGGCATATGGATGTGTATTGCTCAGATTTAATTGGCAGCGATACATTTGTTTGGATGTAGAAAAACAATCCATTAGATTCCGATTCTTATATTAATTGATTAATGATATTGATTTAAATCCACCTATGGAAAATTGTGAAATCCCTGTTTTTTTAATCACATCACTACATTCATGTAGTGAGAATTTGATAAGAAAAAAAAGGTTATTGGGTCATCAATAATAAAGGTTGTACAGCAGTCTGATTTGTTGCTGCATGTTTTTGAAAACGGAAACCACGTAGAGACATCTGAACAAGTTATGTGGAAAATCACAGACGCGTCACATTTCACAGATGTCTCCAGAGGACGACCCTCCTGATTAATTCCTCACTTCCATTCAACGCTACTGATGATGCCTGTTTCTACCCTCCCAGGTCTCAGGTCACTTTCAGGTGGAGCCTCAGTTGACGCCACAGGGCCACGATCCCAATCTGATGGACCTCTTCTTTTTTTATAATAGCTCTGTGACCCACAGGCCCCAGACAGTACCCCCAGGCTGTGTACTGTACAAGAGCACTGAGGCTTTTCCGGTCCATCGCTGTGCGCTTTGTGCCAAAAGGATGGTAACTATCAAAAGAGACGGAGAGCCCGAGGTGAGAAAGGGCAAAGAGATGTACAAACAAAGGGAGCGAACGAGAGATAAGGCGTCAGACCAAGAGATAGCGAAAGCAGCGGCAGCGAGGGACGTGTTATCGCCAGGGCCTGTTCGTCACAGACCCGGGTCAGAGGGGTGTGAGACATGAGTTGGCAGAGCTAAGAGCAGAGACTTGTTGGAATATGTGTGGGGCCGTAGGAAGTGCTGTGTGGAGGAGATAACGGCGTGTGAGTGTGTGTGAGGAGGTGGGCGGAGGGGGGTGGTGGTGGGTCGAGAGAGTAACAGTGTCCTCAGCCCTGCCCTGCTTTCCTCTATTCACTGCCCGCATCCTGTCTGTGTGCTGCTCCCTAATGGCTTTTAATGAGCCACCGGTGAATCCCTCTCCTTCCTGCCTTCACACAACATGCCAGGCGAGAGAGAGAGCGAGTGAAAGGAAGAGGCACACACAGAGAGAGAGAGAGAGCGAGAGAGAGAGTTACTGAGGTTGAAATATTGACGTCGCTGCCTCCAGTGGCGGTCACTCGTTCTCTCCCGTTGGTCAGCTAGGAAACCACCCATGAAGGTATGATGAGACGATGTCTGAGGGTAGTCCTAATAAACTGTTAAAAGTCATCTTAACAAGTCAGTTAATAAACTATATATTAGCATCTAATTCCCTTGAGAAAAGAATACAATCAAGAGCCAGTGGTTATGATTATTTCTCCCATTTCTTAGACGAGTCAATGAGTTTCACATGTTTTAATGACTTTTTTCCGATTATGCACAGAAGTTGACGATACCTTGGTTTGTTTTCTGGTAAAGCAACTCATTCTTGAAACAAGGACATTTGCAGGGAAAAGATAGATCAGATATATTGATGCGATACACAGGTATTGATGATAACTGACACATATGTCAGCCTTGTGAATCATTTTTGAAGCTTTTGGCCCGTTATGCACTTAAAGACTCTGTCTCCACTACTGCACTGCAAGTACTTTTGCAGTTTATGTGCAAAGAAAAGAGACAAAACACACAGTTGACAACTGAGTTAAAAAATAAAATCAACTGATAGCTCTACAAATTCTCTATAGATATTGCGCTTTAATTACTGTGAATTTTTTTGTCAGTGATGAATCTGATGTTGTGACAGCTCTATTGACAACTGTAGCAGTGTGGTCTCTGCCATATCTATCATCCAAAATCTTATTAAGATGGATGTCCCTGAAATTAAAGGGTTCGGGTGTGTTAAATGTCACGGATTATAAATCAACACAAATTAATAGACAGACACACCAGAAAATTCACTGTAGATACAGGTTGAACATTTGTACTAGCTCACCCATGTGGAAAGGCATGAAATGCTACTTCTCGCGGCCGGCAGGAATCCATGCCTGTTGTGGGAGTTGTGTCTCGTCCCTGTGATAGATGACAGGTGAGAGAGTCTCTCTGATCCCCCTGACACTCGGTAATCGAGTTAAGACGGCTGGATTAGAGGCTCCTTTTGAAAAAGGCTGAGGTCAGCTCTCCATTCTGTCTGATGCATAGCTTCAGAGAGCGAGAAAAGGTCTGACATTGATTGCAGGAATGCGAGTGCATGAGAGACATAGATAGATGGAGGGAGAATAGGGGAGACAGTTACAGTGCTTGTGGAGGAGATTGTGCGGGCTCTTGAGGGTGCTCGTAGGTTACCGAAAACCAAGTGTGCGGCCCTTGCTGTTTTGCCTGTCAAGCTTTCGCCTTCACACGTACGTAGCTTACAGAGATAAATTTGTGTATTTACCACTAAAAAGCATCCGTAAGTTTATGTCTGTTGCTATATCTGATTTTAGCAGATGTATCAAGCTAGTGTAAGCTAATGCTAGCATGAAAAAATTCTGAGTTCGTTGAATTTTGATTTGTGTCCAGGTTTGTTTTTAATGTTTGCAATGTATTTGTTTTAAGCAAGTAGCCTGTATAAGAGTATTAGAATTGTGCAATGACTAACTATGTGTACTGCAATGATAAAAGAATGAAGGTTAATCTACATGTTCCAAAAAGTCAGCTTTCCCACCATTGGATGATAAATAAGCAGCCTCATTTGGGTATTACAAAGTACAACTTGTTAGCTGTGGATTAATAGTACAGTAAACTATTGTCAGTGAAAACTGTAATAAGATTATTACTTGTGCTCAGATTATCATTGGATGTGGTTGGCTGCATTGTTTGTATTTTTGAGTATGCTTCACTTTATCAAGACAATATTTGACAATGAGGAACAACCGATGAGTTTGGCTAACGTAATACTGTCTGGCTGGAGTTTCTGGAGTGCTAACATCTCCATACTGTATAGGCTAAAGAGCAGGACAAAGACGCTTTAGACGATATGCTTGCATTTTGGGTGGATGTTTTAAACTAGTATTTGTAGAAACTATGACCTGACAAAATAATGCCCCTTGCTTTTACAAATAACTTTCTTGGACTACTATAGGTAAGTAATCTCGTTAGCCAGATGTTGCTAACATTTGTAGCTTACATTGGAACAGGTTTGATTCAATACCTTTGTTCAATGTGTATTTTTATTTTCTGCAGCATATCACCAGAGTAACTCCAACTGTAGCCATTTGCTAGTGAGCTCAGTTAGCCGTGTAGCTAGCAGTTCTGAGTGTGAGAGCTAATTTTTACACTGCTAGCAAAGCATCTTTGGACTGGGGTGGGCTAGCTGGTTAGCATGCTAACTGAAGTAGATATCGCTGCAACACAACACAAAGACATCGTAGCGCTAAAACTGCTATTTATTAACATTCTGTCGATTATTTTAGTTAACTTTGGAATGTTTTCATTTCAAATCCTTACATATTGCACGTAGAAACACAAAGCAAGACAATAAGGCCAAAGTTGCAGTGATATTATCCTTGTTTTAGTGGGACAACATATGCAGTATTTCATCCTTAACCACAGTAGAAAGTCTCATTTTTTTATGGGCCAACAATTGAGTAGTGACAGCAAGAGTCCAGACCTGATTCTTAGTGTGGGCAGTAGCAACAAGCCAGGTATGGGAGAGCCAAACAGGGTGATGTATGGCGGGATGTTTACTGCTCTGGCTGTTATACAGTTGCCATGAAAAAGCTGGTGAAGCGGGACGGGCCAACCCCCCTGCTGAGTTCTTAACCAACATTACAGCAACATCCACAGTGCAGACAGAAACATAAAAGCATTGCACAGTAATGCCCTGTGCTTCACAATGACAGACAGAGTTTAAGTGAAGTCAAGGAAGTCAGCGATAACAAATATACAGCGCACCGTTGTATGACAGCATACTAAAATCCATCCACACAGCCCCTGCTTCCAGTGCGAGTAATAGAAGGAACAGTTGTCTTTTCATTCCCTAAAAATCACCCATCATTTCTTTGGGAAGATCTTGAAAACAAATGGAGCGGATTTCCAGCCAAGTCAGTGCTGTAGTGGTGACAGCACCTAACAGATGGTGGTTAGGTTAACATTAGTCATAATGCTCATGATGGCGATGATGATGACAATAATAGCTCCAGACGATTACGGTTGCAGGTGGGGAGAATACATGGAGCAGGAGGAAATGTGCATGTGTGTGTGTGTGTGTGTGTGTGTGTGTGTGTGTCCATGCAAACACCTGAGTGTCTTGGCAACGCTCAGAGGAAGGGTCCCGGTCGTCGGACATCCCTGGGCCCACTCCCTGCAGCAGACCCCCTAATCAGTGGGAACAAAGGGGGGAGGAGAGTCTAAAAGCTCCAAAATAGCATGGGTAGCAGGAGGAGTGGAAGGATGTAGGGAATCTGATGCAATGCCTCATTGTGCACGTATTAGTTGTGGACTAAAGACACAGTACACCTAGTTAATATCTCTCTTATAAAGCAGAAAAGCCTTGTACTGCACACAGGAAGCCAAACATGTAAAGGAAAACAGACAGTGAGGCTGCTGAAATGAGTTGAAGGACTCACAGTTGAGGTCTGAGTTTGTCGCATGTTTGATAATGTGAATCTTGTGGATTGTGTGTGTGTGTGTGTGTGTGTGTGTGTGTGTGTGTGTGTGTGTGTGTGTGTGTGTGTGTGTGGATGTATGTGACTTCCTCAGCTTCTTATTATGAAGTGACAGCCTGACAAACTCTAGTGGTTTTGTCAACTTCCTGACCCCACACACCACAGAGCTTCTCCCTGATTGACTTTTCCTCTCGAACGCCACACAAGATGGGGGAAAGAGTGTACGGTCGGAGGATTACATCATTTATCTTCACGCGAATCGGTCATATTAACTACAGTACATATACAATAATATGTATTTTATGAGTATTTTCATCCATATTTTAAATAAAATACCTTCAGATGTTCACAGAAACTTGATGTGATGACACGTGCAAGCTTCCTTGTAAGCAGCCCCCGGCTGTCTCCTGTGACTCTTTTTCATGATAAGTCCCTGTCTGTATGGAGAAAGGCCCATCAAAAGCTAGAGATGATAACATGGACAATAAGCGGGGGCCACCAGGTCCCCCTCCTCTAGGGGCCACAGATTAGGCCTCCTGCACTTCCTTTGGAAAACAGGCACCGGACCCAGAGGAAGCTCCTGTCAGCTGCGCTCCCTCACCTCCCTGGCCTCTCCTGCTCTAACTTCTTACTCCCTCCCTCTTCTCCGCCACTCTCTCTCGCTCTAATTCCCTCTGTCTGGGAGATTAAACGCAGGCCTTTCCATCCACAACTTGCCACCATACTCCACCCGGATACCACAGGCCAGGCCTCATCGGGCTACTGCAGCATGTCACACTGACACTGTCTTTTTTTTTCTTTTTTTTTTTTGCTTTTTTTGCAATGCCACAGGCTTTGGTGACTGAAATTTAAGAACTTTTTTTGTGGATAGCCTTCATCAGTACATCTTAAACCATACCCGCTTGCGACGTGTGTGGTGGGAGTGTAATTACAGAGCAACACAAATCTGTGAATAGAACAGCGAATCTCCTGCTGAGAATATCCTGCTGCCAGGGTCGGACAGTCAGACAGTGGACGGGTGGAGGAAGTTGGGGGTCAGGTGGTCGGCAGTGATTGAGTATGGACACTCCCCTCGCCTGCAGGGCCAAATCGCTGTTCAAGTCATCAGACAGTCTCCTCCTCCCTTCTACTGTCTTGACCCAGACAACTCTGCCAGGACTAGGTGGGTCTTGAGCCTTGAACATCGACTTGAACATTAACAGTCTTTCCTTCACAAATGAAAAATGAAGAACCAATAAAACACATCTTAATCAACTCAATACACTCAGTCAAATTCAATTCAATTTGCATGGATTTTCTCAATCAACTCACTCTAAGTCACAAACCGACCTTGTCTTTTCATGACCATGGAAAGCACTGAAGAGAAAACTATGACAAAGTGTATTTTTTTCCACAAATACAGAAACACATTTTATTGTGAATTTTATTGTGTGACAATCTTGCGATGGGCTTGCACCAGCTGCAACGCCAGCCAACCGGTTTGCGTTTCAACTAGTGTCTACTCAGTAATCATTACATTACTACATTGATACTCTATACTCATGGGGAGGGCCGGACCCATCTTCTCGAACTCCGCCTTCATTTTTATCTCTACTGCACACCTGTAGTTTCACGACTCCGTCTTGCACAGACGCGACTCTGTAACTCCATATCAAGAAGTGTTTCCAGGACCACATTTCACCAGGACACACACAGACACGCAAAGTGAAAACATTAATGTTTAAGGCTGCCGTGGCTAGCAAAAATGAGAAATGGAACAAATTAACTGACTTACTTATTGTCTTAATGTAATGCCTCTTCTACAATCAGCATGCATCTGTCAAATTGCACATTGAATCCCCTTTGTTTTCTACAAAACATCCTCTTCCAGCATGAAATATCTCCTTTTTCTGAAGTTACATTTAACTGCTTGACCTGTGGATCTAATGAGCAGCACTTCGGTGACAGTATATCACTCCTAGTAATGTTAGCAGACTTTACTGCTTCTTGGGTGGAGGAAAATGTAACAGACGTTAGGACTATATTCACGTACAATCTACATGAAAATTTGCCAAGAAGTGGCAACCAAACAGCTGCAGTTGATCACGCTGCTCCACAGTGAAGATCAGATAGCCGCAGCAGTGCCAGGTGAGCAAGAAGGACAGGGAGCGAGTAGCTCTGTTAAAACAGCAAGAGTCTGGGAATGACAGCTTGATTTACCGAAGAGAGTCAGTCTGTTGAAACGTCCACTTAGCGTGTAAACCATTTCCAGTCTGGTACAAACAGTACTTTTTCTGCTAAGGCTGTGATAGATCAGGAAGAATCTTGAGCAATGAAGGAAACATCGCTGTGCATTAATTGCTTCAAAGTAAGGTATAGGTTGGATAATGGGCCACAACTGTTGGCTTTCAACAATTTCCAACATTTACCTTATAGATTAGATTAAATTTAACAATATTATCATAATTGGCCCCTGATACAGAAATGAAACGGAAATTCTAACAAACTGTAGTTTGCACCATATTCAACTTCACTCATGACCAGACTTCAACTGAACCTCGTGGCTGTAGTCGAGGCTGTATCCTGTCTGGCACACGGTACCAAAAAAATCACGCTGAAGTCACAGACCCCGATGATTGACATGTTTAGTGTCACGTGTGTGGTTATTATTCCATCCAGGGGTCGGGTTCTGCTCTTTGTAGACATGACAGGCATTTCATAAGACTGCAGTCCTGTAGGTTCTATTTCCAGCAGAACCGCCACAGGCAATTTGGATCTCCCGCTGGCCGAGGAGTGCGCCTGGTGTGGGCGCGCATGGAAAGCCTAAGTAGGTAACTCTGTCAGGCTTCCCTGCAGGCCCAGTGGCCACTGAAGGCTGGCACACAGTGTCCTCTTCACCACAAACATTGCCACAGGTAATGTTTTCCTGAAGCCATGCCAGTGTTTTAAGAATTTCCATGCATCAAGGAAAAAGACCCTGAAATACAAGCGGCCTTTTCAGCCAAGAACGGCACTAATGTAGTCTGCCTTCACAGACAGCGCGCAGACTAAAGCTCTCCTGTCTTGGAACCGAAGAGGTGAGAGGATTAGGGCTTGCCACAACATTTAACGACACCGAACCTTGTTTGATTCAATCAAGCGTGGCAAGAAGCAGGCGCAGAAGACTCTGACCTAAGCCTCCTGTTTTTGACCCTTCCGTGCAGTGTGTGATTGCGCAAATGCGTGCGTCCGCTGAGCGGGAGACTCCTGGCACTCCGCCCGCAGCATCAGCGAGCGGAGAGGACAGATTGAGCTCGGAGCAAACGTCATCATGTTTTCCCCCTGACAGAGGTGACAAATTCACAGGAAAATCCTCTCACCGGTAATCAGCGTGCACCTCTGATGAGATTAAAGGTGAGACACTGGTCCTTTCAGAGGAGCACTTACTTAATGTCTGAGTGCTGAACAGCCCTATGCTAACATATATCCATGAGTCATTTTGTGTCTTAAAAAAAGTTTTGTTTTACTGCTGAATGTGTCAACGCTTTAAATGCTAGATCAACATTTTCTTAAACTGTGCTCCCAGTAGTCACATGCCAACCTTGCCACCTAAATACTCATTCCAAGTGAACTTCCTGCGTGTGATTAACTGGAGTAAATAAAAAAAAATTAAAAAATTAAAAAATGACCCCCAAACACCATCCACCACTAAACTGAGTTCCACATTTTCAGCTCCTGACTGAGATGTGTCTCACTATCATTCCTTCCATTTCATATGAGCCAAAAGCCAGACCTCAGCCAGACACCAGTACACCCTATTCCTCTGGAGACAGGTTCCGTGATTTGACAGGGTCTGGCCCTCAATCTGGTCAGGCCCGAGCCGAGTGAGCCGCAGAGGAACGACATGTGATAAATGAGTCTTATCTGGAGGTTGTGGCGTTGGGAAGCTGACTCTGTTTCCCTCCGATTACATTAACAGGCAGGAAAATGGGACAAGGAGGTGGGGGGATGGCTGGAATTCCATAGAACGAGGGGCAGACGCTCGTTTTCACTTGTTTGCCGACTGATAAAGAGACCAGGAGGAGGCAGGGAGGAGGTTTGCCGGACACAGTCTGGCAACATATGAGTGTTAATTGCCAGCACTGTAGTGTTTTATCTGATGACACATAGTATACAGTGGAATTAAATCACATCAGTTTCGGGTTTAGTTTATCTGTGGGTGCAAAATGCCCTCACGTTGATTTTTAGGTGTTTTTGTGCTCCTGTAAATGAAAGTTTGACACTAAGCTCTGTATTGTTTCTTAGCCACAGACCTTTGCAGTGGTGCACAATTAGGTTCGGCACAGATGGCACAAGGTTGTGTGTCAGCAACTTGTTGCTCACAGACCTGGACGAAATTACAGTGACCCAATTACACACAACGAGAACTTTATTGGGTTCGGCTACATGGACCTAAAAGGCAGGTGGGCATGTCAGTGGCACAATTTCTATTGCAAATGAGCAGCAGGAGCAGGCAAACACATCAGACAATTCGTCGAAGACTGAACTGAAAACTGGTCTTACGTACAAACTAAACTGACGAGGGGATGAGGTGCAGGAGGAGGGAGGGGGGGAACAGAGGTGAGGAGAGAGAGGCGAAGGACGGGAGAGGAGTGGATAAGCTGGGAAGAGCTAATGAGGCTGGTGCAGGGCAGGTGTGGAGGAAAATCAGGCTGAAAAAGAGCACAGAGACAGAGGAAGGAAACAAAGTGCAAGCAGCGAAGACTCCAGAAAACACAATCAAAACAGACCGACATGATACACTGATTGAAGACGGGTATGGATTCATAAGCTGGTGCTGATAGCTAGACGGTCCAGGGTTGGTGATTGTTTTCAATCACTTGCCGATTTATTTAAGTGTATTTATATTTCAAAAAGTAGCTAATTGGGAGCTAAATCACTGAAATCGTGTAAGTGATTATATTCATGTGACTGTTTATTTGTTTCATTCATTCATGTTGAATAAGAATGTGCTCATGTCTTGACTGTCTGTGGTTAAAACATTGTGTCAGTCACGTCCACACAAAAAAAGTTTGTATTTTCTGTGTCCCTTCATCGTGCTACACCAATAAGCATGAGTCGTTAAATGAACACGTATACGGAAATGTACCTTTGGGCAGAATGCAAAAGCAGTTTTGAAGCATGATGTAGTGTGTGAATATATTATCAAACTTAACTCTACAGACACACTTGCTGTCACTTGTCAGCTCAGAGTCAGCAGTGCACCATAATTCACCTCTAAATATTAGCGGTTAGCGCTTGTCATTCTGCTTCGGACAGTTGTGTGGAGGCGTGTCTGTCCCGGACGACCATTTCAAGAAATGTGTGCAAATCTATGGTTTTTCTACCCCCCAGAAAATAAAAGTATGCTGCATTAAGCCTATTCCAGAAAGCACAGTTTATTCAAAACAGCTAGTTACAGTACAGCTGAAAGCTAAAGGTATACTATGACAAATATAATCCCTCTCAATCACCACTCACGACCAGCTGGAAGTGTTGGACCGTATTAGTCCTATTACAACATTTTTGCCTCTAAAAATAAATAACATTCGTTTCAAGATTCTGGACAGATAGAAAATACAAAGATAGAGTATGATATCGAGCGAGAGGGGGGAAAAAAAGGAAGAGAGAGCGATTGTGATAAGAAGTAGGCAGCAGCCCAGACAAACATGGCGTGGCCCTTCCTTACTGACATCCTGAGGAGGAAGCCGTGGTGCTCTGGCCCCTCTGCTACAATCCCTCAGAGAGATGAGCTCCTCCAACGGGTCATCGAAGTGATCCAGGATCAGCTCTTATTAACACTTTCCCTTCCGCTTTTGTCCACTGCGTCAGTCCCTCTTACTCATTTTTCTGCTGAAATCACCCTCAGATGAAATGCATACGTGCCTGTCTGCCTTTATGTCTGACTGTCCGTATCTCTGCCTGCATTCTTGCTTAGCTTTTTTTTTTTTTTTGCTCACACCATTGTCTTCTTTCTACATTCTATCTCTCCTTTTTCCGTATAATTTCCACCAACTTCCCCTCGTTCCCTTCCTTTCCACTCTCCACGTCACTTTATTTCCACACCTGCTTGTCATGGCTCTGAATGTAACTCATCCACCAAATAACTGCAGATATCCACCAGATGCGCAGGAGAGCAAGGCAGAGGGAAAATCCTACCCTCCATAAATCACCATTCAGACAATCAGGCTAATTGCCGCTCGCATGGCCTCTAACGAAGCTCTAATTGAATAAGGTGGCTGGTGCGTTTAAGCAGCGCAGAGAGCCGAGCCTCTGGAAAGGATATCTTAAAGAGCATGTTTTTTAAGTGAGGCAGGCCCGCTGGCACCAGAGACACAGTGGTAAACGGCTCAGTTTAGCATTACAGCGGTGGCTCCCTGCGGGCCTGTCCTGCGCTGCAGCAGCAACCTGAGGAATTGCAGGCACTCGGAGAAAAGGGCTGGAAAATAGAGAGTGAGACCAGAGGAGAACCAGGTTGTGCCAGTAAAATATGTACACCGCAAACACCCAGGAGTAAGCAGTGTACACACAAAGTGCTTTTTTTTTTTTTTTTGCTGCAAAATATAAATGCGCCCTGTCTAAAGGTCCTAAACTTTTATGGATTTTTTCTTGTTGTTTAGAAAAAAAATCATACCGTCAGCTTTCAAATACGTATATGAGTTGACAGATGTGTTTTCAACAAGGCGTCACCGTCAAAAAACAAAACTAGTCCAAAAAACAATGAGCTAGCCGCATTTTTTTCACCACGTTGGGCACATATGGCTGCCCCTTGTTGTTATTCTCACATCCATTCATCCTCCACCTTGGTTATCTGCCCTCTGCAAGCCTGTCCAGCACAGCAGGGGTCCCCCGGGAGAACAAACCCACACCGGCGGGTATAGAGCCGTCCCACAATCCCCTTATCCTCCCCCCACTCTGTCTGCCTCCTCCTGTCCCACCACGTCCCTGCCTATATGCCCCGCCAGTCTGCCTTATGACCTGGCTGCTGATAAGACCAGAGGCCCCGCGGTGCCCAGCGGCTGGTGCCAGCACTTCCCTCTCATACAAAGTCAGTCGCACTGTGTCACAGATGGGATAGGTGATCAAAAGCAGCAGCCTGGCTAAAAAAAAAAAAAAAAAAAAAAAGAGTAGAACTGTGAGACAATAGAAGACCATGACATGGTAGTGTGACCCTTTCAACCCTGCTTCTTTCTCTAGTGGCATGCCTACTGGAATAATCTGTCGCTGAATCCAACCACTTCAGCTGTAAAGGATAGCAAACGTTTCTTGTTCCTGGATATTTTCAGGATTAATATCACATCAGCAAGGCACAGTTGACAAAAAAAGGTAACAAGCCATGCACAAAGTTATGTTAACTCACCATTTAAGTGTCTGGGTGTTTCAGCAGTGCATCAAACTCCAAGAGTCTTTCCTTATTACCAAAAGTCCACAAGATCCATTTCAGCGACACATTTAGTCCAAAACACAGTATCCATATTGATTAAATGGTGACTAGATGGTATTATAGTTGTATTGTATAAAAAAATAAACTGCCATTGACTCTTATTTCACAGCAGATGCCATCGTCCCTCTACACCAGCTAGATCCTGAGATAGCAGCCATTAGATTGACGGCTCATTTGCATCTGTGCCTGCCCTAGAACCGACAACCGCAAATGAGTGATGGTGAAGCCCAGTGACCCACTCTCTCTTCTTTCTCCTCTGTCCTGAGCCACTCACACACTAGCCTCCAGATGACAGATGCATCATGTAGTGATTTCAAATCTGACAACATAAGTTATGCCTAGCTAAGTTATGTTACATACATTATGTAACGTGAGCTGCAATGGTCGCCTCGTTTTGGTCACAGTGACATATGTTGCTTTGGTAATCATTTCCAATCAGCTATGTGATGCTAAGCAGCTAGTCTACAGTGGAGAGCAACCAGCATGGTTTGTAGACTATTTCTTTGATGAAGTCATTTGACCTTCAAGGACGGCTCTGATTCGGAGTGAAACTTTTTTTGCCTCACACTGACATCTATACAAGGAGGCACACACCTTCACACACGCACACTCCTATAGATACATGTTTACATACAACCCTTCACTCACTCCCCCACTCAGTCACTCAATAATTCCCCTAAAAAGCACCCCTATTAAGAGAGGGGGAGAGTGTATGTCGTCTGGCATGGCTGAGTGCAGTTACTATTTGTCTGGACATATATAACAAGGCTCATCAATCTTCTTCAGGGACTGTTCGAGTTTGGATTAAAAACACCTGGGCCTCCCCGGGCTGACTCATGAGGTGGAAACATGCTCCTGCCCTGTCAGAACAGCGAACAACGGCCAGTCTAACACAGCCTCAGACAGATAGAGATGGAGACCTGGGCAGGGTAGAGGACCAGGCTGGCGCTGGGGTGCTCTGGGAGCTGTCTGAAATATTATCCCGTCTTCCAGAGCAGCACTGGAAAGAAAAAGAAGGAGCGAGACAGCTTAGCATATGAATCTCTTCATTCAAAGCCATAATAAATCTGTTGGAAAAGATTAGAGGCGGAGGGAAGCAATACTTGTGAGCCAGCAGTCAAAAACATGCACGTTATTGATGATAAAGCTGTGAGTCACCACACAATGCACCTCCTACTGGCTGATGATTGAAGCAAAACATAAAAAAAAGACCCAGCAGTGAGAAGGATATTGGCTTCCTTTGTGGTCTATTTGCCTTCCTGAGCTGTTCTTGGCTCTCACAAAGATTAAGTCAACTACAGAAACAAGGAAAGGTGAGACCTGAGGTAGACTTTAAAGCGTGCCCATGTTGAAAGGTTGGTATAATCCACAGAGGAAGGAAGAACAGGCAGTCTGAGGGTGTTTCATAAACACATTCCTGAGCAAAGCTGAAGCAGCGCCGACATTGAAAGGGAGAAATTGAAGGCAGTCCCTGCAAAGAAAGATGATAAATACATAGACAATTTGTGTGCATTGAGAGTCTGTGCACACGTGATCGTGTGTGTGTGTGTGTGTGTGTGTGTGTGTGTGTGTGTGTGTGTGTGTGTGTGAGAGAGAGAGAGAGAGAGAGTGAGAGAGGTGCTTTGACCCCGGTCAAGTCACTTGACTTCTCGGCACCTCTGCCTACCCCAGCTGTATCAACACATCCCCGCTCTACCCAGGCAGGCAGGCAGTGGGCCGGCAGCGTGTCAGCAGCCTGGCTTCAGCCCATCACACGCTGACTGGGTGTTTGTGTGACTATGGTGGAGGGGTGGTGGAAAAGGATCTGCACCCCTCACCACAGCTTCACTCTACGGAATTTAAATTATTCCCCCCCCCACTGGCAACCATGCCCTGAGTAAACAAGCAGCCGGGGTCAGGGGCAAAGCAATCAGCACCACTGGGTAGCTCTTAATGGATTGCTGTGTTTGCTGACAGGTGGTTCGGCAGTGCCTCCGAATCAATGTGGAATCAGCGGAGGAGGGCTCTTTTAATGATAACAGTGTAACATTAAATGATTTAACATGAAAGATAACTGGGAGTGCTTTATACATTTAATTAAACATTAGATTAACTAGAGTTGTTTGGTCCAACATCATTCTTGTTTTATCATTTACTATTTCTACAAAAAAGACAGTTAATATTACTTCTCCAGCGGTTCATTTTATAAGAATTTTTAGGAATGTATTATTAAACGTAAAGTCAAGGTCTTGAGTTTCATACTGTCAGAAAAATGTACTCCAAATATCGGAACTGTAAATGTTAATAAGACATTCATTAAGCATTTCCTACGTTAGCCAATCAAGTCTGCATTTTTAGATGATTGTTAATAATGTATTTGTTCTTCTGGCTAAGTGATCAACTGTCCATTGAGGGTTCTTCATGATTAATGGCACCAAACAAAGTGTCATGGAGGAGTTGCAGCTGCTACAACTTGGCAGCCCAAAAAGTTTTTCTTATAAATGACTCATTACTGCTACATAAAGCAGTAGCATAGAATGTATTGCCATTTGTTGCCCCTTAATGCCCCTAAATGGTGTCACAATGAGAAGTTGTATCTATGACTTCTGTAGACTTAGGATGCACTGATTTATCGTTGACCGGCATTATCCTATCTATCGGCAAATATAATTGCATTCACTGATGTCAGTGGACAATGTCTATCTATTGCATCTAATTCATATTTTATTTATTTATTTATTTATTTTAATTAAGATCAGTCATTGGCCAGTTTTTATTTTAAACATCGGTCTCAGCTCAGAGTTCTATTGTGGAAGTAACAAAAAGATAATGTAACATCACACTGACAATAATTTGTTTTAACCTACATGTAAATGACAAACATGTGGCTCTCTCAATATGTCTAGATAAGTATGTTTAATAATCACCAGTATTTCTATTTATATTCACCGAGTGAAGTTAGTCCAGTGCCATAACAAGAAATGTATGTTTGTATGTATTGGATTTGTCTTGGAATCTGTACAGCAGTGCTGTCACTCTGGGCTCACTTCTGTCCCCCATCTTCTTTAAGTATGAATTATAGCATAAAAAATTCTATCAGTACAGGGAGATTTGGTAAAACCCCAGGAAGCAAAAACACTTTGCGATCCCCTTCTTACCCACCTGAGATCTCATCAGTTTATAACAGTCCTCAGATCACGCTTCACTCACTCACTGCAGCCGGTAGCCGGAAGAGGATGTGGATATGGGTGGAGGAAGAGAGTGGAAGAGGTGAACTCTGCAAGGGAGGTGTTCGTCTGGACATAAAATATGAACAGGACTATCTCACCTTCAGATGACAAATACAAAAACAACACACTGTCAAATTAGAAGCATATAAGCATGGAGGGGCTTCTTTATTGTACTATTTTAAATGATACGGTACCTGCACCATTTAGCAACGTGACTACCTCGCACAACCTCAGTATGGGCTGACTCATTTTCCATTTGTACGAACAGATTTGTCAAGACGATAAGACACTGCTTTCATTTCAAGGGGTGACACAAAAGTCACACCACAGGAAGCCTGATTTTCTATACAAGCGGCTCTGCTTGAGCAGCTGTTAAAGATATGATGCATGTTTAATTTCTATCCACTGGGTCCCTTCTCAAATGGATTTAAGGATGTTGGATGCCCTCAGCAGTGACATTAAAAGAAAAAAAGTCTGCTACTTTGCTAATCCTCTCTGAACCTCTAATATCATTACTGCGGTAAATTCATCTTGGGGGAGGAGGAATGAATGGGCCTCTTTGTTTTATTATTATTATTTCTGGCAAGAGGAACCACACACACGTCTGTGCAGCGCTGACCGAAGGTCTTTACCCAGATGGCAGCAGTGCTACAACTTATTGTACAACAAACACATCTTTCAGGCTTTCCAGCCAGCATCGGCCTCACTATGGACTGGGACTGGGGCCAAACAATGCATTACCTCTCACCGCCTAACCTCCACTACTTCCATCCCACATAGTTAGCCCTCCTCTGAACAGGAGCATCCCAATCCCCAGGCTGATTTACTGTCCGGGGGATGCTGCGGGTTTCCTGCTCCAGAGTACACAGAAGCCACAGCAGGACATGCAGACAAATATTCTTTAACACAATAGTACTGTATGGAGAAAGGTTAGACATTCAGACTTTTGCTTATCAAATATTGCATGCTTTCCATCGGATGACAAATGACTATTTGGAGTTGAAAGCGTTGGTGGGGCCTTGAGCGCTTGGGTGTGCTGCTCTGTACAGTCTGTGTTCTGACAGCTGGCAGAGGAAAAAATTAACCTGGCAGAAACCTGCTCTCCACAAAAAAAGCAGTCAATAACAGGAACTCAATCAAACTGCCCTGGTTTCCGGTAAGCTATGCACTCTGGACTGCCTGGTCTGACAGAGGCTGGCTCGTTGAAAGACTGGTTGGCTGCAGGTCGGCCCCCACCGCAGCTCGGAGAACTCTCGGTTGGCTCTGTTGTACCACACTCATTTGTACCTCATCTGAATGAGGTTTCGTCTTTTATTCAGCGAGGTAAAAAAAAAAAAAAAAAAAATGTGCCTAGAGCTGCAATCATTTGCCAAAGAAAGTACTGAGCCCCAGCCTCAGGTTGGGTTAATGCAACATAAAGATTTGAGTTATCCTCTGCTTGCTTTTTAAGAGGCATGAGTGATTAAAAATAGAACTTTTCTGGAAACAGACATTTGCTATGTATGTCAGACAAATGCCAGAATTGAGGCGTGCTGACTTTTTAAAGTGATATTCCGCCAAAATGTATCATTCGAGGAATAAAAGGGTCAGTGTGAGCAGAGCTAGAATGCCGTGAGATGTTAGATTACAAATGTAACATGTTAAAGAGCAGAGGAAAACTATCAAAACATCAATGGAAGCTCATCCAGCTGCCCCTGCTGCATAATCAACGTCCAGTTCTTCAACATCCAAGCCGAGGCCCGAGGCGCTCTGACGTGGCGGAACTCTACCTCCAAGTGTTTGAGTAGCAGGTAATGTTTTGTTAAAAAAAAAAAAAAAAAACACACATGATCATAAGTCATTCAGTGGCGTGCCAGTGAATATGCCAGAATTTTTGCATATACGTTCAGTGTTTGAGATGTGGCTGATACATTAATTGACAATATCCAAAAACTCTGAAGATACTCCGCCAAAAAATCAGTATCCCAGCACACACCAGGATACAACTGACACTATTTCAACAATTACGGTAAAGACAACAAGGAACTACGCCTGCTGCATGTTGCTTCATCAGATTTGATTTCACTGACAATGTTTCCTGTCATGTTTGGATTTTTTCGTTTACTTATTGCTCCCTGTTTTATTTTGAAAAGGTTCGTCCGCATGTGTCCCGCTGCGTTACCTCCTGTCTCCGGTTTTCCCTCCCTTGTGACTCTCCTGATTAGATTCACCTGTCCCTGATTAGCCTCCTGTGAATATAAAGTCTGTGTGTTTCCCCCCTCTCGTTGCCAGTTTGTCTGTTTCGCCGTTGCACTTTAGCTGAGTGATTTCTTGTAGAAAAGGGTTGCCTGCTTTACCACCCAAAAAAAAAAACAAGACGCGAGGCATGACTAACTGAGTTTATCTTCCATATTAAGTTGAGATAAGAAGATCCTATTGGGAAAAAGTAGCTCCCTTGAGTCTAAAAGAAAGATATAGCTGGAATGCATGAACTCAATGCTCCCATGCTTCCCCCTACTTACCGTCCACGTGCTATGCTAAGCTAAAAAACAATCATATTACACAAAATGTCACATTTAAACCAGTATTAAGAATCAATCAGATAATCATCCTACTTTTAGCTCTGTTGTAGGTCTCTCCTAATTCACAAGGCAAATCTCTGGCTCTTTTGAAGCTTAATCCTCGATTATGTTCACTTACTCTGGGTTTTCCATCTTTTTTTGAATTATTTTTTTGCTGGAGACTGCTGCCTGCTGAGGCCAAAATTGACACTTCGAGAGCAATTAGACTTTTAAAAAAACAGCAAAGTTGCAGGCGGGAAAATTCAAACAGCAGGAAGACACTGAAACATTCGGTACAGCCGAAAGTCCTCGCTGATACAAGAATATTGATCAAGTGCAAAAACTCTGCTGTGTCAAAGCATAAACAGGTCAGAGTTCTGCATGAAGTGATGCAAAGTGAGACTGTTGCGAGAAAGATGGCGGTCAGCGGCGGGTGTGAGGTGGACGCAGCTGTACACGTGGCACCCAGTGTCACAGTCAGTAAACCTCCAGAGTGACAAGCAGTGTTGGCAGGGGTGAGCTCTCCCTCGCTTGGATTCCACAGCTCCTGTCATCACCTCCACCTTGTTTAGTCTGAGTGTCACCGTCTATCAGATCACCGTAACACAGAAATGTTCCTCTTTTTTCCCCGCGGACAAAAGACAAGGCAGCGCTGCGAAAATCAGATCCAGACCCCGAGTAATAAGAGAGGTGTTTTCATGAACATTTAAAGGTTGAGATTTTTTCACATTCTACCCAAGATGAGGCGCTTTGCTGTGAGTTGGTCCCATTTTGATAACAGATACACCGATATTGAACTTTTCTCCTCTGAACAAGAATGATCATTGTGGTTAATTTCCCCCCCGAGTGTCGAGAAGTTTTGTCTTTACAGTTGTTCGCAGGCACACAATGAATAAAGCCTCACAGGTGGTCATTTTCTCAACAGCCTCTACCAGCTGTTTTACTTGTTCGTGGCTACTGTTTCAGCTGCGAATCGGCTTCATTTCATCAGCCGACGGGCCATCCAGGAACCACTGCATCCTCAGTTAGCACTTGGGCTTTATGCAATTTTACCAGTCCGACTGGAGTCTCAGTTGAGAGACAGTTTGCAAAAAGAAAAAAGTGCTTGTTTTGGAGTAAAAAAAAAAAAAAATGGAGCTGATCACGGTCATGTATTCCACAACAACAGAAAACTGCAAGCACAATCGTTGTGTGTTTGGAAAGCGATTGATGAATTCACTCCGGAACGTACACATTACTCAACACAGCTTTTACACATTTAGTAATTAATTCAGTTATTTGTGTGACTCAGCTGGAACCGTATGCGCCCCGTGCAGAGAGCCTGTGTTCTCACTGCAGCTGCCCAGGATTCAAATCCGACCTGTGGCTCTTTGCTGTCATCCTCTCCCTTTCTCTCCCCACTTTCCTGTCAACTCTTCAGCTATCCTTTCATAGAGAGGCATGAAAAATCCCTGAATAATAACAATGATAATAATATTGATGACAATAATAAGTGTTAAGAATTATTTTGTCTTCCAAAGAAGTAATATATATAATTGTTTGGTAGAAAACTTATATTCTTACCTTTATGAAATATGGTCAAAATTGCAAAAGGTTAGGCGAGTTAGGAATGAGACTAAAAAATCAGCTACAGGACCTTCAAACAGCCGTGCTCTGGTGTGCTACAGAGCAGCTCCGCGTGCACTGAGTAATTAGTTTCCCTCATTCGGTGTAGAAGTAGCTCCCTACACGGTGTGCGTATTTTAAACATTCGGACAGAATCACAAGGACATGCTAACAATTGCGATACCATATAAATGTTCCCTGCATTTCCCAAGTCTCATTAGTGTTTATACAAAATGACATTTAATACGTATGGACCCAATGTACATAGAGATGTCACTGCACACAAAGGCTTTAGAAAACAACAGTGCTCGTGAGTTAAGCTTTGGCTGGTATTACTTTTATATGTAACATTATTAACACATTTAGACTACTGGTGTGATCTTTTGTTTTTATGTTGTTATTTGAGCCTCTTATATTTAGTTTTTTATCTTACGAGTCATTCATTCACAACTCATAATTAGAATTGATTCTACCACTGTCGTGTAACATTCAGCGGCTGCTACCTTCTGCAAAGTTTCCTTACGAATAGAATAAATGTGTTGCCATTTTTTCAAAGAAGAAGAGGAAGAACTTGTTGACTTTGCAGGGAGCTGAAGTGCAAAGCTGGCGACTGCGTTGGGGCTCCAGGTACCTGACCAGCCGCCTCAGGGTGAGCAGTCTGGGCTTCGGGCTTATCGATGACCCCTCCGGAATGGGCCACAGCCTCTAGTGTCCCTTCTATCAAACTCCCAAAGTTATTAACACCTACTTATGAGATGTCATACAGGCGCCACCCTCTGGCAGGACACCTCAACTACACTTCTGTCACAAAATTTTTACAGCCCTTTCGTCTGCCTGTCTCGGATGATTCCCGCCTCTTCGGTCCAGCGTGATAAAAGATAGACTAGTTAAAGGATGCAGAACATTGACCTCCAACATACGCACACAGAGACCACCATCGTCCTCCATCTCCACACTTTCTCACACTCTTTCTTGCCCTACCATGTTTAGAGCCACGGCTTCGGACTAATTGAATAAGCAGCGACCCTGTGGACGGCCTCTCTGAGGGATTAGGATATGATCTCAAAAGAGCACTCCTCTGAGGGCAAACACAGCCAATTTAGAGCCATTTCATGCTCTGCGCTCCAGCACACGAGAGGTCGGCATGAAGGCCACACACACACACACACACACACACACACGCACACACCAGAAAAAAGTAATTCATGGGCTCTCAAATCAAGCATGCCTTAAATTCTGGTCTTTCTCTTATGAAACACAGCTGTTTTTTCTTTCTTTTTTTGTCTCTGCCGTGCCTCCCTAAGTACTGCAGAGAACATTAATTATCATAAAATATCTCTGCATGAAAGACACCTGAATTCCACATGCTCATAAACCAGCAATTAAATGTTGAATAATTATCACCGTCAAGATCTCAAAGGTGACACTGCTGTGTTTTAAAAAAAATATCGACTGCAGAAAAGGTTGCGATTTTGTCCATTTATGTCTGTTTTTGATTTGATTGTATTTCTCGAGTCACCCAGCAGTGACCCCTCGAACGCGTTCACCCTTCTGGCTCGGCGCCAAGGCTTTGTTTCATCAAATTAATTGTCTGAATCCTGTTTTTAATGATGCCTGCTCCCAGAAGGTTTATTAAAGTCCCCTCTGCAGACTGTTTCTCATGATTATAAAAAGTGAAAGGATTTTATTTACAGATATGAATCCCCTGGAGATCTTATGACCCCATATTTTATTTTGAAAAACCACTGCAGTCTACAAGCATGGTGGGGAGGTGTTCCAGCTCTGCAGCCTTTACTTAAAGGTGCAATGTGTAAGATTTTTTCGTTGAAAACAATCTAAATTTAAATAATTGATCAAAAGAATGTTAAAAAAATTATTATTAAAAATTGACTTTTGTGATATTTACTACTGTTAGCATGCTAACCAGCTAGCCCCACCTTGTCTCAGTCAGGTGATGTAAACACAAACACTCCCCCAGCGCCCTGAGCTCCCAGTCTCATCCACTAGCTGCACAGCTAACTGAGCTAACTAGCCAACTAACTAGGGAGCTATAGTAGTTACTCTAGTAATATGCTGCCACCTTATTGTTTTGAGTATGAATTTGACATGTGGCTAATTCTTACATATCGCCCCTTTAATTCTTTACTTTTTGGTCTGACATCCTGATTGGTGTTGTCCCAGAAAAGAGCGGATGATATGTTTTTGAACAACTAATCGACTGGAACTAATTCGAAAAAGAATTAGTTGACCATTATCAACTATTTTGATAACTGATTTATCGTTTTAGTAATTTTGCAAGCAAAAATCTCAAACATTTCAATTTTTTTGAATGTAAAGTTTGTTACTTTTCAGTCTTTGTCATTTATGAAGATTATTTGCATTTGGGACTGTTTTTTGGACAAAAGAAGCAGTGTGAAGACGTCACTTTTTGGCTTAATGTGAGGAGGGGTTTTTTTTGTCAGTTTCTTGATCCAAACAATTAATCGACAGTAATCAGCAGATTAATTGATAATGAAGACAATCATGACTTGCCACTTCATCCCAGAATACAGTTTAGAAAATGCTCTGTTTTCATCCTGATCCATCCCTTTTATTGAAACCACAGCTGCATCTAAATAACATCATGCAAATATTAATTCCTGACTATCAATGATGCAGTTGCAGTGAAAGAAGTCCTGTAATCCCCCATTCTTAGAAATATGAAATTCATAAGCATTCCCATCACCTTAAACACCGTTTCTAGGGGCTCTAGGGTTCAGAGGAAGCGAGTCAAACAGTGTGTGTTTTATTACATGCCTCAGTAATCCAGGAAAGGGGAAGCACATGTCCCGGTGAAATACGATCGAATTCAGATTATCTGTGGATATTTTGCCCCGTTTTAACCTCTCACATAAAATGAATCATATAAAAGTCTGTCCTAATTCAGCGTAGGTTATTTGTTATGTGGAGAGAGAGTCGTCCTCTTCTTCTTCAGAGAGCAGCCAGTGCAGTAGTTTATGTCTGCCTCTCTTTTTCCAGCTGCCTATTAGGATTGTGGCTTCCCCTGTGGCGGTGTATTTCTCCCCCCGGGCAGAAAGAGAAGTATGCCATTAGTTCACCAGACCTGCCATTGCTGTCAAAATACGAGTGGGGAGTAGATCTATTAGATACCTATATTTCCTGGTAGAACAGCCTCAATCTCTGCCTTCCCCCTTGGCACATTAAATAGAGAGACAAAACCCAGATGACTGGTTCTGAATCTATGAAAACACGGACTAAGTACACTGCTTTGGATGTGGATTCTCAAAGAAAATAATGAAAAAGCCACTGCTGGAAAAAAAAAAGGCTTCTCAAAGGACAATTCAATTGAGAAGACACAGTTTGCTGTCAGGCCCAGCCACGATGCCGACTGTTGATCTGTGTTGTATTTTTGACTTCTTACACTTGATTTTATTTGTTTCCCACGTTTCTCGTTGTGTCCGGAGAACTTTCATTAAAGGGTTTTGCAAGAGTCAAACTTCAACTTTCCTACAAACAACCTAAATCATTTTTCCGACGACAGTGCCAGTTGCGAATCCTCCGCACCCCATCTATCTCCATCAAGAAAGTCAGAAACAGTTGGACGCCATCTATGGTATTTAGCGCTGGGTTTCAGTTCAACAATGAAGTCTGATTCCTTAAGTAGCAGGGGGAATGGTGCAAGAAAGATTTGTAATAAAAGCCCACTCAGGTAAATCACTTTTCAACCTGTCATCACCCGCTAGGGTAATATTATTGGAAACAGGCGGTGTGTATAACATGTGGATATTGGCTACTCGTTTCACAGCCCCCTAGGAATTGGGCACTGATGAATTCCACACTTCTTTATGAATCATCTCAAAACTGGATTTCGCAGAAATATTGATGCCTTTTCCCTTTTATGTATAAACATTAGATTGCAGCTTATAGCACCTTAAAGTCATTATTCACTGAGTGTAATTGTTCTTTTTCATGGTTTGTTTTTTCTAATTTCTATAGATGTGGTATTGTTGGTGTAATATTAAATTTGCTTGGCACGGCTTATCATATCTGGTCTTGCATAAAGCACCAATGCAATGCAGGGTTAACTTTACCCAGCACCAGTGAGTTGTTTTGACCCATGTCATTTATATTTATCAAAAGAAAATGTCAGTCTTATCAAAGCTTTGTGCAGTTATTTTTAGATTTCTGTACTTTTCTTTAGTATATTACTACTGCTACAAAGTGTGAATTACAATTACTTGTGCATCCTGTGCAATTATTGTTTTTGGTCACATCTGCATGTGAAAGGTGAATAGAGTAAATCTTTATTATTTGTATTTTTCAACCTCAATTATTCTTGCCAGGCTTCATCTTATTTGATTTGTCTCCATCTTTCAACCACTTTTTCCCCTCATAGCTTCTGACTCTTGAATTGCCGTATCAAATGAATTTTATTGCATCTTTACGGTTATTTTTACCCAGTCTGATACACAATAAAGCTAAAGTTTGACCTTAAAACTGTCACAAATGTTTAGTTGTACACGCCAATGTGGATATGACTCTCAAAACTGATGAAGATACACATTAAAAATCAGTAAAAGAGTAGTGACATATAAGTTTAACAGGACCTCGAGGACATTATAGCAGTTCACAGTTACAATTCAGTTTATGCAAATGATCAAACAGTAATATGAAAAATAAGACAGAAACTGAGTCAACTGTGAATATTAGTTTAACCCGAAGTTCATCATTGCAGTGGCACCATATTGACCAAAATTGTTGTAAAGTTATTATTATATTATAGTTTGTAAAATCATCTAATATTTCATATGTAAAATCTTCATCTGCAGAGTTGCTTGTAGCCATAGCTGTCAAAAAATATATAGTGGAGTCAAAAGTACAATATTTACCAATAAAGCCTGGGGGGAGTATAAGTATAAGGTCTTAAGTACAAGTACCTCCAATTTTTACTTAAATATAATCATGATTAAATGTACTCCATTACATTCCACCACTGCAGGAAACAGAAAGTTAGTGGTGTAAATAATCAACAATCTAATGAATTATTACAATTCAAACAACCAGAAATAGCTCGCTCCGATAAAACAATCAGATCTAGTTAAATAACTTCTGGTGAAAAAGTCAAGTTTTTGCTCTCAGGAAAATTAATTCAGCAGATATTTGACTACCCCCTCTGTCTGGCCAAAGCCTTATCCCCTAAGCTGAGTCTCAGGGCGGTCCACTGTCTGTGTGAGCTCTGAATCCTCGGGCTTTACAGAGCTTTCCTCTTCCCCGGGCAGGGCGGGGAGGCTGCTGACTCCACATTCTCATCCCTCTATCCCTCTTCCTCCATCCTTCCATCCCCCAGTGTCCTGTTTACTCTCTGCAGCCCTGCGGCCGTGCCACCTCGGAGACACTCCAGACCACCAAGGCCCTGGCGGCCCGCCTCAGATTGCCCGGTGACGGCGCTCACCATGGGAACAGCAGGGAGAGAGGTGCTGGAGTGGGTGGGGGAGTGGTGCTGACGGTGGCTTAGCGGTGGGGATTTTTTTCTTTATGGTGTGGAGGGTGAAGGTATGATTACATATGGCCAGGCCTTGACATTGAAAATATATAGATGCTGCTGCATTGTGTGGCCAGGTGACCTTTTTAGAAGGCTCCTTTCCTGAGAAGATGTTGTTTCTTCTTGCAGACCTAAACTGTTACATTTCGTCTCAGCTCTGGTGTGCAGGAGGCTTTCATACCATCCTACTTAAATTTCCTCCGTAGCCGTGAATGTAATGGGAGATGTTATTTTTGACACTCTGAGAAAACGGGGAGGGAGGTCACGCTGGCCTAATAACGTCCCGGGATTCTTTCCAGAGCTTCGGTCGCCCTCTGCTGGCTGACAACCTGCACTGGTCTCCTTCTCCCAGTCAGCACTAATGTCCTGGTTTGCACAGAACTATATAGCCTGCCACAAAAAAAAGCTCCATCATGACATCTATTTTTGCATGGGTGGTCCCCTTTACATCGCTGAACTCTGTGACAGCGAGCTCTTGCGAGTGTAAAATAAAATTTTTGGGCAGCAACTTGAGTTCTGCTTAGGTCAGTCTGTCAGCGACCCGTCAAGGCAAATAGCACCGGCCAAGCAGTGCATGCAGCTATTGAGACGTTTCTCAAAAACGCTCACTGGCAGGACATTGTATTCGAGAGAGGCTGCCATTGTGGAATGACGAGGGAGTGAAGGGGATATTTGTTTTCGGCTTTGGACGCGTCGAGTATGAGGTGTTCGAGGGCTACTTTCTGGGGGCTGACATCCAGACAAGGAGAAAGGGAGGCCGGGAGGGGAAAAGAAGGGGGGGAAGGGGGGGATACAGGTGTTTGCGCATTGGCCTCAACATGGAGCCACTCTGCACTAATTTTCTGCTGAGTTTTTGGAAAGTCGGTGCCTGCTCTGAGGCAATCAGGGTGTTTTCCCCATGCTGATGTGTGCCGACGTGAGCTCTGCAGGTTGTGATGGCCTCTCCTTTTTCAGAAGGTGGGGGGGGTCTGCTGAGATAGCACATTAAGAAGAGGGGAGAGGCTCGGAAAGGTCCCAGGGTGAGCGAATATGTAGAAAGTGTTGTTTGTGTACTTTTAGTAAAGAGCTTTCCTAAATGGATCTGCATAAAAAAATGGATTTCTGGACTGTATTCCGTTAAGATTCCTCAATTCCCCGGCGAGCAATCCTCACTTGTGTCCAAAAAAGCTTTTCCAACTGAGGCAACAAACAATCTCTCAGTTCAAGACAAAAGAAAACACAAAAACAAAAAAAAAAAAGTTTTTCTAAAACAATCCATGTGTCTCTTTCACAGAACAAAAAAATGAAAAAAAGCTTTCAAGTCTCTACAGAAACTCGCCCCGATCTGAAAACAAAACCTGGAACACTGGAGTCGGGAGCCCACAATTCCTCCTTTTCCCCTCAAAGTGTTTGTGTAGGGTCTTCAAGATTTTGACAGCCACAGGATATGTGTGGGCCATTGTTAGTCACTCAGAGTGCTACCTCAGTGGTACAACTTCCTCCTCCTCCACCGACCTCCATGCCCACACACACACACACACACACACACAACATGCATGCATCAATCACAGCTATGCATATGTCTGTTGTGTGTGTGTAAGTTTTATTTTGAAAGGACTGACACAAAATCTACGACATTCGTAACTTTTTTCTTGGAAATTTGAGATAAAGTTAGCTGTTTCAGTGACAATAATGCGTTTTACATTTACATTAATGGCATTAATCAAATGTTTTCTTTACTACAACAAAAGAAAACATTTTAAGTGAAGAGAATATATTGATCCCAATAATGAACCAATATCCCAGAAAACTGCACAGAAGTCAGATTACTTTCAATTACATTAAACCACGAATCAACATTACTTTTAAAATGAAAGATATGAAAAACTAAACTATGATTGATAATGATGTATAAGCTAAACACTTGATGTAAAGCAAGTGAATCAATGTCCTGTATGAAACACAGCCCTTGTAGAATCACATGAATTAATAATACGTTGGAGCTTTGGTCCAAAAAAAAAAACTCGGACGACAGAAGAGGATTAGGGTCACGGCAAAAACACTGACTTCCAAGTTTTTCTGAGAATACCAACATTTTTTCTTAGAAGCATTATTCTGATTTTGATATCAGAGTTGTGATTTTATTCTCAGATGTGTAAGAATAAAGTCAGAAATCTGACTGAAAAAGTTAGGAATCTGACGAAAAAGTCAGATTTCTGAGTCAAAACTTATGTAAAACAGGTGAATAAAGAATATTAAAGAAAAAAAATCTAATTAGTAAAGTAAAGCAAGTAACAGTATTATTTTTTTTCCTGCTTCCAGGTTGCCTTTAAAACATCTTTGGTAGGGTTAGGGTTGACATAATTCTTTGATATGTGGCCTTAATTTGTAAGCTGTGTCACTATGAGAGTGACTATTATAATGTCAAATGTCACATCAAAGATGTGTACATGTGTAAATATGTATTAGACAGACTTTAAACCTGTGTTTAACGGGATTTGGACCACAGGATTCAGAATCACAGAGATGATTGTATGTTAACAACTTCTCGTGTGTTGGGCTGTTACAATATAACACATCAGTGTTCAAACATCCACCTGATAATCTTTCCCAACTGCAATAAATCCCCGGGCCTCTACCAGTAAGAGCATGAACATCATCCAAAACGCCCCTGAATAGACACAGACGCAGTAAATCTTTTTGGGCCTGCGCTGCTGCCTGCCACACAACACATAAAATGTCTCCCTCAAAATGGGCTCTTTGTGTGGTCAAGTGAATATGGCCTGAAGAATGAACCGCAGCACTGTGACTCTTTTCCTGTTTCCCCTGTCTAAAAGCAGACTGGACTAAAATGAAGGCAAGCTCGAGAGAAAAAAAAAAAAAAAAGCGAGAGAGGGAAAAAAAAGCTAAACCAAGAAGTAACCAGCAATGCATTTTAAGCTTAAATATGGTCAGATATCAGTGATTCCCCCTCCAGGTTTACCAGCCCCCTCCGCCCCCCGGTGATCAAAACCCCACTGGATGTTGATGTTGCTGCACAATAACACAAATGAGGTTATCTGGCTGCTGCGGTTGTCTCAAGTTTCTTTAAATCTGCAGCGCTGCAAAAGCCGCACACATTTTCTCTATCGCCATGCTTCTGCACATCATCCTCACTCTGAACCTTGTGTCTCTCTGTTTCAGGGTCATCCATCGAGTCCTGTCTCCAAATCGTGGGAAACGTTTCACACTACAATAGCAGCAAACCGTACGCGTTGCCATTTGGGTGCCTCGCGCTGTGTTTTTGTTGGCCATGGGAGCTGCTTTTGGGAGTCGGGCGGAGAGGCAGGCTAAAGGGTCTTTTCCCCTCAGTATGGTCGCTGCTGCAGAGAGACCAGCTCATCGATCACTGCGCGCCGGGAGGGAGGACAGACGCAGTGGGTGGGATGGGAGAACGTGACCGAGGGATGTGCAGTATGGATATGTATGTCTCTTTGCTGTAAGATATTAGAGTAAGTGTAAGCAAGTGGGGCGAGTTTGCGGGAATAAATAAAGTGGAACGCGGTAAAACATGACAGGCATAAGTTGTGGGGATGTTCGCACAGCTAAAGGGTCAAGGAGGAGTTCATTTGTCTGAGGTCTGAAGTGATAAAACATGCACACAAGCAGCATGTTTCGTCCGCCCACGCCTGCACACAAGCTTGTATTAACACACTAACCTCAGACAGAGAACATGCTCCTTCGGTCTGTTTGAACAAGACGCTTGGCTCCATTTAGTTCCCTCAGCAAAGGCTCCTCAGCGAGAGCTAAAGCATAAAAGAGCAGCGCGTGTACACACACAGAGGTCTGATGGATTGCGGCTCTCTCGGCCACAGAGGCCTCTCAGCAGGACTGGCAGACTGAACAGAGACCCCGTGCAGGCCGAGGGGTGAGCCAGAGGGACGAGTAAATACAAAGCTGATAGAAAGGGCCCCATTGTGGGACCGCCTGACCAGCAGCAGGGCCCAACCTGGAGGTGATATGGAGCCAAGCAGATGACCCGACAGCGGGGAACCTCCAAGATCATTAAAGGCTTCGGCGTGGCCATTTGATCAGTGTCGAAACCACCGACAGAAAACACTGGACACAGCAAGCTGCTGTGTTTCCCCCTCATCTGGAAATCAATCCGCGTGTGGGTGGGAGACGGCTGTTTTCATTTCAAAAGTCAGGTTGGACTGTTACTGAAAAAATTGGTCGCAGAATAAAAACAAAAAAATCACGCCATTGCTGATCTACTTCAAGCGCCTGAGAGTCATGAGAACATTTTATAAATTATAGAAAATTATTCAAATACAGAGAATCCCTCATACGAGTGAAGCTGGGACACTTGGGATTAGGGGAAACATGCTGTAGACGCAGCCCCAAAAATTCTGACGCTGTACAAAAAAAAAAAAAGAACAAGATACAAAACATTTCTAAAAGAACTCTGTTGACTGGCAATCGTTTTACAGTGTTCCTGAGCCCATGTGGTAAAATCCTTCACATGTTTATGTTGCACCTTCCTTGTTTGTGATCTACCGAGCCTTTTACGCCCAATCACGATACTGTCACCTGCTTCCAATGGACCTGTTTACCTGTGGAATGTTCCAGTGTTGCCCCGATCCCAACGTTGTTTGAGCAAAATTCATAATAAGCATATCTTTTTGCACACATCACTCAGCCACATGAGCCCGTACACGACTTTAATCGCATACTCGTATCTTGTGCAAACGAACTCCCTTCCACTCCATTTTAAATAAGTCTTCACAGACACATCAAATACATTCAACTCACACATGTGATCTCTTATGAGAGCAAGAAGCACCTTATTTCTCAGATCATGATGTACCTTTTTTTTAAATCCATTTATGAAGTTTCTGGACATGAATCTGGCCCTATTTCCCTCTGCCTGGCCCAAGAGTCCATTGGTTACTGTTACTGAGATCATGGGGTGGGTTTTATTGCTTATGATTTTAACTTTTCACTCATAAAAAGAGAACCTTTTTGTTCTTTCAAAACTTAAAATGTTTTAAATAAGATCCTTTGTCAAAACTGGACATTATCAGTGATTTTGGTGTGGACCATGAAGGGCTAACTGGACGCTGTGTTCTTATTGGTGGCAAACCTCAGCGGTGTTAAAAACAGATCACTCACCCAGCATGTTCCCACCGCTGGACGTGACGACACGTGTACTGCCATTAACTGAACATAAACGTGGTCTGTTCGCCCCCCCCCTCCCCTTGCAAATCAGAACCACCTGCCCCCCGGGCCCTGAGAGCTGGCTGGTCCTCTCTTTCGGACCTCCTTGGAGAAAGAGAGCGTCTCATGTTTGGACAAACGTCAGGGCCAGCTCCAGGGCTCTTACATGAAACGAGGAGTGGAACGGGGGAATCTTAGCCTTCACGTAGCCTCCTGCAACCCCCGGGCCCCGTCCCCTCCTCTCTGAGCAGGGCCCAATATTTTTTAATTACGTCCAGGAAACTCCTGTTACAAAGGACACTTTCTTAGTCGATCTGCAGGGAGGCTGTGAAGAGTTCTGGGGTCACCCACCTCTTTTTTCTCCCTCTGTCATTTCTTACTAAGTGCGTATGTGTGGGCGGTAGGTGTATCGACTAACAAACTGGAGAGCATGCCACCCAGAGATTCGGGTCACTGCTGACAGTCTACCTTCCCAAAGCAAAGATGGCACCTGGTCTTTTGAATGCAAACCCCCATCATAACACCAACACCAGACTTTACTGGCCTCACTCCAGAACCTTGGCTCCAGATTCTCGGTCACATTTACTGTACTGTAATACTCGTCAATATTAACAATATTTTTTTTTTTTTACAGCAGGACAAAGAAGTCCACTTGTCAGTAAGCTTTTCCTCTCAGCCTCAGCTTCTTAGCTCCGGTGGTCTCTAACTGACAGGAACTCAGGCACTATTTGTTATCTTTAGGCTCAATAAGTCCATCTGGTTTTGGTTTGGCTCCTCGAGATCGCCCCTGGAGATGAGGATGGAGGGGACTTAGGGGTGAGGCGGGGTGGTTGAGGGGCAGTTCTAGAGGGCTTTTTTTTTTTTTTTCTCCTCTTAAATTGAATTTCTCACCATTCCAACCTGGGCCGCGGACCAGGGATAGAGCGAGAGCTTGCGTTCGGCTTCCAACCCTCAGGCTCCTGAAAAGCTATGCTAAAAAAGTAAGGTGGGGGGGGAACTTGGAAGAAATCAGTATCACCTGTTTTGCCAAACAACTTGCATGTTCAGTGAAATTGGCAATTAACTGACTCAGACTGTGCCGGAGTTTGTAACAGAGGAATGCATGAACTCTCCCTGAACCGTTCCTGACATTAAAACCTTTTGTGTCTGATGAAATGATGTGTGAACATAAACAAACAGTAGACTAAACAAAGCTGTCAGTCCTCGATCGGAAAATCAGGCTGGAACATATTTGAAAGTCACAATTAGGGGTGTTATATTTAAACGTTGTATTTATGTTTTTTTTTTTTTTTCATGCATGTGAGCCAGGGGCCATCTTAGAAGAAAGGCAACTTCAGTAGCAAAAGTGTTGATGGTAAAAAAATGTGCAGTAGCCAACATGAAAATAATAAAGCTAGCTAGCTAGCCACAGCATGCTAGCCAGATGTGGTCAACTGTGTTTCCTCGTCACCGCTGATGGAATATAACCAGCCGCATTTATTCAAGTGCTGTACTTTTTGAAGGTACATATACTTCACATGAGTATTTCCATTTTCTGCTACTTTATACCTCCAGTCCGCCACTTTTTGGAAGCAAATACTCCATTACATTTATTTGATACATTTAGTGATTAATTACTATCAGCTTTCATACTGCATCAAAGCGTACCACATTTTCAAATTGATTCATTTCTTTTGCAATTGGATTTCACTAATCAAATATGCTCAAGATCAGATCCAATAATCCATCAGAGGAATAATCAGTCGACCTATAGAATGCAGGAAAAACGTGTCAATATATTTACTTTTAATTCTACTTTTGATATTTAAGTACATTTATCAGCAAAAAATACTTTTGATAGTTAAGGACATTTAATATCAGATACTTTAAGAATTTTACTCAAACACTATTTGTATGGCTGACTTTCACTTTTACCAGAGTCACATCTTAACGTAATATGTTTCCCTTTGCATAAGTATGACTTTTGGGTTCTTTTAAAACACTCATCACGTTATCTGCAATCGGATATTTCCCATTTTTCCCTAATCGTACATTTTTGGTTTATTTATGCCTATTCATTTTGAACATGATGTACGGTTTTGAGGTGAATTAACGGTGCATTGTGTAATAACTTGCTAACTGTTAAATTAAATCTCCAAATATTCGATACAAATAAGAGGCAGCATATCAACCACTAACTGCTAACTGTAGCTGCCGTTAGCTACTTAGCTCAGCTAGCCATGCAGGTAGCTGTCCAGGCTGGGAGCTTAAAGCACTGGAGCTTTGGACCCCAGGGAGGAGGAGGTTTCCCATTCTATTAATAATTTTACTGAATCTTTGTATTGCTTTAAACTAAAATTCAATGTAGCCTTTAAATCAAATATAATGAAAATAACCCAAAACTATGAATTATTATCCTGGCCCTTACAATTGTATGGCCATGACAGTCTGAAAGTACTGGATGTAAAAGTGGTCAACTACTGGGTTTCTATGCTTTTTGGTGGTACAGTTTGCTTTACTGGTATTTCTGTACAATTAAATACATGTTTCCAAAGGTACTCCCCCATAAAGTATGCACTTATCCCTGACTAACCCTGTGGGTTCTGTAAAATAAGACCTTACTGTCTTTTGAGGGATAGAGCAGGCTGAAAGTTAAGGTATACTTTGTGGAAATGTAGCTTGAAATGTGTCCTCACAAACTCACATTGTTGTCCCCTCACTACCATTCTTCTCCATTATTTTCCAGTATCTCAAGCCTTCCAGTGACCTCTGTGAAAAAAAAAACATGGATACCCACTTGTTTTTCTCTGAAATATCTGAGGAAAATCCCTGTTGCCCCGACATCATCATCATCCCACACACGCAGTTTATTATCTCAGGTGAACAAACTGGATTGCTCACACCGGCTCCCTCACTGTCTCTTTATTAGGCTCCTGGAATCAGCTGTGCTTTCATCTCGAGCGAGAGCGTGTTTGCATGTTCAAGGTTTAAATAGTCCTGGGCTGAGACTGTAAAAATTCTCACCAAAAATAGTTCACTACAGTGTCACAGCAAGAGCAAATCTTTATGGAGACGAGGAATCATGCCGTAAAAATGTGGTTGGTTTTAGATTTTGGAGGGTTTAGCATCAGTGGCACAACGCCCCAGAGCGTGCTAGCTATAGTTATAAAGTGCACACACAGACACACACACACACTGCTATGATAGCCTACCTAGCAATGACTCCACCAGTGCTTCTCAACCTTTCTACACAATGCACCACCTCAGGAAATATTAGGCTTTCCAAGTACCACCATTATGACCAACAGTAAAACACAGTAGCATAGGCCTACTCTATTCAACATAACTGTTTTGTGCCGTTTCCTGCTCACATTTCAGCGACGTTGCTAAAGGATCTATGAGTTCTACTGTTCAGTTAACTATCCTCAACTTGAGTTTCAAAAGGGACTTGCATGAATGTCACTATGTTGCAGGGTGAAACAAGAAGTTGATTCATTTGAAATTACATTTCAGTTAAGGTTTTTTGCAGCAAATTGTTAACTGTATGAGTTTAAATATTTTAAAATAAGAATTTTATTTTGTCAGATTTGCGGCTGGCTACTTTACCAAAGTAAAAAATTAAACCCATGATGGAGGGGTTTGCATTTTCGAGGGCATATTGCAAATAGTTTCCTTTACTTCAGTGTGACTGGTTTCTGTGAACACTACAGATGAGTTACCAAAGAAGCTGTCTGATGTGTGTGGAGGGCTTATTTTCCTCCTAAAATAAAGAGCCTATTCCCTCAATTGATCCCATGTTCCTCATACCAAAGGCTTTAGTGCTACACTGTGTATACACTCCTGTTCAGCATTAAGAGTATAACACCACCTCAGTAATATATCAAAGTTTTTGAAACATACTGGCAGCTGATAAAGCGATCACTTTTCACAAAGACCTGGACGCTTCACACTGTGTTTTTGAGCTGAACTTCAAACAACTGTTATAAAAAGGAAACAATACTCTCATTTAAGACACAAGTTCAGTTTAATGGATGTGTACACACTTCTCAAATACATGCTCAATTTGAAACAGTTTACACTCGGTGAGGACAACTTCTTTTACTAGCACTCGGTGTTCAACAACAGTTAAGGTAACATTCATCATAAGGTTAAATTAAAACCACATAAACGTAGCTCTAACAACATTTTATCAACGTAGGCAACAGTAGGTAGGTCGTGTATTACTTTCAGTTAGTGGACCTTCACAGAAGGCATTTCAAAGGCAACGCTGTTTTGTGGAAAAAAGCCTCTACAGTAGCATGAATATGCAGCTAGCGTGGTGCTAGAGTCAAGCATACAGTACGAGTTAAAAAAAAAAAAAAAGAAGTTTAAAAAAAAAAGTTATTTCTCCGTGTATCAAGTTAATGTCTGCTTTAATAAAATACAAACTCATAGAGACATGCAACAAAGAATTAAAGTAATATACTAAGCTGATAAGACATAAACTGTGTTGGTGAACGGTTCGTTGTAACGTAAAAGCAGGATGAGAAAGATCAGTCCAATCAAGCTTCTTCACTGGAACTATGATAGCTTCATGTATAATCTACGTATGTTTAAATAAATAACATTATAAAGTGCAACATACTACAGCTCAAGACACCAACCACACGTTTCCTTCTGTCCATTCATACTCAACATCCAGCAGTTCTACCCCGTACGATATGAGAAAAAACTGAATTTTATTCTACAGCTCAGCGTTTATTTACAGCCCACAGAAAGATGTTGGATAATATTTGTAACTGAGCGGGGGAGGGTCGCATAATACAGGTCATGCCGTAGCCTTTCTTATCGAAGCAGTTGAGGTATGTTTCTAAAGTTCATTTCTATCAACAGAATGAGAACGAAAACAGCAGCAAACAGTAACAGCACAGTGTTTTTGGTTAGAGATATATGAGGGTGGCTCACGGTGCGGATATTTCAAAGTGAAGTAGATAGAGTACATGCGACTTTCAAGGCAAAGGTGCAACACACAATCGAGATCTTATCAGATAATACACATCTGGCGAAACTAGGTAAAATTATGAGATCAGCACCGTTTGGAATTGCCGAAAACACAAGAGGATTAAAACACCTTACAATATAATGCAACCCGATAAAACACAGCAACAATCCACCAGAACGGGTGAGTTGACATTTCCTCAGCTTGGGCTGTAACTAATGATTATTTTCACTGTCAATCAATCTGCCAGTTCCTTTCAAGATTAATGGATTGACCATTCCATCTATAAAAAGTCCAAAAACTGTGCTCCTAAACTTACAGGCCAAAACCCCCCAAAAATGTTCATTTATTATCATAAATGCGGCAAATTCTTTAAATTTAAGAACCACGCTCCAACAATTGATTGCTTGAAAAATGACTGAAAAGATGAATTGATAATTAAAATATTTGGGGACTAATTTTCATTTGATTGACATATTTAGTAATCGACTAATCGCTGTAGCTCTAGTTTCAACAGTACACCGTACAATCTGACAGAGGAAGAATCAAGGAAACCATTTATGTCAAAATTACCAAGTAAAGTACACTTAATTAATAATTTGATTACTTTGTACAACTTATATTTAACAGTCTGCTTTACTTGGTAAATCTGAGGTAATAAAGTCAACTTTAAAAAATGTTTACAGTGTAACTGTATTGTAGAATTTTGTTACATTTCACTGGATTGATTAAGGTTGTAAGATGTTCTTGTTATTTTTCTCGAACAATACAGATACGAATTGTACATCATTTCAAGAAAAAGACATTTTCATCATGAAGCTTCAGCCTAAAGCATGATGGGATTTTCCACAATCAAATCCCAAGCACAACCATGACCCCCAAAAAGTTGGACACTGAGTAAAACGTACACAAAAACCAAATGAAAAGATTTTCAGATTTTTTTTTACCTGTGTTTATCAGAATCTGAATTTAAACTGAAAAATGTTCTTGTTTTTTGTCAACATAAGTGCAAAGTGAGAAGAACGGTAGCATCCCAATTTTGGGGGGGAATCAGGGTTGTGAACAAAACTGTTTTTGTCCGTACATCATTTTTGTTTACTTCTCACATCAACGCGACACAGCGGATCACATGTCAGGAAAAAGGTTGGCGGGGTAGCCAGAATTTCAGCCCGTGCATCAGGTGCGTGGACTCGAAATTAGGTAATTAAAATGGACAGGAGGGTTGGTCCAAGTGGCCACAGCTGGAGCCATCGCATCACTGTAGCCCTACAAATAAAAACACAGTGTGAAATGACATTGTTCATTCTCAGAAGGTCACAGTTAGTGTTACATCTGTGACAGGCAGGGAGGGAATCTCTCCTGCTGCTCTACTGCTCTGCACAAAACTTGAGCGATGCTGCCACCTGGTGGATATTTAAGATCTGTGAACATTTAATGTTTGACACTTGGGTCACTTTTTACAAATGAGCCCCCCAACAAGACATAAAAAAAAAATTACTGAAAATGACCAAATAAAAATACAAATGAAAAAGAATAAATAAAGTAAAAAGATGCAACAGACTAACCTCAACTATCAGTCGTGGGCACACACGATGATCGCCGTGATCTGCACATAGTTTTCTGTGAAATAAAGTGTGACACAAAATGTCTTAGTTTAATAACACTTAGTCAGTGTTGTTTCTCAGTTTATGAATGATGTATACATGTGTTCTACCTTCATGTTAAGGCGATGATGAAGGACTGGGTCTGATAGCCAGGGATGTCTTAAGGCCTCAGATGCCCCCATCCTCCAACTGATGAACAAACACAATGACACACAGATATAATTTATATTTTAAAAGCCACCACGTAACACATAACACACACATAACATCTGCACTCAGAATGATGTTAAAACATGGTAAAAAGATAAATACCCTTTATTGGTGATGAGCATTCTGGAGATGAAGTCTTTGGCTTCGTCAGACGTGTCTACGAACTCGGGTTCGTCAAAGCTCCACTTGCAGGCCAAGATGTTGTTCAGCGTCTCGTTGTCATCGTCACCGAGGAAGGGACAGAGACCGCTCAGACTGTCAGGAAGAGACGGGCGAGAGTTGGTCATTATGGCTTGTGTATGGATGTGTTTGTGCGCGTGTGGTCGTGTTTACTTACAGCATGTAGGTGATGACGCCGAGGCTCCACATGTCAGTGTTGAACGACACAAAGTCGTAGTTGATGACTTCAGGAGCGAGAAACTCCGGAGTGCCGAAATTCACACGCAGTTTCTCCCGTGGTTTATATCTATGTGGAGAACACAACTGAAATTACATTTTGAATGATGACAGAACTAAATAAAAAGTAGAAGCAAACACTGGTACTTACATCCTCGCCAGACCAAAATCGATGATTTTGATCTTATTTGTGACTCTGCTCACGCACAGAATGTTCTCCGGCTGAAATGTACAACAAAAGAACGATTAAACTTTGAACATGCATGTTGCCTAAAACTATTACGAAATACTGGATATGAGTTGAATTATCACCTTTAAGTCCAGGTGCAGGATGTACATTTTGTGCATGTGCTGCAGGCCCTCACAGATCTGCCTGATGAACACCACAGCGTCCAGCTCCATTAACGTGTAGTTTTCATCAATGATCCTGTCAAACAGCTCCCCTCCACCAACACTAAGGTTAAAAGGGCAAATGCATTAAAAATCACCAATGAAACAGTTCAAATCTGATGCAAATGTAATGCCAAGTATTGTTTTATATGTGCACAATTAACCAGACTATTAACTTTTAGCAAAGTTAAGAATTAAATGTATCAAAATTCTACTGGCTATTGAAGTAACTCTACTTTAAAGGTCCAGTGTGTAGGATTTTAACTACACATTTGCATGAATATATTCAATTTGTTAATAATACACATTTAAATAATCCAACAGAGATGTTTAGCCTTGTGCCTCTTTTGTTGATGGGCTCATCTGGTCTGTTTTAAAGACACTCTTTTTTTTTTAAGTTGTGTTTTGTTTGTTTTTTTGCAAAAAGACAAAACACACAATAAACAAAGTTGATTGCTTGGTCAAATTTCAGTAGATATGGCGATTACATCATAATCATAACAACTCCATTCTGCCACAATAATCGTCTAGTGAAAATCTGATATTGTGAAAGCCCGAGCCTCGCATACGTCCTGCGTTCGGCCTGCTCGAGAGCCAGTGTTTTGTTTGTCCATTCCGGACTACTGTAGAAACACGGTGGCACAACATGACAGACTAAAGAGGACCAGTCCCTCAACTCCTACACACTGGACCTTTTAACTACTATCAGCTATCAGATGTTCAATAAGCTATCTGGAAAAGAATAAACAGATGTGCTGAAAATATAAAAGAAGGAGCATACTATTCAAGTACAAGGATGATGTCATTCCTTGACTCATAAGCTGCATAGAGCTGGATCAGGTTGGCATGGTCCAGATTATTCATGACCTGGATCTCATTCTTCACCACCTCCTACCAAAGACACAGGCGCAGACACACAGACAGACAGATGGAGGGGGCAGACAAACAACACACACAGAGACAAGCGGTCGTACGCACACACACACACACACACACACAGACACACACACACAGACACACGGACACGATGAGAGGTGTCAGCTGTTCTCTGCTATGAGACAATGCATCTTCTCTTCTAGGTCAAATATTTCGCACCTAGGTGAGAAGTACTCCCTCTGCTTCTGTTCCAAGCGGCCTTGTCATGTACTAGTATGTACTAAAACTCGCATGTGAGCCCCTGCTTTTTATATCATGCGGTGTGGCCCTCGCTGTAGCATCAAAAAAATTGGACTAATTCGGTATCACGACACTCGACATGAGGCGCTCGCTCACCTTTTCCTTCAGACTCCTGGCTTTGATGACCTTCGCCGCCAAAGTGAGACCTGAAGAGTTTTCGACACATTTGTGCACCTGGCCAAAACGACCCCTTGAAGAGAGAAAAAAAAAAAATGGTTTCTCTACACTTAAGTTAAATCGTTATGAAACAGGACAGGAGATTTATGTTTCCATGACAAATCAGAAAGTGATCTTCCATCAAACGGAGACGTTTTATTGTAGGGCTGTAGGGTGTGTGCTTTATCTTTTATTTCATTAAATGTGAGCTGGGCCGTGTCTCCTCTTTGAAGACTTGGATTAACACTTAGTGATTAGCTACCAGCTGGCACCAGGGATACAGTTTCACATACCACCCAGTCCTGATGTAAAAATAACTGCTGTGACTCTGAAGTTATGACCCAGGGGAGAGGAGGAGGAGGAGGAGGAGGTGGAGGAGGAGAGGGGCGTTACACAATTAGGCCTCACAGGAATTCATGCCTTTTATCTGCAATAGATCAGCTGGTCATCAATAGCTGTTTTTTTTTTCATAACATAGAGATTTTGACGCTCACCCGCCCAGGACCTCCTGCCAGTTGATGGTGTAGAAGTTGATGATCTGGTTGGGTTTGGCCGAAACGAGGCGGTGGTTAAAAGGAGCGCCTGGAGGAGGAGAGGTGTCTGGAGGAGGAGGGGGGAGAAGACCAGAGAAAAGATATAATCTGTTTTAATAAGTTATGAGGAATGTGAGAACAGAGGAGCAGCAGCTACAGGAATGGCTACTATAATCAAGTTATCACATTGTGCATTAGCGCGCGATGATAAACATCAACTACAGGCACAGTTGTTGTTTAAATATTACAGAGGGGCAACAACGTTTTAGCACAACACCTCATTTAGCCTGAGTGCCAGAGCGCCTCGAGGGCTTTATCTTATTTCACACTATTGTGTGGTACTGTTGTTGGGATTCTCAGATGTGCGATAGATTGGCTGAAAGTCATTGTTGTTTTTAATTTTAACAATTTTGATTCACATTTGTTTGTTTTTTTAAGACGTATAACCAAGACATAACAACTATGTCCCCCAATCTGTGCGTTTTTTTTTTACTTTTACTTGTCATTATTATTAATATTTCTATTCAATTTATGAATATATCCTCTGTATAAGACTATTTATATAGGTATATTTTTGTATGGCTTTCTGGCTGGATGCAAGTTTATTAATGGCCCAGTACCTTGAGGACGTGTTGCATTGGGGGGTGGGGGGATGGGCCGGAGCTTGATTTAACTGTCCTGTGTTTAAATTACATCAACCTTTCCTGATACATTTATAAAATTTTAAAAAAGACCTTGATCAAAATGGACAACAAAGACAACATCTTGTAAGCACTGATCAGCACTTTAAAATGGGAATGCTATTTCTAAGATAAATTAATAGTACTTATTATTTGGGCCCCCTTCTTATCAACAACAGATACAGCAATATAAATACATCTGCCATAAACTAATGGTAGAATTGGGTAGGAGCTGATTATATGTGATCAGGGTTACCTAATCAGATATTTTAAAAAATGAAGCAACTTTAATCAGCCTAGATTAAAATTGAAACACTGTTTAATAAGATTATAGTTACATTGTCAAGTGATTTTTGATTACCTGATTGAAATATGTTTTTTTTTTGTATTAACAGCAGAACATATGCTGTAGAATATATACTGTACATTTGTAGTTTGTGGCATTACTGTTTTTGTGAGAGTGATTTGATTTGACTCATAGTAAACCCAAAATGTAAAATGCATTTAATTTTTTAAGACATTTGTGGAACTCAAGTATTAAGATTAGGTCCATTTATAATACAAGGTGCCGTGTTTGATTCTGAAGCAATTCAAGTAGTATTCAGATTACATTACATTTTTGTATTTGTTCAGTTTACTTCAAACTACTGAATTCAAGCTCGGGGTACAGGTTCTTTAACATGTGGCGTTTGTAATGATCATCACTATTCTGACACTGCCTTATATACTGTAGGACTTAACTGTGTTAAAACAGGATCAGGATTTCAACTTCCTACCACGATTAGCATCGGGGGCTCCTGACTCACCAATGAAGTAGCGCTCTGCATCGTCATCGTCCTCCTTTTCCGCATCCGGCTCTGCATCATTGTCCTTTCTCCCCGCCGCCACTCTTTGTTTGAGGTTCAACTGGAATTCAACTCCGTCCGCCCTGAAGACCGCCCAGCCTTCGGACTCGAGCCGCTGCTCATCCTCCTCACTGACTTTCTTCTTTTCCGCCTCCTCCTCCTCCTCCGTCGCCTCCACCACCTCCACTACCTGGCGCCTCATGTGTTTCTCCACGACAAAGTGTTCCTTGCTCACAAAAGACTTGGTACTTGTGCTGCTGACCTCTGACATCTGGTCCTGCTTGGTCTCTGGAGGTGGGGAGGCATCTTTGTGGTCATCGCTGCTGGAATAAAACAGTTGTGTTGTTTATTTTCTGCTTTGTTTCTGCAGATCATCTTATGTATTAATCGATTTATTGACTAAACATTCCAGCACCTATTGGGATTAAACATTTACTACCTTGTAGTCGTGGGTTCTTCCTCATCTTCTTGTGCAAGAGGTAACTCTGAGGCTTTGGCCTCTTCTTCAGAAGAAATAACCTCTTCCTTCTTCTCCTCTGCGACTGGGAGCTTTTCTTCTTCTTTTTCTTTCACTACATCCTCCACGTCAAGCTCGGGTTCTTTCTCTGTAACCGATGCCTCCGCCTGCTGCACCTTTTCCCCAACCATCTCCTCACTAGTCGCCTCAACGACCTCATCTTTCTGGGAGTCCTCGCGCAGGTAGTTCACTAAGTTGCAAGCAGAGGCATCGGGCAGTTGGTCTTTAGGGGGCACTCCAGCCTCAAGATCCAGATGTCCGGGGGTGAGCTGCTGACCTGATTTCTCTGCATTCTCCCTGTTGAGTTTCTGCACCTCCTCAAGAAGCAGCGCCTGCTTCTTCAGAGAGACATTTTCTATGAAAGAGAATTTGGATTTAACAATGAAATATTCACCATAGCTTCCCAACATATTGCAACTCACAGGATTTGGCTGTTCATGTAATGGAGTAATTGTGCCTCTCATGGAAGCTTTGAGGGCAAATTCATGAATCCAAGCACTGGCACATTTTTGTAACATTAAACACATATTGATCTAACCACCTGTGGTGTCTGGTGGCTTCATCTTCTTCTGAGCTTTCAGAACCTTGGGGCTCAAAGGGGGCTTATCTGTCCCATCTTTAGCTTTGTGGTCCTTCAACTGTGAAATGAAAATTAAAAAGAAACAATGCAAAGAGAAATCTGGATAATATATCATAATTACATTTTCATATTCTCAAAGAAATTATTGCAGTTATAATGTTCTCTTAAAGGAGACCTATTATGCTTCCCCCCTTTCTTTCAGTGAGTTATATAGGTGATTGTGCACCTCAAAGGTCTTGAAAGTTAAAAAGCCCATAGTCCAAACCAACAGAAACTCCTCTCTCTTGCAGAAAACACTGCTCCTGAAACAACTCAGTAGTCCCGCCATTCATTCTGTGACTTCATGACGTCACAATACATCACCATGTCATGCATTTGCATCATTTTTGTCTATATTCTGAATAGAACACGACAAAACCAACCGGAGATGCAGTGAGCATTGCTGGCTCAGGCATGTGTAAGCTGACCAGTCAGAGCAGTCTGGGTAATGGGGGGGGTGGAGGGTCCTTAAAGAGACGGGAGCTAAAACAGAGTGTGCTGCAGTATGCAGTGTGGGAAAACTAATGTGCTTTTTGAGAATTAAAGCATTTAGCAACCCAAAATAAAATGATGAACCTGAAAATAAGCATAATATGTCTCCTTTAAAGGAATATTGTGACGTGTGGAGTTTTGGTAGGTTTTTCTTCACCACTCTACAAAAACTCAAAATTAGCTATCAATTATGTTTATTTGGCTAATTTCTATTCAAATAACTTATTCCAATAAGTACAATACACAGTCACAATAGATATAACATATCAATGAGATACATTTGTTTGTAGACAATTTACACTTGTTCTATTAGCAGATTTTTTTATTTTTTCCAAAAGATAAAGTTTTCATTTTTTCATTTCATTTCATTTTCATTACAAGTTGCATTTTTGCAGTGCAGAACTTTATGCTTGTCTATTTTTTTCTAAAATAAAATATTTAGCTCCACATTGGGAGAATTTACACAATAGTTAAAATTGTGTTGTTTTCTTTGGAAATTGCAAATTGGCATAATTCTAAGTTACACATTTCTCATCAGAAAAATCAGTACAATAGTATCTCTAGCTTAAGGGCCGTGATATATTAACAGTTTTTGTAATTGATTCTCAATGCAAAAATAAATTATGGAGGCAACATGAGGAACAAGGCGCCAACCTGAAGCCAGAAATGCAAAAGCACATAAAGTATACTTACGTAATATAAATAAAAAAGGACAAGTTCCTGTATACATACAGACTGTAAGCACAAAAAACGTACAAAGTTTCCACATTTGCGAGAGGCGAGGAAATGCTTTGGTCCGTGGAGCTTTATCTTGTGAGAGGGCTGAGGAGAACTGGGCTCACATGCAGGAATTATCCCATGATTCCCTTTACTGGCTTTATTAGAGGAAGTTTTCTAGTAGAAAGACAAGATGGCAATACTTAGTAGGGTTAAAGGACTGCACATTGAAGGATGGATCAAATATCACACGTTAAGAATGAATGTCACAAAGAGAGACAGTAGGTAAAACACAAAACATGACGGATGAAAAATGGAATGGAAAATGGAATTAATACATGAATGAAATGACAACAACAGGTTGATTCGATCAAATTAGCGTCACATGTAAAACACACAGCGCGACAACAACAACAACACATAAATCACATCAATGAACTGACTTTTTTTAAAAAAAGGCAAAATACAGGGCACAGTTCCTCTGTTTTCAGCTTACACATTAGCACATATACTGCACGTCTCCATGCACAGACTGACGCTTTCTAATGGCATGCCTTTGATTATTCATGGCAGATGGACAGACAGCAGCAGGGCAGTGAATTTATAGCTTATCACTTGTCGCACTCGGCGATGGAATGCAATGCCGACCCTGAGCGGAAAATATTACAAGAGACCGTATGGCCGTTGTTCAAATTTCTCTGCTGAGGAAACTCACTAAACACTCTCTGATCGGGTTAGCATGGAAAAACCTGTCTTGAACCCGGGGGTGTCTCACATTTGTTCTCTGGATGCTGGCGTGTGGTAAACAGCGAGGGGGATATTTCGAGTGCAGTGTTTCCCCAGTGACAGCAGTTTGAAACTCTGATTGGGAGACTGGGGGAAAGTGTGGAGAGGCCTAAGTAACAGGGATTACATGAAAGATATTTCACGCCTCTTGAGGTGGAGGAAGACGGGGGTGGCACCTGACAGGTGCTCTGACGACCACAGAAACCCCCTGAAATGTGAGTCACACGCAAACTATCAGATTGGCATTCGGTCATTAATCATTCGTGTATAATAAAGCCACAAAATTAAGACCAACTTTGAATTTGGCTTGAATCCAGTAAGTTAATTTATGTCAATTACGATACAGAACTATGATGTGATATGAAGTATGTGATAACCTTGTCACATTACATCACAACCACTCAGGTGAGCTTGTTGGAAAAGAGATATGGGTCTAACCTCGGGAGCTACGCAAGCGATTGGAGTGTGGTGATAAAGTGCTTTAGGGTGTCTGAATGCGCAATGCATGCCTTCGATGCCAAGCACCACTTAGTGACCTTTATACAGGGTCATGGTCCGTCCTGTGATTGTCTAATGAAGGCAAAACACATCAGGTTTGATTTTGAGGTGACTTCAGTGTCACAGGAATTAAAAAGATGGCTTTTTAAAGACATAATGTGTAAAATGGAGTGAGCCGGTGTCCCTAAATGAGTCATTTACTCAAGGAAACAGTGTGTCTTATTTACTATTGTTACTGCAACCTCAGGGAGAAACGTCAGCCGATACGTCAGAGAGAGATGTTTGACTAAACGCAACAGTGAAACATTTCTACTCATATCATGGCATTTTCAGTAGCATGAATGGTTGCTAAACACTAATGCTATGATTCTGCGCTACTCACATCTGTTGTTTGTTTTCACTCAGAGACCCCTAGTGGCAGGAATTATATATACTGTTTGGTGAAACCGAACCAAGTTGAAAATTGCAATAGACAATTTCCTAGCTTTAATGTATCATCACGAATTGAATGTTGATTGCACAACATAATTGCTATAGAATAACAACTCCACCGGTGCTTGAGCTACAGTAACCCCACTGAAAATATTTTTACATACATATATTTTTACTTTTCTGAACTTGTACCAGCAATTCCTGAAACCCAGCATGCCGTGTTATATAGACGTTTACTGGAACCCCTAAATCAAACGTACTGTGACAGCATTATCAGCAGGACCGCCAATAACATTTTATATGTAGAGCTATTTTGCGCTGCAGGAAGTTATGTAATTTGCAAAGAATCACAGGGCAGGGATTGTAAGCAGCATCCACTGTTACCCATTTCACAGCAGAGGGGTAACTACTGGAAACACACCTGTCCTTACTGGCCCGGACTCGAATTGGACAATTGAGACTACCGTAACAGATACAGAGCAGTGATGAGTCTCAAGTGGGTCATTGAGAGAAACAATCTGCTGAGGAAAGAAGGGGAGGAAGACTGACTCATCACAATTTTTTGTCGACACCTGACTCCCGATGAACTGAAGGGGTTAAAGCCCTTATAGACCACAAACACGACAGCCCCCTCGATCCAAAAACAGCATTTCTAAACCAGGCCACTCGCATTTCACCCCTGGCCTCACACCGGCCCTCTCGTGCCCTGCCGGGGGGGTCCCAGAGTGGGCCTCATGCCAAGGAGGCCATGTTGCACTTGGCATTAATAGAGATCTAACATGTGTATATGTGAGTTAAAACTGGGGTTTTACATAAGCTACAAATGATATATTGATCATACAGTGACTTACATAAAACTGTATAATTAGCATTATTAACTACTTTACCTTCAATCAGCAGTTGGCAGGCGTAAATCCCAGACACCACCTATTACCCCATCACATTATATGAGGGAATTTAAAACTCTAGCCAAGCCACATTCGTAGGCAAGAGGAACTGCTGGAGTGGTCATCTTTGTTGCTACGATCATTTTCACATGTTCTGCCAAGACCAACAAGATCTTTGTAAGATCTCAGAAATCAGGGTCAGCATTTTGCAACACTGAGAAGAACACGATTAGTCGTCCAGACTGATGGATAGACTGTGATACCTGGAATGGGGTCTGGTATAATACTAAACCCTCGGGTCAACCAATATGGTTTCTTCAGGGCGGAGAGTAGCGTATTTCCAAATTAATTAGTTTTATAGGCAATTAAACAAATAAAAGAAATCCACACAAATGATGTAATCAGAAAAATGCTGAATATCTGATCCGATAATTGGTGTATCATTACTACAGCCTTAATCACTATAAACAATTAGTGAGGTAAAGATATTTTTGAGTTTCAGCATCGTCGTCTCACCTTGTCCAGCTTCTTGCTTATTGTGTCTGAAGATGATTTCCTCTTAACAGCTTGCTTGCCTCTACTGTCTTTGTGTTTGGAGCCCTTCCGAGCCGCATGGCCTTTGAACATCAGCTCAATGACCCGGGAACTCTTCACTGTCTCCCCAATGAAGCTGATGACTTGCTGCATGCTGAGGACCAGTTTCTCCATCCCCTCGAGCTTCTGAGCCTGCTGCTCGGACCGCTGGTTCACCACCGACATTATGGTGCTCATCTCCCGGCATATCTCCCTCACCTCCCGCCCCACGACCTGGGTCTGGTTCATCATCCTGGGTGGAAGATGGATCTCCTCCTTATCAACCTTCAGAGTCTCCATATCCTTTTCGATGTCGTCGATGTCATGAGACATTCCATCTAGCCTGTAGAGGACCTTTTCTTGAATGTTGATGAGTTTGTCCATCTTGCTGCTGAGAGTCTCGATCCGATTTTGGATGAGGTCAAAGTTAGCGCCATTCGCGTCTCCTGCTGTGTTCTTTACCGAGGAACTCATGGCTTCTAGTGATATAAAAATCACGTCAGGACACCGACTTGAGACAAAAATCTGACAAACAACGTCCGTGAAACAGACAAAAAGTCTTTTTCAAAAATCGTAGCCAGCTCTACCCTTCAGTGCTCCCCGTTGGTGTGCAAACTAATAAAGGTACAAAAAAGGTGGAACAATGCAAAAGAAGTGATTCAGGATTGAAAATCTCCAATCACCAGCAATGGAGGTGATGTTTTTAAACCTCTACAAGTGAAACTGAGCTTGTTTCCTCTCACACGTTACCCCCCTGTGCCTGCTCCTCTCCACACTAGAAATAGTATTAAGAATGGAGTGAGCCGGTGTCCCTAAATGTAAATGGACGGCCTACGTCAGCAGGGGTCAAGTGTTTGGGGAGGGGGCTTGGCACTGCTCTGGAGCTATGAGACATTTGAGAGCCTTTAAGTGTTAAGCCCAACACCGTCACTCGCCTGCTAGGTGTCAAAATGGTCACTGTACACAGAGCGTCTCCGGTGTGTAAGCGTGTCAGCGCTCATTCATTTGTGCAGTTTTTCCTATTCAAATGACAATGACAATAACTTGTTGTAACAGATGGACACATCTGGTCCACATTCTTTGGGTGGACTGCACGGGAGTCCAAAAAAGGCGAAGCAGCTCACAGGTGGGTTTATTTTGTTTTTCAAAGTCAAAGGACTACTGCTGTACGTGCATTTGTCTGTGTACAGTTGCAAATGAGATCCATGTCGCAACGCAAATTCCCCCTTGATCTCCTGGATATCGGTAAGCTACTTGCACCTAGTGTCATGGGAAAGAGGAAGCCTGTGGTTCCTAGCCAAAGGGACCTACAGGAAGATGTTTAGCCCTTCTGCTGAAAGAAGAGAAGGTTGACACAGATGATTTATACGATGCCTAGTCACTGACCAAACATCCACTGATAACCTCCCTTAAAAGAGTAAGGGATCAATTTCAACTTAGTTCTTGTAATATGACCAGAATTTATGTTCCCTGTACATCAGACTATGCATGATTTATTCATGTGTCACGTGTCAGCTCACAGGGTATTAAAAGATATCAAATTAAGCAAACACTGAGCTACAAGCTATTTCCTGACAATTTCGTCCTCACAAACTTTGAAAACTCAATTTGTCCCCATCCATTCATGGATGACGGAGCTTAGGAGGAATCCAGCTTTGTTCAAGCCACCATGAAACACTTTTGACAACACAGGCTGCAAACTGAGCCACAGTGACCCCAGCCAAACTCGCCCCACTCGGATGACTCAAGCAAAAATCTGGGCTCACGGGTGCAGTAGCCGAGAAGGGATGTGAACCTGGCAGATAAAGTGGAGCTGAGCGGGGTAAGGTGAGGGAAGGGAAGTATTTCACCTGTCAGATCACGACAAGTCACCGCATGAGCTTGCACATTACATCTCTCTCTCTCGCTTGCGCGAGTTAACCACAGCGGAAAGAACAAGTGACTCTGACGGGGTCGAAGCAGATGGGAGCGAAACCAACCATCAATCACTTGGGGAGAGACAGGGACGCTCACACCTGTCCTTGGATGCCAACAGATGACAGACAGCGTAGGTCATCTGCAGCATGTTGTGTCAATTTGAGGGGGCGCAGACAGTCATCTTTCTCATGCAGCTGTGTGCACGGAACAGAGATTTTTGTCCATACACGCTGCAGGTAGAATGTAAAGTATGTTTGAAAAGACAACAAGAAAGTATTGCTGTTTGCAACTGATATTTTGCTGCACATTAAAGGTTAGCAAACCCTGAAGGGGATATAAACAGACCCTTGGCCTCTCAGGCTTATGACACAAAGCAAATATCGAGTGTATATCACTTACACTTTACAGTGAAACTAACGCCAAAGAAAGTAACAGCATCATGATCGCTGCTCCAAGTCCTCTCTCGCCTTCGTTGCCAAGCGCAAGTATGCCTGCTGGCAGCTGGGAAAATCACTGCCCTGTCTACTGGTGCACGATTAAAATGTTGTTTAGTTAATGTGACAGCAAAATGATCGGGATGTTTGGAGGCATTTCCGACTGCATGAATGTCCAGACAGCAAATGATAAACAAATAATTTCATGTTTGTGTGGATGTGTGTATCCTGGCTGACCTTGTAGTTTGAACACCGTCTGACTTACAGCCATCAAGAGTGGAAGAATTTAAAGGTAAATTGATATACAGCTCAGGGCTTAGCCCCTTCAAACTTTTAAGGTCACCATGCTATGTACATAGAACTGTCTGATTTATTATACACGTTAATGGTGCTAGATGTACTATTTCAAGTTCAAAAACATTTAAAAGAATAACAAAAGTTGTCAAAACAATTTTAAGAGATTGGATATCATGTCACAAAAGCCTTTGCGTTATGTTGCAGTGATATCTACCGAAGTTAGCATGCTAACCACTAGCGCTAGCCCATCCTTTCTCATAACACCACTCAAGAGTCCATCCCAGTCCAGACAGCTAGCTGCACGATCAACTGAGCTAACTGTTAGCAGGAGTTAGCATTTAATTTGGGACAAATAATTATTTTTCGATTATCTGACAACTATTTATTATTCTTGATCAGCTGCTTTGTCTATGTAATGTCAAAGTTTAGTGGGAAAAACACTCACCAGAAGATATTAATTCTACAATGACAGACTGAGAAACAGATTTTAACTTGCAGTTTTACAAGAACACTCAATACCAAGACAAGGTTATGACCAAAAAAATGGAATCCTTCTGCAAATTTTTATGCATGCAAACAGCTGTTTGAAGTCTTAAACAACAGGTTGAGCCAGGCGGTATTGCTCTACATCACTTCTTGTGGGTCAAATAATGCACTTAAATGCATACAAGGTTTAAGTTTAGATCTCATCAGCTTTTCCTGGACAATCAGTACTTGTGGGAGGTTACACAATTGAATAATGTGAGTTGCACAGCCTTCCTTTATCAGGCTATTTGTCTGGCGACGGGACAAGGTGAACTGATAAAAATGGAGCGACACCTCCCTAACGGAGAACACAATGTCCTGGGAGGCACTGAGGCTGTGTGCTGTGGCTACTGTCCAGTCACCTCTCCAAGTCTCCACACACATACACACAGAGCCTGCCAGCTTTGGCTACACTTTCTCTTGGAAACTTGTGGGCTTAAATGTGTGTGGCAGCCGTGAAACTTAACTCCACTTGCTAATGTCTAAGACGTCTCTTCTGTTCTTTCCCCATCATCTCATGTTTGCTCTTGGCGTGTAAACACATTTTACACATTTACTTTGAGAGACCTTTTGGTTTTGTATATATAAGGTTATTAAAAGCTATATTATGCTGATTAAATTCATATATATATATATATATATATATATATATATATATATATATATATATATATATATATATATATATATATATATATAAACACACATATATATATATATATATATATATATATATATATATACACATACATATATACATATATATACATATATATACATATATATATACATATATATATACATATATATATACATATACATATACATATATATATATATATATATATATATATATATATATATATATATATATATATATATATATATATATATATATGCATAGTGTTTGCCTTTTAAAATGTTATATTTGTACATGTCACATCCAAAAGAGACAGCAGAGGATATGGACTGTTGCCTTAGGGAATCGGCTTCATTATGTGAAACTGTATGCGTCTAGTCCAATTAGTCTCTGACTGAGTTTGTACTTTGAACAGCAGGTGGAATCTGCGCAAAGGATGAACAACTCAACTGGGGCGCAAATGTCAGATCTGAAGTGACACTCTACTCAGAATCTTTTGAGCTTGAAAAACCCCAACTCCTTTGCTGTAGAATCAAGAGGAAACAAGCCTATATCCCGTATCCCTCCTGCAGCACAGTCCTTCTCCTAATACAGATAGGTCTTCCTCACCAGAGGAAGGACAGGAGGAGGTCACGACAATGTTTGCAAACAAAGACATGCATCTGCTCTTGGGCTAGACATTTAGACTTTAGCCAAATTAAGAAACATATGTGCAACAGAGAAGTGAGGACTGCATTTCAGGATTATTCTCATGAATGCTTTTAATTAATGTCATATTGTGATTATTTTGACAATTGCGATATGAATCATGGTTGAAAATTCTACATAGTAAATCATGATGAAGTGACATTTGCTGGGGTCTGTACTAAAAAATGTATGTTTTCTTACATGTGGAGAACAAGATTTTCAGGCTGGGGGGGTCTTAGGAGCACTACAATACTTTTTTATTATGCTTTATTCAACAATCGCAGATTTCGAAGTTTGGATATTGCACTTGTTTTACAATTTTGATAACATTTTGCGTAGCCCTAATTTTCATTGTAGATTAAATACTTTTCTCGCTAAAATCTCTGATAACTGTGAAAGAGTTAAACAACAACTTCTCAGAGCCCTATTTAACATATTTAAATTGCCAGTTGTACTCAGTTTACCACCACAGAGGACTTAGAAATGCAGCTGAAAATGAACTTTTACATATCAATGCAAGATTATGTAACTTTCTACCTTAAAATAACAGCTTCAGAATCATGTTGATGGTATAGTGTCTTGTAACAGGGTGAATGGTGTCTCTGTATCAGCCACTCTGCCCCCCATCGCTTGTTTCTGCATTATGTAACTTCATTGAGAGGATGGGATCACAGCGTTACATACATGTTTTCAACACGACATTGTTGTGCTATGATATTTGTTTCGCTTTAAAATGTTTCAAAAAACAGAGAGAAAGTGCCGCTCCCAATCATTTCATAACTACCGTAGTCCAGATAATCTCCCTTGTATTTGAGAAAAACTCTGAGTCAGGCGCAGTGCCTCTACTTGAGGAAGGTATTCCGAGATGCACTATTATTATCTGTATGGAAATGTAAGAAGCGCTTTACATTTGCAATGTCATAAAGGGTACTGAAGGTTAGTGTCAGAATGCAAAGAAAGCTTAGTCACATACTGGTGGATCTACTACAGTAAATGTCAGTGTGTATCTCCAAAATGCCGAGAGAGGAATGGAAACACGAGAGGGCGGGCGCTTCGGCCTGTCTCTGAGGGAAACTGTCACGGCATTAAGGATAACGACAGCGTGTGTATTTATAAAGATGTGTACTGCATATGTGTGCGTATATATATACATGTGTTTTTTTCCAAGTTGTGTTGTTTTCATCTCGATGTTTTTGTTTTTGTATTGGTGTGCTGTTTTCTCTTGCTCTGTAAATCACTTGTTTCGTGTTGAAAGTGCTTTTCAAATGAAGTTCATTGCTAAGATAAATATCAGGCAAACAGAGATAATGGTGAGCATCAAATATTCAAGTGCAATAAATGTTGGCTAAATATTGGCTTCTGGTAAGTTGATTTTCCCACGGAGCCATCAGGGCAAAGTGGACATTTTGAAACACTAGATGGCAGCAAGAGCAGGATTTCCAAGCCTTGCTTCTCCACCTTGGAACAGCGCAGTGTGCCTGTCAGGCTCCACCACTAGAGCTCACTGTACCTCTGCGCTCATGAACACCAACAAACCCCCCCTATCTCAAGTTTTATCCTCCTTGCTGCTATCCATAACATTGCAAAGCGCACATGCATCATAATTACCCATCTCGCCTTTCATTCATGACTTTGCCGCTGAAGGGATTACCCCGCCATATGTTGAGTGGACTGATTCAATTAAACGTGGCATTTAGCCAGAGAACAAGATAGGAGAAGCAAGCGCGGCAGCGAGCACTTCAGTTGCCCAGATGATGTGACAAATAAATGCTTTGCAGACAACAGCAATTTACAGTAAGTAAACATATAAGTGGACAAGAGACAAGAGTAAAATATGTACAAAGTGACATATCCAATCATTATATGTTTAAGTATGATATCAAATTGGATACAACTAATTGAAGTTACGAATCAACACACAAGACAGAGCATCTGTGGTACACGCTTGTTTGTCGAGGTTAAAGTATTAATAGCACTATGATTACAGAGGAAGCCCACTTTCATCATGTCCCTCTCATAAGAAGTGGCTGAGAGTCGACCCTACATGAAATATGATGCCACACAAACACAACAGCACCATGCCTCTGCTCCCTGCCGGCATGTGATTCGTTGTGTTTGATAGAGCTCTTGAGCTGGACGTTACCCACAGAATTCCGGGTCTTTTCGTGGATCAGTTATAAATCATGTATTTAGGGCCAACTGGGAAAACTAAGAATAACATGTCAAATGAAGAAACAGAAGAGAGGTGACAACAGGTCAAAAAGTCAAAAGCAGTACAGTAAGGAAAAGGAGGAAACCAAACGATGTGTCTGTAAACACTTTGTGTAATGACTGTTTGTCCAGCCTAATTGAAAATTCCTGTGAAGATAGTGAGATTATCAAGTAAGCGAGGTTATTAAATGATGGAGGTCCACCAGCTGCTGCTGCCATCGCCTCTGAAGACAGTCTAAAAACGTCAGCAGGATCTATGATATTAGTAACTGATCGGGGCTTTAGAAGTCTCCACCAAGCAATCACACAACCATTCATCAATTGTCTCAGAAAATCAGCAAACTGAGCCCCAAATATGAACATTTCATGTTATAATTATCCTGTCCAACATGTTATTTTTTCTGATAATCATCAATATTAAAATGAAAAACACTTGCACTTAACCTTACATTTGGTTAAAAAAACAAATATTTCCACTGCGTCACAGATCTTTTTTTTTTTTTTGTGAAAAACAATCGATCAAAGAATCTTAAAGGAGTAATCATAAATTATAAGGTTTACTTGCACAAAAAAAGGATAAATATCTCCTTTGGGATAATGTGCAAGTCAGGCCTTCAGCGTTGGTGCAATTTAAAATAAACCGGGAAACCAATATATACCTGTACGTCAGCAAGTTAGACAGCTTTTTCAAATAATTCACATGAAAATATTCACCATTATCTCAATTCACAATTCTGTGATTCTGTTCCTTCACTATAACTCATTTGAGAGACGTGCAGGCTCCACAATAGACCAAACTCCATAGTCTTCCATCAATTACAACGTGACTTAGTTAAGCATAGTTATACACTATGGGTAGATAGTCACAGATCTGGAAGCCCTTCAGAACCAGCAACACAATACGTGTAATGTTGGGTTATGTTCTCCCCGATCGAGCTTCATTAAATAATTCAACATAAGGCATCACTGCTCCAGAAACTCCTTTCTCACCTGGGTTAGTTGGATGGACGAAGATTCCTCAAAAATTCCCATTAATGAAAATTATTCATGATCAACCGATTGTGGGTATTTCAACTTATCAACTTACATATTTAGAACAATTATGTGTTAACATAATGCTAATGCTAAAAAAGTTAACTTTTGCAGCAGCGTGGCCATAGTAGATGTGACCTCCTAAAGACAGCCCTTTGAACTGAGTTGAAAAAAATAAATCTTTGCTTCTCCAACAGTTCATTAAAACAATAACACGAAGACACACTACACAACTACAACATGAAATATAGTTTTGCGGAAATTCTTGATCCATAAAATGTATTAGAAAGTGATAGCCTTACGAAACCGCCAGCTACCATTGCGACAAAGTCTTCTAGTTACATTCCTTTCAGAAAACAAAAATGCAGCAGCGTTCCTCAGCTGATATTTAAGTATTATTCGACAAGTCAAACAGCCTTGTATATACCTGAATGGCAGGTGCAGTAGATGCTCGGTGCCTCCTCCTATAGCAGAGTAAATCACACAGCCTGTGCCAGAGGTAGGAGGCAACCAGACACATGCTGTTGACCAGCCAAATGTCCCAGCCTGTGACAAACTTCTCCATGGCTTTAACTCTACTCTTCATGCGTCTCCTATAGCTTCTCTTTTCCTATCTTTAACTACAAAGGACCTCTTGGAGCTTAAGAAGAAGAGTCTCAAGTGGTGAGTCAGAGGAGATGACAGTTCCCTCCCGGGGTACGGACCGCCCTAAATGTTAATGCTACACTATCCTCAACAGCCTCTATTAATTCAGTAAACGCCCCGCTCCCATCAGCACTTAGAGCCGAAGGACGCACAGTTGTCCTCATGACAAAAGAGTGACAGGTGCCAGCAAGGGGTGTCTGTGATACAAACTCTCTCTCTCTTTATTTAATCTTTCCATCGTCATCAAAGAGTTGGACTTTTATTCCTTTTCCTCTGAATAAACTATGCAAGACAGTCCAGCAAAAGCATAATTATTCTTCAACTAAGTACTGGCAATGAAAAATGAGAGAATTTTGACAGGGGATTTAGTCCTCCTGTCAACACTGACTCTTGGATGTGGTCTAAATAAATAGCCTGTGCTATTGGATTACTGCTCCAAATGTCACACTGACTATCACATGGGTGCTTCCACTCAGCGTTCTCCACAGAGGCGATTTTGCATTAACTTATACATTTTGAATCCTGAATTATAGCGTGTTGTGTCAACACAAATAGAACCAAGCTAATAAATTAAGGATTAATGCATAGATTATTTAATAAATGACGGATGGTGTCCCTATGGAATTTCGCACTAAACCATGTAATCCATAAATGTGGCAACAATGGCACTTTGGGTGTGAAAGCACCATGGCCACAAAGCCAAGTACGCATCATCCGGCTGACAGTGGCCAATCACAGCTATGTACAGCATGTCTGGAAATCTCTCCAGGCCTCTTCTGGCTTCACCAGCAGCTCTGCCAAATAAAATAATGAGCTCACTTCTGGATAAGCGCTGCGGTCTCACTGCACAAATGAATGTCTTGGCTGCCGTAGAGAAAAAAAAAAAAAAAAAGCAAAGTGGTCTTTGATTACTCACAATGTCTCAGTTTGCTTTATAGTAAGCTACTTGAGTTACAACTGCAACATAATTGAATCCCAGACTACATGCTTTACACTATTTTTGGCACTACCACTTGGCTGGACCCCTTAAATAAAATTGTACATATTCAAAGCTATAAATTGCATTTAACCTTTGGCACTAATGTGATGTTCTGAGGATGATCAACATCATGGTGTCATATTTTGCAACATTGTATGAAGTAAAATATCATGTTGTTTGTTTTTGATAGTCAAGGTAAAATCTTGTTACACAACTGCTAAAAAAAAAGCTTTTAAAAATGTAATGTTTACCACTCTCTGCTGGTGCTCCTGCAGACTTAAACTGACAAACTATAGATTTCATGAGCTGGACACATAGATACCTGTCGTTCAAACTTCATCTCCCAGAAGCAGCGCATCGTTCTCACATTCTCCAAGTAGGGGAATAAGGCCAGCTTGGTCATGTTTCGGCTGTTGGCACACTGATGCACTGACTTCAGCTTGGCCATTCTCCCTGAGGGGGACACTTGGCTGCCAGCCCTTTACCTCTGACTGCTCTCTCTGTCTTCCTGGCCTTATTGACCTTTCTGGTGTGTTTCTGTTGACCGGGTCTTCTATCTGAGAGAAGGACAGAAAAAGGCAGCCATAAAGTAACAAACAGCAGTATAAAATGAGTTCAGTTTTATGTTAAAGACACTTAAAAATGCAGTTATATTATTTGTTCTCTGTATTATGGAGAACAATGACAGTCTGGAATAGAAATACTCAATAAAACAATGGAAGGGCATATATACTTTTGTTGATGGGAAAAAAAGACTATACACTCTATTAACCCACTACATACAATTGACCAAGAGGGACAATTACAAAGCATAATTAATAATAATAATACTTTATTTTTGGATAGGGACAGTGCACATTGATAAACATCGAAAATGTCTCTGTAAATATGTCGGATTATAGCAGAGCTGCTAATTTGCATCCGCGGCCCCTAACAAAATAAATAAATAAATAAAACATACAAATAGAACATAGAGACAGCACATAAATAGATAAAATACAAATAGGAGAGCCGACATACACACATAACACAATATATTACACAATCAGGGGGATATAACAGTGCAATAAAAATTTCAATTGCACCCATACATTTAACACCACATTTGGTGTGTAGTAATATAGGTTACTAAAAGATGATAATTGCAGAGAAACATTAGACAGCGCAGGAACTGCACAGGATAGTTGCACAGTGCACATATGGAGGATGTGCTGTATGCACACATGTACATATGTGCATATACTGAAAAATAAATATGCATAAATAGAATATAACCTGAGATATGTAGTACAAATTAGATATGATAAGAAGGTAAAGAGAAGACATGATTACAGTAAAATGATTGCTTTAAAATTTGATTTTTTGTTTTAGCAATTTCCGCTTTTATCTATCAAAAAATAGAAATTATCCAATTTAAATGTGGTCTCACCGTTTCCTCTATTCTCCAGACCAGACGAAGTGTTTACAGACGCGATGCATTCATGTACTATAAGACAAAACCATTTCCATTCCCCGTTCAAGTTTGGATTATGCTTTTAGAGTCACACTTTATTTGTGAAGTAAGCCAACTTTACCATGCCAACAGCTTAACCAAAAACAAAACCAAGTCACATTTCAGAGTATTCATCCTTATGTAGCCTCGTGTTTGCCCTGAAAAGCCTGAACTGAACCACGAAAGTCCTGATGTCGGACCGTCCCATCAGCACCTGAACGCACACAGACGGTGACATGACAGGAAGTCCACTAAAAAGCTTTGATTATCTGAAACAATTTTAGACTAAACGTAATATTTAGCTAGTAAAACAGGAAAGAGAGACCCTGGCATAACTTTAAGGCGAAACAAAAATTGCTAACGGTTCGCCTTAAAGTAATGTTTGGTCACGTGATTAAAGGTCAAACCGTTTCGCGGGAATCAACATGGCGAACGAGATGACACCCACGGCACCGGACTCGGTGCAATGTCCGGTTTGTTTTAAAGACTTTAAGGCCGCCACAATCAACGGACATCTCGACGTCTGTCTGCAGAAGACGGTTATCGACGGCAGCCCGTCGGCGAAAGACGAAAGCGAACCTCCTTTGAAGAAATCTCGCATTAGTGGGGAGGCTGCAACACCAACTGCCACTGTCAACAGACCTGTGGCCAGCTCCACCTCCTCCTTCTCCATGGCTGGTACACCGTCATCTTCGGTACTTTCGTTTTTTCAGCCCAACAAGAGCAAAGTTTCAGCTCAAAGCGAGTGTAGTGGGTCAAGTTCAGGTAAACAGACACCTGCCAGTAGGGGATTAAAACGTAATGTGCCGAGCGAGGCGGAACCAGGACCAGCAGGTCCAGAGAGCCAGGCCTCTGGATCAGACCAACAGACTTTGAAGTCATCCAAAGATTTATCTGCACGGACACTTCTGACGATAAACAAGCCTCTGGCGGAAACACTGAGACCAAACACACTGGAGGAATACTTCGGTCAAAATAAAGTTGTGGGGCAGCACACACTCCTGCGGTCCCTCCTGGAAACCCAAGAAATACCATCCCTGATCCTGTGGGGGCCGCCGGGATGCGGGAAGGTGGGTCGGTGACGTCATCCATAATAATACAGCATCTTCTTGTCCCTGATTTAATCTGTGTTCTGTTTTATATGTGATTCATGATGTTACAAAGCTTTCTGTCAAGTTTAATGGGAAAACAGTTGCCTTTCCCATTTATTCTTTCTCCATCATTAAAAAAAATCAATCAATAAGAATTTAGAAGGTAATCTAATATTTAGACTAATATGAACAAGATGGTGCAGACGTTTTAACACTATTTACAGGGGTTATTGCTCATTTCATTCATTCATTCATTCATTCATTCATTCTTTTATGAGTGGATGGGATTTAACTATATGGCTGTAATTAAGATTATTTTGATTACTATCATTTAATCAGTGGTTTATTTTTTGATTAACTGACCAACTGGTCCGTGACATTTAGGGCTGAAAATGATCATCATTTAGTTATGTATTGATTAATAGAGCCCAAGGGTTAGGGTCAGTATGATAAAGATATATCCTCTAATATTCTTAGATACACAGAATATTTACATAAACACACATTTTTGTTGTAATTATCCCTCCAATGTAATTGTAATTTGCAGGACAAATAGGATATTTTACAGTTTAACACTGATATTCAGTTTACAGTTCTTTTAAAACTGACAAAAGTGAAGCTGGATGTGTGAATGTTATAAATTAAAAATGACTTAATTGACCAATTAATGATTAAAAACTACGGTAACAACAGGTAGAACAAAAGAAAAAAAATGAAAAGCAATCTTTCCATAAACAATATCTGACAATAATTAACAAACCTTACTGTTTCCTTTTTATTTTATGTTTTATTCTTTAACTAAAAGATACTTCAGCTTCACTTTGCATACATTATTACTGCTCCATTGCACATTGCGAACCTTTTAAAGCATGTGGATTTAATAAGTCATCACTTCTCTGGCTGCCAGGTTGATGCTTCAACATTTGTTTGTCCGACCTGAATACCACATGTTAATCACTTCCTAGGCATGGCATGCGGTGAGGGTGGATTGTCAGACAGCAGCTCGCCATACTTAGACTTTGTCAACATGCTTTAGGAACACTTGTCTTCTTTAACTGCCTCTGTCAGTTGTCTTTCAGCATTCAGGTTTATATTAGGAGCTTGTTACAAGGCTTTACAGTAAAGATTAGATTTACGATGCTCTCAAACAAAGATGCCTTATATGACTGAAAATTAAATGAACGGATCAAAAACTGGAGATTTAGCACGCCATATTCTGCAGGTGGTAGTAATTGTTAACATAAACCAACCTTGTTGAGTAAAGAATGTTTTCCATGTTGTCTTTCAGACCACACTAGCTCACATAATTTCCAGCGGCAGTAAAAAGAAGGGAACGACTCGTTTTGTCACTTTGTCTGCCACCAGTGCGTCCACCAGTGACGTCAGGGAGGTGATCAAGCAGGCGCAGAATGAGCTCCGACTGTGCAAGAGGAAGACCATCCTGTTCATTGATGAAATTCATCGCTTCAACAAATCCCAACAGGTGGAGTTAGTCAGAAAGATTCTGTGATCAGTGTGTGTGCTGTAAGCTTCAACTCCAATATCCAGACAGGGTTTAAGATAATTACTGAGGCCGACTGACAAAACTGGTATTTGATGATGCAGTTTATCAAGCCAGTGTGACGATACACACCACTCTCATGTCTGTCAGTTATATGTGTAGCTACAGACCAGAGATCCTTTAGCGTAGCTTAGCATAAAGGCTGTAAACAAGGGAAAAGAGCTAGCCTGGTTTTGTCCAAAGCTAAAAAAAGGAAGACAAGTTTAGAGATTACATGCTGGGCTTTTTATATTATCCCGTTTTATGACACTGTTCCCCTTGTCAAACCCCACTGTCACTGTTTCTCTACAAGAATAAGCTCCTATCCCAGTCGGTCCAGCAGCCTTTTACGAGACTTTGCTCACTTGGAATAAGCACCGAGTTTATCTCTTTGCAAACCTACCAGCTCTTTGGTTTGCTTCTTTTTGAATGGGGCACAGTAGAGGAAGAACTAGACTTTATATGTGCTTTTAACACTGAACAAATTGTGCAGACAAGCCACTTTTATATTTACATTTTGAACAGTAATCATGAGTAGCACTTACTTTTCTTGAATTTGAATTGAGGAAGGAAACTGTTAGACTTGTCTAGGCTTTTGCTACATGACTCTAAATCCCTACGGCAGCTTGCAATGAAGCTCAGTCATGCTTAATGAGCTGTTAAGAATCAAAGCATGAAAAGACACAGCTGAGTAATGCCACTGTCATCTGTTGCTTTCTCTTATGATGCTGGTAGGGATATAAAACAAAGAAGCATTACAGTAGTCAAACAAACACTTACTCTTGATATCTTGTCCTCTCAGAGATGGTCATTATCTTAACTTCTTTTCCTCCCATGTTCGCTTTACTCTCTCCTTTCCCTACTGCCAATCTGTGTGTAAATCTGTAGGACACCTTCCTTCCTCACGTGGAGTGCGGGACGGTAACTTTGATCGGAGCAACCACAGAAAATCCGTCCTTCCAGGTGAACGCTGCCCTGCTGAGCAGATGCAGGGTGCTAGTTCTGGAGAAGCTCTCAGTGGAGGCAATGGCTTCGATCCTGGACAGGGCTCTGGCCACACTGGGGATCAAAGTCCTGGAACGCGATGCAGCGAATTCCAAAGATCAAGACCAGTCAGATGAACAGGAGTAAGTGCTCCCATGTGGTCACTCATCACGACCGTGTGTCACCCTGTATCTCAAAAGCCTCTGGTTTGAGTGGGAGGCCTGGTCTCTTCTTCTGTTGCTGGCTTAAGTGGGTTAGATAATATACAGGATGGGAGGTAGTAGTTGTCGGAGCCAAAGCAATCCCCTCAGCTCTGGCCTGGCCTGGTCTGGTCTGATATGCTGACAGAAAGAGTTGGCATATGAGCTGTAGACAGCGAGACAGCTGTTAGCTGCTGGCTGCGGACGGTATGTGATGATGAACAGAGATATGATCAAATATTTGTCAGATGTTTGTTTGGGATGCACTGAAACACGTAGCGAGATTAAAGGGTAAGCCGTCTAACTTGGGGTTTAAAACACACTGAAGCTGGCTCACTTTTATCTGGGCTGAATCACTATGGTAACTATGCTACAGAGCTAACCCTACTCAGGAACAGGTTCATTTCAGAGGAATGGATTAAATAGCGTGACCAACTTGCCTGAGAAAATGAGTCACCATTCCTTCATTATCCAGAATCATTTTGCTGTACATGATTATTGTCCCAGAGTGATATGAGACACTCGGGTTGAAATATAAACTTTGTAGGAGAAATAATGAATGTTTTTTGGACTGTTGTTTTTCTGATATCACCAGTGGTGCTGCGTCATCATAGCTAGCTCACCCCTTTTTCCAAAATAAATGTATAAAAGGTTAAGTGTTGAAATGCACATTATCATGCACACAGATATAATAGCGTTAAACTTCTTAAGCATGTAGATATTTCCATCAGTCAGGGTAGGGCAAATAACAGAAACATTTCACTGTATAACACAGCATACTTCAACAGCACAAACTACAGCCTCCCAAATGACCACAAGGTTGAATCATCACCTTTCTCAAGAAGCAACACAAACAGTTGATGATTATAGGATTTGACTGCACTAGTTACAGATTTATTAGCTAAATAAAATTAAAACTAAGTTACTTACAAGTATACATATTTTGTTAAACTGGGAAGAACAGTTGTCTCCTCCTCCTTTCCAAAGACTAATATTGTATTTTGTTTGTTTTTTGCTGTACTTGTAGAAAAGGGTATTATTTGGCAGGTTGGCAGAGCAGATGAAATATTGTTGCAGTCTTAGCAGGCACCGGGGATATCGAAGATGCTCTCAGTACATACTTGAAATAGCTGTCATTTTGTCACCATTTGAGCTGCTCGGATTTTCTGAGGAGCCAAAAACAGTGGCACCCTACGGAGGGCTTGTCAGCAAGGACAGCTGAGAAGAGGTTGATAAAGAAGACTGGCAAGGATGTCAGATATTTTGGATTTCTAGTAATCCTAGTTGTCTGAGTTTGCATCCTTAAATGTATCTTGTGCTGCTCTGACCTTTTGACAGACTAATTAAATAAGTTACTATTAAGAATCGTGACGAATTATATCTTATCAATACTCATTCATCATTTCTTATGTATTACCTACTTAACCTAAAAAAACACTATATTTAGTAGCTTGGACACTGATACAGTATATGTGATACATGTTAATGTTTTCCCTAGGCCAAAGATTTTCATTGAACAAAAAGCTCTGGACACCATTGCCTTCCTTTGTGATGGTGACGCAAGGACAGGCCTCAACAGTCTGCAGCTGGCTGTTCAGGCTCAGGTGAGCTTGGCCCGGCCCAACCAGCTAGATGGATCTCAGGAAATTTTGGTGAAGGAGGAGCACATCAAGGAAGGCCTTCAGAGGTCCCACATTCTCTATGATAAAGCTGGTAAGCGCAGATGTACTTATTTCTTCAAATGTTATGATTTTTACTGCGAAGCCCAGTCGTTTGAGAGGTGCCCTGCGGCACTTCATGGCGCCTTTCATTCACCAGTAACCTCAAAACCTGATTCTGATTCTGAAATATTTATTGGATTGGTACTTAGCACGGTTAAGTAAGTGTACTGGCTAACAGCAGCTACAGTTAGCAGGAGTTAGTGGTCATGTTTGCAGTTGTTTCTTGTATGAATTTGGGAGTTAATCAGTTCTTACATATTGTACCTTTCAATCTAGTTTGTCTTTAGTAACTACATCACTGTACATAACATTTCTACTATGTAATTTTTGTATATGCACTTGCCGTCATATAAAATTGCCTCTCAAGGATATCCTAGTGGACGACACTTGATTTTTTCACCCTCTGTTGTCTCAACAGGATACAGTTCACACCAGGGAAGCCTGTGATGTTCTCAAAATACATTTTTACAATGACTTTCAGTGAGCATTTGAGTCTGCCCAGAACAAAGATGGTTTCAACCAAAGAAGTCTGTTTTAGGGTTGTTTTAGGGCAGTTGCAGACAGTTCACAACAGTATTCCTGCACATTAACACATTGCTGCATAATTCACAAATCCGCAATGTTGGATCCTCTCTGTAGACTCAGTAGAGCACCTGCCATCAATATCTTCTCTTAAAATGAGATCTGAATAACTCAGCAGCCATATCATATTACTTCCCAGAAACAGTGATCACTATCACACTCTGTCACGAGGCATTCATAGAGTATGACATGCATTGAATGATAAGAGGGGGAAAAAACTTGACAATGAAAGCATATAACCTGGGGGTGTTTATAGCCATGCTCACAGTTGCTTAGGAGTGCTGTGTGTTTGTTTGTGCGTGTGTGTGTGTGTGTGTGTGTGTAACACTGGGGGTATTACATTACACACATTTGTGTGGAGCCCCATTGTCCTACAAAATAATATCCTTAAAACAATGACTCTGTAGTTTTATGGATGAACAACACACCAATGTTTAGAAAAGTACCACAATTTGGTTTTATCTTAATACTATAGCTAACTAATGTATACAAATATTTGTTTACTCTTTCCCTAGCTACAGTTATCTACATAATGTAGTGCCAGCTAGTGAGATTATTGACACTCTCTGCTCGCCGCTGCTCCCCAAGTATCCATGGATAACAGTCTTTCATCCTAGACTTCATTAGTCCTCCACTCTGTCCTGTTACATAACACATCAGCTGTCCCAGGAGATGGAGATTTACTGTTCCCTGCTTGACAGTGTGATGAAACTGTCCCTCAACTTGACTAATGACCTTAATAGAGACAGTATTCTTCCATTCATTATGGCTCCTGATAATTTTTCTGTGTGTGTGTGTGAAAATGGTTTGAGACCATCGAATGAGATGTCCCCCGAAAATGCTGTGTACTTTTCTTCATGCGTTGATATATCCGTATGTGTTATTCAAAGGTGAAGAGCATTACAACTGTATCTCAGCATTGCATAAGTCGATGAGAGGCTCAGATGAGAATGCGTCTCTGTACTGGCTCGGCCGCATGCTGGAGGGCGGAGAGGATCCTCTATATGTGGCTCGCAGATTGGTCCGCTTTGCCAGCGAGGATGTGGGTGAGTGAAATGATTACTAAATTACTACTAAATCCCAGCTCAAGACTAAAGGTGGCCGCTGGCCTTTGAAGCTTATTTTAATGCCAAAGTATTTTGTGATTGGTTTCTAAACTCTCATAAATTGCATTTTATTTATTTATTGTTATATTTAGCTCTTTGATTCTTTCTGTTGTTTTATCAACATCTATCTCTTGTCTCATGTGTTTCCCAGGTATGGCAGATCCCTCTGCTCTTCCTCAGGCCGTGTCCGCCTTCCAAGCCTGTCACTTCATCGGCATGCCTGAGTGTGAGGTAGGCTTACCCGACCAATCAGTGATGGTTTGGACAAACTAACTTTCAGTCAGCCTTACAACAGCTGTATCCTCACCTCTGTTGCCCTCCTTTCCTTCACCTCACTGCTCGAAAGGTGATCCTGGCTCAGTGTGCGGTCTATCTGGCACGAGCACCCAAGTCTGTGGCCATCTACAAGGCGTATGCTAATGTAAAGGCCAGTTTGAGGAACCACAAAGGCCCCCTGCCTTCTGTCCCTCTGCACCTTCGCAACGCCCCCACTCGGCTGATGAAACAACTCGGCTACGCTAAGGGCTACAAATACAACCCAGCCTTCAACGGCCCTGTAGAGCAGCAATACTTACCAGAGGAGCTGCAGGGAATCGACTTCTTCACCTGGACACCTACAGAACCATGATGATCTGCTGTAAAGACTGACACGGCTCGCTGTAGGTTAAAAACCAAACCGAATGGATGAAAGCATTTATGGTAAATAATGAGTTCCTGTGATAGAATGCAAATTACACGTGGTCAATCAGTTAATCATCATATGTTCAAATTTATCAACAGTTTTACGTTGTCTGTTGTTTTTGAGGATACACAAACCATATAAAGGTAATTTAACCTAAAGATATGTTCATATTAAAGTCATTATGCCTTTGCATTTTCCCAATCAATACTTTAATGTTTACCATGTTAAACACTTACGTTTGTCCTTTTCCTGTCTTTGTTACATTTTAAAACATTGTTTAAACTAATTAAAATGTTTGTTATAATTTGTATATATTTTGATAGGATACAAGACAAATATGAAATGAATGTTTCATTATACAGTTTATTGTTCAGTTACTTCTTGAGTCGTTGAAACTTCTTCAGTTTTGGGCCATTGTCTGAAGGGAACACAGAAACGTTTTAACATTAGACTTTTCCTGTAAAGGGATTATGGCAGTTCGTGTGGTTCTCCTCACCTCACTGATCCAGGGGATGAAAGTGGCCACACGGGTGAAGACAGTTGGCTTCTGAGGGGTGTTACAGCCTCGTCCGTCCACAAAACTAGTCACTCCCTGTACGTACCACTTACCATCTGTGCCCTTACAGTTCAGAGGGCCTCCGGAGTCGCCCTGGAAGATAATGGCAGACATTAGAGCAAAATAAAATGTTTTTTTGCTTCAAGCAAAGAATGGAGCTGTGTGGTTTTTCCTCACATGGCATGCTGACTTTTTCTCTCCGCCTGCACAGACCATGGTTGTCTTTACTGAGCTGCCCCACCAGTCACTTTGAATACAGACACTATGATCCACCACAGGAAGTAGGGCCTGCTGTAGTGTAGTTGCCTGAGGACCACCAGCTATAGAGAAAATAACATAATTGAAAAATACTTTATACTTTATATATTATTATTTACACAGCCGTGTACTCAGTGGTGAGAGTGCCATGGGTTAATGATTTAAAGTAACCACAAGCAGAGTCCGAAATTAACTTTTTCACTCACCAGCCAAGTGGACTGGTAGATGAAAAAATCCACCGGCCAAGCATATTTTTTACTGGCCAAAATAATACGTTGCCTTTTTGTGTTACATATAAAGTATAATGTTGACTACAAACTTAAAGAAGAGGGCAGAACAAAATTGAAGCGTAATTATTTTTATTTATTATTCATTTATTATTTCCTCTCCACCTCTGCAAAGTGGTGCGTGAACTCTTTGGCCTGCTTTTCATTTCTATATGTTGAGCCCCCAGTGAGTCCTTTCTTTTCATCCAAACTGCAAAAGTTATGTAATTAAAAATTAACTTACAATTATGTTTTTCAATATAGCTGTTACTTCTCTAATATTCTGTATGTAACATTACTTTATACACAGCAGAAAATCAGTGAATGTTCTCAGCAAAAAAATAATTGTAAAAAGTGGTCACTGATTATTGAATTTCCATTTTCATTTTAAAACAAACATACATTAAGCATGAGCTTCTGAACAGGTAACATATGACAGTGACATTAATTTCAGAGAAGCAAAGTTTTCACTAAGGACTTCTATATCTGACCAGAGCACGACGCAGCAATTCAGCTGAATTTAGCACCGAGCAGACAGGAAGTCTAGCACGGAAATAACAATATACCATCTGGTTGCTTTTCAAAATAAAACACTCAGTGTTGACATCCGCATGCAAGTCTCAAAAAAGAGACAAACACAAGCTCTTCTACTACTTCGGTCGGGAAAACATAATGCTGTTGTTTTTATAACACAGACCTATAACTGCTCTCGCAATTGATCATGTGATTATCGCAGGCCTTGCAACGCCAGCTGTCCGTACTGCACCGTGGCGGACTCAAAATGAAACCGGGGATTACCGGAAGGCGGAGTAAACCCGGATCGGAACTGTAATGCAGCAGCCAGTATCCAGTGGAAATTCAGGGTCAGAGCAGAGTGCAGGCGGGTCTTCACACAGTTTTGTGTGTGTGTGTGTGTGCGTGCGTCCCAAAACGCAGTAGACTCTTTTACGTACTATTGTGGTACAAACATTTACCCGCCAGTATGGTGGACAACCCGCTTGGCGGGTGTTAATTTCGGACCCTGACCACAAGCCTCCTGATTGTTTAGCTATGTTTGTGGCTATGTTAATGAATTCAGTTAAAAAATGTTCAGATAGAGCTGAAAATTGAAAGAGGTGCAATTAAAGGTTTATAATTTTGTAGCCCCATCAGGAAAACCAGGCCTTAATTAAACTTTAAAAGAAAAAGCTAATGTAAAATCGTAATTCGAAAATGTTAATGAAATGTTAATGAAAAAAGTGACATTTAAAATACAAAAGCTTAAGTGGGAAAAAAATGCGTTTAAGTGGAGAAAAGAAACAAACAACATTAATTTTGGTTTGCATTTGCATTTCAAGTCTCAATGATTAAATCTAGGGGAAATAATCAGTAAGATTTCTCGTAATGATCGAGGCTTCCCCCAGCAAATGGCCACATGGTGGCAGCGGACTTGGCGGCAGGTCTTACAGTAGAGACGACCCCAGCCTGTGACATAGCACGGCTGGTTGTGGGCGAGTGTTGCACCGTGCTGTGGCAAGCAAGCCAGCTGGACTTTGTCATTGATAACAGCACTTTTCTCCAGCTTGAGCAGGGCAATGTCATTCCTACATAACAGGATAAAAACAAATCTATTGATCACAGAAGACATATTTATTTACACTCACACGCCTTCTATTTAATCACTTGCTGTTTTTATTGGGGTATATAGTGACTGTTTTTGAGGACACAATTATTGTGTTCCTGAATAATACAGCACAGACCTTAATGGGATGGTAACCTACCCACAAGACACACAGTTGTCATTCCATTTAGGATGAATGAACATTTTTGAGACCATAATTAATTGTTCAGGTCCTTCCTCTTTGTTCATGTCATGCTCAGCGAGAACCACCCTGTACGTGTGGAATCTGGATTGGGGGAAAAAGTTCTGTTAATTACGCAAGGTTTTCATGCAGTCGTGTGGGAACCTGCACTCTGGATCACTCTTTCCCTAACTGACATTTAAGGTAACCGTTGCAAGAAAAAAAAAAAAAACAGATACATGAAGGAACCCCATATGCCACTGATTTTAAAACATCTGTTTCTCCAAGCTATAAATGCAACCAATACATTTTGCCTCACGTGATGCAGTGTGCAGCAGTCAAGACCCAGTTTGGAGCTATCAATGTTCCCCCACAGGTGGGGAAGAAAGACTCCAGAGAAATCTGCCATGGCCAGCTGTAAGGACGGGCTTCTTCACCGTTCACCACGCGGCTGGTGTTGGGCTGGTAGCTGGGTACACCACACCCAGACACTTTAAAACACAGTGAGAGACAGAACCAAGTGAATATATACTTGACTTTCTCTCTCTGGGATCTTAGATTCACTCATAGTGCATTTAATGGGAACTCACCAGCTGTTACAACCAAGAGGAGGACAAGTATCAGCTCCATCTCCTATTCATCCAGAGGAGCTGGCACATTATGCAGGGCTATTTATGGGCAGCATTCCAGTTGATACCAGACAGCGTGGGAGTTGTTCTCACATTTTCCAGGTGAACAAACCTGCTGCATGCCAATAAGAAGTAGAAGAAAGTCTGAAAATAAGGGTAAAAACAAAAAACCCAAATTGATATTCCAAATTAACACAAGGGACAACTTTTTCAGTGAGAGCTTTGCCTTCATCTGATGTTTTTGTCCAAAGTGGCTTAAAGTTATTCACACATACATTGATGGCAGTTGCGGCCAAGCAAGATGCCAACCAGCACTTCAGGAGCAGTTTGGGGTTCAGTATCTTGCCCAAGGGCACTTTCACATGCAGACCTTGGGAATTGAACCAAGGACCTCAAATAACAAGGCACTGGCACTACCCCTGAGTCACAGCCACTCTCTGCCATTGAGAACTTGATAAATATATCAATCATGAGTACAAACTGATGGTTGAGGGATCTGACAAATATTTTGAAACTTAATCTCAATTATGGGAAGTCAATATCCCTTCAAACAGAAAAAACAGCTTTAACAATGATGATGTTTGATGAGGTTTGGGTTTTGCGGGATCCTCATGTTTTTTTCACTTAATCAATAGTCAAACTTTATATAAAGAGCACTTTTCAAACAAATCAAAATGTATTTCAAAATGCTTTACATGTCATTGAAAAAACAGGATATTAAAGAAACAAAAATGGGTTTAGACAGTTGTGCGCCATTATCATATTATACCACTTGCAATAAAATTAGAAGGATAAAACATTAAGAATAATCAGATAAATACAAGCAATAACATTAAAGACAAAGTAAAATGAAATCGTGCATGTCAAATGATTGTAACAATAATAATAAACTGTAAATAGATAAAATGTATGTAATACAGAAAAATAGAATAAATGGTTCAGATAAAAACAACCTAAAAAAACTGTGAATATATTGATACAGCTTATTAAAACTTTATATTAATAATTAAGGAAAGGGACAAATATTCCATATTGTTGTCTTAATATTTTTGTGGAGAATTATAAGTTGCACCCTACAAAAACTACTTAAGTGTTAATGAAAGGATCGTGTTTTTTAACGTTCGGGACATATTTTAGATTAAATATCAGTTTATGTTTATTACAAGGTATTCATCTCGGTTACATTTTAATCCACCATAGTTGGGGGCCTTAAGCACATAAATAGGTCATTTCGCATAAATTCATCTAAAAGCGCCAAATTTGGCACAGATGTGGCTCAGGTTATACTGAAATAATTTAGCTAGGAAGCCGGAGCGAGTGACCCTTGGGGCCAAGATGGCCGCCACATCCAATATGGCTGCTGCCTCAAGGGTTCTGGCTATAACTTTTGAACCACATGAGTAACAAATACAAACTTCATTTTCAGCTTAATTGATCATGGGAAACACACAGGAATGTTAATATTTATGACCCAGTGCATCTGGACCCCTTAATCCTCCAAAATCCATTATGGCCGCTGTCCTCAAAAGCAGCTTTGACTGTAGTATGGGCCTTACACCCCATTGTTTGCGCCAATTCATCTACAAGCACCAAATTTGGCACAGATGTAGCTGAGGGCATACTGAAATGATTTAGCCAGGGATTGTATGTTGCAAAAATAATGTTTAGCTTTAACAAAATCCCACAGCACACCTGGACTTGCCTCATGGCTCACCAATGAGAACGACTGCACCTTAAAAAGCTTTCAGGTTTTTTGTCAGTAGCAAAGATCTACGTCAGCCAATTGAAGAGCAACATTTATATTGTAATACTTTTGGTCCCACAGCTACATAAAATGTGTCGGATTAAAAAGCTCAGCATCTCACCATGAGAGACTCCGAGCAGCATCAGCAACAGTCCACTAACAGCCTCCATGTCTCCACAGTGACCTGGCTCTGTTGATCCAGTCAACTGCTCTTAAGCTGAGCTGTCTGAAGGGTCTCAGAAAAAGAGGAAGGAGAAGAAAAAGAAGAAGATAAAGTAATCAGAAATCAGTTTTGGATAAGAAGGTGTGAAAACTCAGACAACACAGGGTGTTAAAATAGTCCACTTTGGAGGTGAAAGAGGAAGCTGAGCTAATGTGGATGGTACTTGCAAAGTTATCGACTGTAAAGTTTCAGAAACTCAAGAATTGTCCAGTTTGAGATTCTTATATAAAACAGTTTCTTCATAGCAGACATTTAGTTTAGTTGTTAGACAAATATACACAGTCTCTGAGCTTTGCACGACATCAAACTATCTGAAATAGTGAAACAAATTCAAGTTGAATGATCAGAAATTGTGTGATGTAACATCAGGAAAATGTTTCTATTGTTTTGCTTTACATCCATTATCACTTTGAGGTCACACAGCTTTAACTATCATAAAGATCTTGTAAACCAAAAAGCCACATAGAATTATTGGATCACTACTCTGTGAAGGACTTTATCATTGAACCTCTTGGTCCAAAGTCCATCATCATGTCGACATAAAGGTTTTTTAGGCAGACAGGAGGACACGACCAACCTCAGGATGCTTGTATGCACGGACACTTGTATGAAGTCTGTTTAACACAGTAAAGTCTCAGTATCATCATCTGGGTTCATGCTTTATTGTCTGTCTCAATACTGGACCACTTCAGACAGTCAAAGCTCACACAGCATCCTGAGACATCACAGTGACGCTTCTCATGTTTACGCAAACACGTCAAAGGGAGCAGAATATTGCAGGCAACCAGTTCCTCAGTGAACAGTATGAAAGGATATTAATGTCTTATATTCCTCAAAACATGATACATTGATCCATTTGTTTGAATTTCTTTTCAGCTATATGTTGATGTTTACAACCAGCGCGGAGACTGAAAACAAAGTGCAGGGTTACTGTTTTGTCTCCTGTTCGAGTTGTGTATGAACAAGGTGAAAACACAGAGGCATGATGTTACGCTGTCCCTCCAGCATTCACTGACTGAACACAGCAATATCCTGCCATCAAACTAGGATTTGATGACAACTATTCAATATCTTGGCTTCTAATTTGTAAACATGAGTGAATAGTTGTAAGTTAAGTGTGATTATCAGTAAACTGTTAAGTCAAACTTCATTATAAAAGCTTTGTGACCATGTTGTTGATTCTGAATGTCCACTGATGTGGATTGGGAACAATGAAGGAACAACAGCAAGTTAAGAAAACTGTTACTATTTGCTCTCCTCCAGACATTTAGGCTGGAATTGAACATGGCAGCCTCTGATGGTCAGTGGCGCTCTTGTGTTTGAAGTCTATACAGCCCAGAGTATGAGTCTGTTTGCGAGCAGCACAACATTTCCTACTGATCTGATAGAAAACATTTGACAACACCAGGCTTGTAAAGTAAGTTGTGACTCATTCAATGCTTCATCACAGATGAACAGAAACCAAAGCAGTCTATTTTGTCTCACAGCCTTAGGACAGAAGCTATGTCAGCTTCTACTTCTGGTTATTTTAGTCTTTTTCAGAATTCTTTGAGCTCTGAGCACACACCTTACCTCTTCACTGTCACTGATGCTCTGTGGATGGATGGATCACCCACTGCAAAGCCTTCCTGTCCTGGGCTGAGCACCAACCAGACAACATGTCGGTCCACAAAACTTGATGACAGGAAATCAGGATTCAGTTCAGGAAACCTCTGTCCAACTGGTCCTCAGCAGCCTGTTCCTCTGCCCACACTTTCAGCTCCTGGCTGCTCTTGTTCTGGAGAAACCAACAGTGACCATCAGCACTCTGCAGATATATCAGCCATGTTTGATCCCCCTTGTAAAGTACAGGTGAAAGATACTCACACTTTCCTTTCAGGCTCCTGTGGCTGCTCATCTCCATTGTTTGGCTCGTCTTGTTCGTCTTGTTGATTTGTCCTTTCAACCGTCCATCACCTGCAAGATGAGAAAGAAGAGCAGTGGTAGTTTCACGTCTCTTTGTGCAGGTTTTTGTGTCTATTTGTGGAGGTTTTTTTGTGAATTTGTGGAGGTTATAGAGAGTAAGTGTGTCATTATGGAGGTTTTGGGTGTATTTGTGGAGGTTTTTTGTGTCATTGTAGGGTTTTTTGAATCATTGTGGAGGTTGTCTGTGCATTTGTGGAGGTTTTTTGAGTCATTGTGGAGGTTTTGTGTGTTATTGTGGAAGTTTTGTGTGTTATTGTGGAGGGTTTTTGTGTCATTGTGGAGGGTTTTTGTGTCATTGTGGAGGTTTTGTGTGTTATTGTGGAGGGTTTTTGTGTCATTGTGGAGGTTTTGTGTGTTATTGTGGGGGTTTTTGTGTCATTGTGGAGGTTTTGTGTGTTTTTGTGGAGGGTTTTTGTGTTATTGTGGAGGTTTTGTGTGTTATTGTGGAGGGTTTTTGTGTTATTGTGGAGGTTTTGTGTGTTATTGTGGAGGGTTTTTGTGTTATTGTGGAGGTTTTTGTGTCATTGTGGAGGTTTTGTGTGTTATTGTGGAGGGTTTTTGTGTTATTGTGGAGGTTTTGTGTGTTATTGTAGAGGGTTTTTGTGTCATTGTGGAGGTTTTTGTGTCATTGTGGAGGTTTTGTGTGTTATTGTGGAGGGTTTTTGTGTCATTGTGGAGGTTTTGTGTGTTATTGTGGAGGTTTTGTGAGTATTTATGGTAGTTTTTAGTGTCATTATGAAGATTTTTAGTCTTTTTGGGAGGTTTTGAGTGTATCTGTGTATACACTGAGAGCTTCAACATTAGAACCAGTGACAGGTAATATAAATAACATGGATCATCGTGTTCCAATGCCATGTTCGGCTGTGAAACCATGAGTCCTAGCACTCATGTGGATGTCTCTTTGACAAATGCCAGTCACCCAAACACAGCTGCAGACCGAGTACACCCCCTCATGGCAGCAGCACTCCTTGATGGCAGTGCCCCCCCCAGCAGGACAATGCGCCTGCAAACACTGCAAAAACTGCTCAGGAACGACCCGAGGAATATGGGAAAGAGCTCAAGGTGTCAACCAGGCCTCTAGATTCCCCAGATCTCAATCCAACTGAGCTTCCACTGGATGCAGTCAGAGCCAAGAACAATCCATGGGGGCCCCAACATGGATGGGAGTTGGTTCTGGCGCATCCCATGGATGCTCAACTGGATTGGGATCTGGAGAATGAGGAGACCAGTTTGACACCTTGGGATCTTTGCCATGATGGGGTGTAGTTGGTCTGAACGGTGTTTGGGTGGGTGATGTTTGTCAAAGAGGCTCCACAGAAATGACAGAACTCAAAGTTTCCCAGCAGAACATTTGATTCTAACAAGATGATCAATGCTCACTTCACTTGTCAGTTGTTTTAATGTTTCTCCTGAACAGTGAAGATATACATGTTAAATACTTTTCATATTTTGCATAAATTGATTTTTTAACTATATTATAATCATATAGTTATTATTATTGTTATTATTATTATTTCCAGATTTGTATTATCAATATCAAATATTTGCTGATCAAACATGATGTATTTGTATCATTGTTGAAGTTTTTGTGTATTTGTGAGGTTTTGTGGAGCTTTTTATGTGTATTTATTTTGTATGTCAGTGTGAAGATTTTCAGTGTTTTTTAGGAGGTTTTGAGTGTATCTGTTAAAAGCATTTAACATGTGTATACACCGAGAGCATCAACATTAGAACCAGTGACAGGTGAAATAAATAACATGGATCATTGTGTTCCAATGGCATGTTCAGCTGTGAAGCCATGAGTCCTAGCATTCATGTGGATGTCTCTTTGACAAACACCAGTCACCCAAACACAGCTGCAGACCGAGTACACCCCCTCATGGCAGCAGCACTCCTTGATGGCAGTGCCCCCCCCACAAGCAGGACAATGCGCCTGCAACGCTGCAAAAACTGCTCAGGAACGACCCGAGGAATGTGGGAAAGAGTTCAAGGTGTCAACCTGGCCTCCAGATTGCACAGATCTCAATCCAACTGAGCTTCCACTGGATGCAGTCTGAGCCAAGAACAATCCATGGGGGCCCCAACATGGATGGGAGTTGGTTCTGACGCATCCCATAGATGCTCAACTGGATTGGGATCTGGAGAATGAGGAGGCCAGATTGACACCTTGGGATCTTTGCCATGAGGGGGTGCAGTTGGTCTGCAACAGTGTTTGGGTGGGTGGTGTTTGTCAAAGAGGCTCCACAGAAATGACAGAACTCAAAGTTTCCCAGTAGAACATTTGATTGCAACAAAATGATCAATGCTCATTTCACTATTCAGTTGTTTTAATGTTGTGGCTAAACAGTGAAGATATACATGTTAAATAAAATATGATTATATAATTTATATTATAGATAAATTAGATCAAATAAATGCAGGCGTTTAAGACGTACTGTTTATATTTCCTCTCAGTAAATAAAACCCATTTAACATGTTGAACTGAAACAAGGGCAGTTGCCAAAACTATTCTCTAGAACCATTTACTGATCCTAGAGTATTAATAAACCACAACTGACAAATCTCACACTTTCTACCTTTAATTTTTCGACCTACACTGCACTGACCTTGTTGGACCAGGTGTCTCTCCTCTCCAGGTCTGATAACCATACATGTCAGAGCTGTTCCACTTGAAGCTGAAGACTAGTCCCACTGTTCACCTGGAGAGAGGAAGAAGTAATTTAGTATAACATGATGACTACATACGTGTGTGTGTGTGTGTGTGTGTGTGTGTGTGTGTGTGTGTGTGTGTATTCTGATTGTATCAGGAAAAAAGAAGATGTAATCAGAGTATGGACACATCAGGCAAAAAGGGGATTTCTTGCAGGATTATCATTTTATAATAAAGAATGATATAGCAGTCTGTAACCATGTGCATGACATCACCTCAGGAGTCTCACATCATTTTACACTGTGCAATCTGCTATAATCTGATTTAATAAATGTGTTTTTCCAAAGGTAAACCAAAAGTAAACCAAATGTATTAAGGCCTGAGAACTCAGTGCAGTGACATAAATAACACATTAAACCAGAAACGAGACAAATACACAGAATACATTCTGTGCAGGCTACAATGAGGCTGCATATTGTGTGTATGAACTACTTTAGCTGCTCATAATGACCTTCTGGATGCTGACATACTAACATACTGAGACATTATAAAACACAACACATGGAGTATGTTAGCTTACTGTGCTGTACTCAGATATTTGGCTGTAACAATGCTAGTATTAACAAGTTAACATTACACAGCTCGATAATGGCGTCATGCTAACACTCTCCAACAGACACGCACGTTAGCTAACATGCAAACCTGTCTGTAAAATCACGACGATTAAATGACTCAGACAGCTTTATAAGATCGTTCTAGTGTCAGTACCCGGTTCATGTGTCCTTACCCCTTCATAAAGGCAGCTGAGCCGCTGCTAACATGTTTACCAAACCCTGCAGTGCATCTCCAACAACTTTAAAGTCAGCTAGCTAGCTAGCATACCATAACCACTCACTTCAACTGACCAGCAAACGTTAGCTAACCAGACTTTTTGCCGATTTTACCAAAACTACTGACTTGTTTTGAGAACGTGACCTACATTTAATTAACTGTGCACTGTTCATGTTATAAACAGGGCAGAGAAAAAACGGCCAAAATCACAATGGAGTTTGGTGCACCAAGCAAAACATAATGTCCATAGCAGGGTTAACTGGATGTAATGGAAGGATTATGTTTGAGCCGAATTTATGTCAACACTTAACAGTTAAATGGGATGTCTTCAGCTTCCTGTTGAGAGTTATTTCAGAAACATTTAAGGTAAAAACAAATCTCACCAACATGAGAGGGAGGCTGGCTCCCTTTTTAACCCACACATATGTGGAACTTACTGTGCTTGGGCAAGGTATGACGGTGTGGATCTCTCTGATATATAAAAGAACATCACCTGGGCTTATTACCTGAGATCTGTAGATAATAACTGATCTGTACACCTCATAAACAAACATGAATACACCTGTACTGAGCAGGTAACTGTACACATAAAGCAGATTTGTACAGAACAGTTTACTTACCATATTCGTGTCCTCAAAGACGAGCCGTTCAGACCAGAGTGAAAGTCCCTCAGGCATTTATAAGGCACCTATAGTTTTGGAGGGAAATGCGCTAACCTCGCGCGGGAAACGAGCGAGACCGCCCATTTTGGCACACACCACCTGCATTCGTCAGAAAATCTGTGGGCGGGACTTATTTTGTGCAGGATTGAGAAATGCTCTTCTGCATATTATGTATGTAAGTTTCACAATCAGACCCATGAAACATTTGATACTTTTACAGTAATTAACTAACTAAACTACTTGTATGCATAATAAGAAGTACTTTATATTATGTATGCAAGTAGTTTAAGAAGTATTACGTTCAGCAGTATATGAATCTTGGACTACTTATGGAAACAATGTGTTTGTTGTGGTGTTTTGTTTTTGTTTGTTTGTTTTGTTTTGGGTTTTTTTTTCTCATATTGTCCTTTACTTAATCCAGAAGGATACCTTCATGATACCTTCAGACTGAAGGAATAACAAAGGCTCATTAGAGTGTGTCCTCCTGTGAATACAGAAATCATTCTGACATTACACTTGCAGCAACAATCAGCAAATGTCTAGAGAGGCAGAACATTTTATTAAGGATTCTTAAGACATTAACAGCTCTATAGATACTTTCTGCTCAGTATTATACACAAACAAGCATCATTTACACTCAATATCTAGTGAGCAGATTGTTTTAAGAAAGCAACTTGAGCAGTAAAGCTCCTTGATTATCTTTTATTGATTAGTACTTTTCCTGCATTTATTGGTTTATTTGATATTCCATAGCTGTGATAAGACTTTTCTTGTTCCTTGTGTTATGTTCTTCTTGTAAAAAGAAATCCACACCAGTGACAACATGTCTGGCTCCTGTCTATGTTGCATAGCTCTACACAGGTGCAGCAATTTGGCGTTATGAGCACGACAACAGTGTGTTTGTTCTCCTCTCTGTGTTTATTGGCTGCTCACAATATTAAAGGCGCATGCCAGCCACCATGTACTGTGTGTAGATGCTGCACTTGTTCAGTCAACAAAAGCAATAGCAGTAACCTCTGTGAACCTGAAGCCTCACACCTGATACTGATGATGAATCTGGTGTCAGCTGTCATTAAAGGAACAGTTCATGATCAGAATGTCAACATACAGCAAGCTTTCAGGAACTGACTGATGTCACATGACTGACTGACAGATTTTGAATTCAGAACAATAAAGGAACTAAATTAAAGCTTGATTAATTTTGACATTATTTACATTATTACTCAGTGACAGAATTAACATACATTGTAATCATGATCAGATGAGAAAAAACAATAGATCATTATTCACAGAATTAAATATTTTCAGACTCAAGCACTTAAATCAGAGAATGCGCTCATAAAATTACAGTTTGCTCTTTAAGATACCAAATCAACATTTTTAGAATAAACAGCTAAAAAGTGAACACAGTTTATCTCCATAGACATCAAATTTTCTCTGTGAAGAAAAACATCACACATATATGAAACTTAAAAGTCAGACAGCTCCACCTGTGATCATAGAACCTGAGTCACAACACATAACCATTGTTCAATCAGAGCTTCCACAGTGACACAAATGAAGAAAACACTCAGACACTTATTATGGGAAGGTGATTGTAAGCTGCTAAGAAGTGAAATTGAGATGAATAAGAAGAGTTTTGACTCTAATCTGTTTTTACATCCATGAGGACTCGTGTTGGTTCAGGAAGTTAAAATTCAGATGCAGAACTTCTCATATCAACCATCACAACAGAGTTCTCATAGTCAGTCTCTTCAGGGACAGCAGAGCCTTCAGCTTTCTTGTATTTCTTCTTCTTACAAGCAAAATAGATGGCGATCCCACTAAATATGAGAATCACCACAGCTGCTTGCAGAACAAGTATGAGCAGGGACTGATCTGTTCAGATAAAGAGACACAAAAAGACAAATGTGGATCTTGACATCAGCACCATGGGTCATCTCTGCTGGAGGAATCAACAGTTTGATTAGTGTGGGTGATGTTAGTAGAGAGTTTTGGACATTATGATGTTACTCTCCTTACCCTCAGTGGTTGAGGTACGAGCTGTTGTTGACTTAAAACACACGGTGTTACTGGCTTCAAGTTTTTCTTTTTATGTATCAATGATCTAGGTGTGTCGACATTTAAAATCTGTTGAGGTAAAAGACTTGATTTGATGTCATTGAAAATGACATGCAAAATCCTCGCAAAGTTTGTGTTTTGGAGGATCTGTTAAAATTGAGAATAACCTTCAAAGTTGTGGTAAAAAAGGATTTTCAACCGCGGTCTTGAAAAGAATACAGGTTCCAGACTTACACAAGCATAAATATAAATATGCCAACGGACTTCCTGTGATCAATAAACATAAAAAAGACACCACATCCTCATTTGCAGTGCATTTGGTTAAATATTTGTAGCCAAAACCCTTTTTTGGTCAGTGGCCACATTGAATTTAGGGAATTTGGGGGGTCTTGATATACCCAATCATACATGTAAGTATTCCAATGGGTTTCCTATGGTCAAAAAAGGTAAAATAGACATCAAGTTTGTCTTTGTATCTCATCTGGCTCGAAAGCTATCGCAGAATCCCTTTCAGGTGGTGGCCATATTGGATTTGGCCGCCATCTTGGTCTCAGGGACCATTGGCTCGGGCACTCTGGCAAAATCATTTCAGTATGCCCTCAGCTACATCTGTGCCAAATTTGGTGCTTGTAGCTGAATTGGCGCAAACATTGGGGTGTAAGGCCCATACTACAGTCAAAGCTGCTTTTGAGGACAGCGGCCATAATAGATTTTGGAGGATTAAGGGGTCCAGATGCACTGTGTCATAAATATTAACATTCCTGTGTGTTTCCCATGATCAATTAAGCTGAAAAGAAGTTTATATTTGTTACTCATATTTGTTACTCAAGTTATAGCCGGAACCCTTCAGGCAGCAGCCATATTGGACGTGGCGGCCATCTTGGCCCCAAGGGTCACTCGCTCCGGCTTCCTAGCTAAATCATTTTAGTATGACCTGAGCTACATCTGTGCTAAGTTTAGCGCTTTTAGATGAGGCCCTCCAACTACCGTGAGAAGTTAGATTTATACAATAACAAAAGTGACAATTCACACTCCTTACCGCAGGGCGTCGCTGTGAGCACGCGGTGTCTACGTCACCGCACTTGCGCAGAAAAAGAAATTGTAGTTCAAAGATGGCGCTACCCGGTGTTTCACTCGTGCGCCTCAGAGCGCTGTGCAATACTGCTAAATGTCTTCATACAGTGGGCAAATCAGCGTCAAACTGGGGCAGAGAGATGCGGTGGTACAGGACAAAAGCCCGGAACTTTCAGGACTTCGGTTCGTCACATTTACAGGATAAACGAGGTGAGTGCGAACCGCCGTTAGCCAGATTAGCTCACCGGGTGACAGCTATCTCAGCGAGAAAGCTCAAGGACATTCATCACGTAACCTAACAACAAACATCCCCGCTCCTGTTTTTTCTTTTACAGTTTACACCAGGTTAGAGTGGGAATAAAACACGGTTTAACCCTTACTGTGTGTCCGACATATTTGTTTTTTCTGTTTAGCTAACGCGAAGCCAGAACTCCTGAAGGAGTTTCCAGACCCTAAAAACCTCCTGAATAACATTCTGGCCCGCTCACTGGGAGTCAGCGACCTGTCCCATCTCATCCAGTACAATTGGACGGAGCAGGCGGGTGTCAAGGTTAGAGCAAAAGTCGTAATGGCAAACCTTGTCATTCAATGGTCACATCTATGTAGAGCTGAAGTAAATTGTGTATGTGAATTGTTTCCTTTCTGTAGAAAGCAACTGTCACGGTACTGTGGCCCTGCAAGATTGAAGAGGAGGGTTTTGCCTCGAAAAAGCTTGATGCAGAGCGATATGCTGCGGCTGCTGCTTGCCTCAAGCTCAGAGTAAGCTGCAGTGACTCCTTGTCTCCTTTTTGTCCCAACATTATGTCGTGATTTTGGCTTATTTTCTCTCCCCATTTCTCCTTTCGTGCACAGGAAATGGGTGTCATCGGTCCAGACAACAAGCTCCCTCGGAGCAGAGCTGGCGGAGGCAGATGGTCGCAACACTCAGCTCTTTTTGACATTGAGGACGATTTGGTGACCGAAAATGTATTTAGAGCCAAATCAAATGCACAAAAACAATGGCTGGCCCCTGAGGAAGACAACTCCGAGATCCACAAAGCTCTTTCCCTGTTTCCACAACCTAAATCCCTCCTCACCAGGGTCATCACTGTGGCCTCATCATCCAACAGAATAAGGGTTGGTTGCTGTAAACCGTCTCTACAATAAAAAGGTATGTGCTCCTTAACTCGTCATGTATTCTAAACTTGTCCCTATCTTTACAGGAGTTACTGCAGTTCAGAACAACAGGAGGAAAGCTAAAGAAGTGTGAGCTGACCATGCGCTGGCCAGAAAAGATGACATTCTCCGCCACATCGAGAAACCGAGTGACTGCGGAGAAGTCGGCTGCAGCTCTCGCCTGCATGAAACTGAAGGTGAGGATCATTTTAGAAAAAACACTAAATGTGCATCTAATAGTCAGAGCTGTGTTAACATGTGTATCCTCTTGACTAATCCAGGAACTGGGGCTGCTGGATAAAGACAACAACCCACTGACTCATGCCAGGTACCACAAACAGAAGGTGAAGGAGGCTGGAGAGCGAGAGAGGCGTCCAGTTCCCCTGGAAGTCCCACAACACCTGAAGGAACAGATGAGAGAGTACCTTGCACAGGTCGGTCTTCATCTCATAAAGAAAGAGGAAAATTAGAGCATTTCTTATCATGTGTATGTATGTGTACATTGGGTACTTTTGGTCTGGGGCTGTTTTTGGCATATTACTTAAGAGCAGTCTCAGTGCCACAGCATGCATGGATATATTTAACATAAGTGTGCTTTCTAAAATCATGTAGAAATTCTTTTGAGAAGTGTGGAGGCCAACAAATAATTTCCTGTGGGTTTTGTTTCAAATGTTCATTATCCAAATAAAGTTGTCATTTTTTTTATGGGTTTGTGAACTTTAGTCCACGTCATGATGTATTGATATCATGTCTGTCTTAATGCTTCCATCTTTCTAACAGTATCCAGTGGCAACGGAAGTACAAAGCCTTTGGGAGGAGGAGGAGGCGAGAGAACAGCGGACAGTAAACCAGGAGGAGGAAGAGGGGGAGGAGGACTTGAGGGTGACGGATGCCATAACTGGCAGGCCATACCGTCCTCTGTCGGAAAAGGAGGCCCAGGAGCTTAACTCCTACCTGCAGGAGGAATGGGAGAGAGCGAACCCCAGGCTGAGTGCGGAGCTGCCCGTCGATGCCCACCGTGAGCGCGTGGTGGCTGCGGTGCAGTCCTCTAGGGTGGTTGTGATCGCCGGTGAGACTGGCTGTGGCAAAACAACACGGATCCCTCGATTCCTACTGGAGGGGAGTGTGAGAGGCGGCGAAGGGGCCAAGTGCAACATCCTGGTGACCCAGCCCCGTCGGATCAGTGCTGTGTCCGTGGCTCATCGCGTCGCTCAGGAGATGGGTCCAGATCTCAAACACTCCGTGGGCTATCAGGTAGATATAGGTTTATGTTCTCAGATCTTTTACTTAAGTAAATGTAGCAATACCACAGTGTAGAAATAGTTTCTTACTACTTATTTTTTTTACCTGCACATAAATACAAAAGTATCAGCATCAATAAATGTACTTTAAGTAACAAAAGTGAAAGTACACTTGCAGAATATTTTTTTCAGAATGATGTACGGTATGTTATCAGATTACAGTTATTCCATGAATATGCATTTGTTGACTATATTTTGTATTATTAATCTGAATCTAGTTAACTTAAATTGTTAAATACATTTAGTAGAGTAAATATTATAATTCTTGCCTCTGTATTGTAGTGGAGTATAGTAGACAGGATTTGTGTAAACTCAGTTACTTTTCACCACTGAATACAACTTCTCAGATATATCAATGAATATGTTAGCATTTTTGTGCAAGCAGTACATCAGTTCTTTTCTGTTCTTAGGTGAGACTTGAGAGCCGACCCCCAGAGCACAGCGGAGGAGCCATGCTCTTCCTCACAGTGGGTGTCCTGCTGAGGAAGCTGCAGTCCAACCCATCGCTGAGGGGTATCAGCCACGTGGTGGTGGACGAGGTCCACGAGAGAGACATTAACACGGACCTGCTGCTGGCTCTGCTGCGCTCCAGCTTAAAGGAGAACCCAGACCTGCGAGTGGTGCTAATGAGCGCTACTGGGGACAATCAGAGGCTGGGTCAGTACTTTGGAGGCTGCCCAGTTGTGAAAGTGCCTGGGTTCATGCACCCAGTGAGGGACAGATTCCTGGAGGATGTGCTGAGAGAGATGGGACGGCGAATTCCAGTCCAAGAGACAGTGGAGACAGACAAGCAGGTGAGACTCGAGTCTGCCAGATTTGTTTATTTTTGTGCAAATGTTTCTTATCTTTTGTTCTGTTTCTCACTGATTTTTATTTTATCCTGATTAAGGGAAGAAAAGAGGAGATTGCACCCGATATAGATTTGGTAGCTGATGTAATCGAGCACATTGACAGACATGGAGATCCAGGTAACTAGCAGATTACCTCTCATATTTGCTTTTTTAACAATAGTCCTAAATGGTATTTGTCAAATCTTTCCTGTCATGCTACAGGTGCAGTGTTGTGTTTCCTACCTGGATGGCAGGACATCAGGGCTGTTCAGGAGAAACTGGAGTCGAGGTCCCACTTCTCATCAGGCTCACAGATGATTGTACCATGTAAGGGAGCCCCCACAGATTTCCACGCAGACTGAGTTAGAGATGGGATTTCTCTGCAATGGATGTTTATGATATATCTTTTCTTTTAGTGCACTCCAGTTTATCAGTAGCAGACCAGCAGATGGTATTCCAGCACCCCCAAGTGGGTCAGAGGAAGATTGTCCTTACCACTAACATTGCTGAGACCTCAATCACCATAGATGACATTGTCCACGTGGTGGATACAGGAACTCACAAAGAACAGAATTATGACCCTCTGACTAAGGTTAGTGTCAAACCGTTTCAGGTCAGCAACAACTAAGCCTGGGATTTATTTGTGTTTTCTGATGGAATCATGTAAAATTGGAATAAATCTTCCAGGTCTCCTGTCTGGACACAGTTTGGATATCTCGCTCTAATGTCACTCAAAGAAAAGGGAGAGCAGGGCGATGTCAGCCAGGACAGTCCTACCACCTGTTCCCACAGAAACAGCTGGAATCCATGACTCCCTTCCCCATCCCAGAGATTCTGCGCACCCCGCTGGAGAGTTTAGTAGTGCAGGCCAAAATCCACAGCCCAAACTGCAAGGTATTTAAAGAGAAAAGTGGCTTTTATCAGTTTTTAAACCTGTTATTTTGTATATTTCTGACACATTCCATGACGATGACCTTTGTCAATTTGCGTGCGTGTGGAGGCTGTGGATTTCCTATCCCAAGTGTTGGACAGTCCAGAGCTGGAAGCTGTTAGAGATGCTGTTCAAAATCTTCAAGACATTGGTGAGTTATTCCGAACTACTTATGTGTGATTTGAGCCATGCATCTTACTATACATGCTCAGTGCTGGATTAAGATATAAATGTTTTACTTCTGTAGGAGTTCTGGACGAGACCGAAGGCCTGACGCCACTAGGAGAGCGTGTCGCCTGCATGTCGTGTGACCCCCGTCTGGGCAAAGTGCTGGTCCTGAGCGCCATGTTCAGATGTGTTCTGCCCATGCTGTCTGTAGCTGCGTGTCTGACCAGAGACCCTTTTCACAACAGCCTGCAGAACAGAGCACAAGTTATCAAGGCGAGATTTTAGATCACACACCTTTTTTATCCATGTAGTTTTATAATAACAGGAAGTGTAATCGTGTACCAATTAGTCATATCTGTGTTCTCTTTTTCCAGGCGAAAGAGGCTCTGAGTGGCTCCAGCTGCAGCGACTATTTGGTGTTCATTAGAGCTGTGTTGGGCTGGAGGAGAGCTCAGCAACAGGGGGACAGAGAGGAGAGAGATGAATATCTGGACAAACACACCCTGTCGAGGTTCAGCCTTCGTTTCATAAATGGTTGGTATGAGACACACATAAACACACACAAACACACACACACACAATCTCATTTAGATATTGTCTCTGTACGTTTTTTGAATCACTCCTTCTTCTGACCCTTTTTTACTGTTTTTTTGCTGCAGGTCTGATGACTCAGTTCAGCACAAACCTCCAGGAAGCCGGGCTGGTGTCTAATTCCAATGACTGCCAGCGTAACTCTTCTCGCTACAACGAGCACAGCAACCAGGATGAGATGTTGAAAGCTGTACTGCTGGCTGGACTCTATCCCAACCTCATTCAGGTACATGGAAACAACAGAGTCTTGTATAATTCTGACATGACTATTTCTTGCTATGCTCCATCAAAAGTTGTTGCCAGAATTTTAACATTTGTTGTTGTTTTTAAGTGACAGATGTGATTTTGTTATAAAAACAGTACATCTATTTTTTGTTATGATTGTCTTTCTAAAATTTGGATAACACTTTATATTAGGAAATGAATAATAATAGTAATTAGTCATCGCTTATTAGCACCATATAAGTAGCATATTGGCTCTGTATTAGACATAAAGCATTTATTAAATGAGACCTGTTAGGCTTTTTACATTTTTTCTCTTTCCTTTAGTGTTAATGTTTGTTCTTGTGAGTGTAAAAGATCTTGAAAGTTAAAAAGGTCAAAATCAGCAAAAACATAAACGTCTCTGATTCCCTGCTCTGGAAAAGCCTCATCAATAGTCGTGCATTCACAGAATAAATGCCTAGCACCTAGTTTGGCATGTAAGAATTGATTTAGCACAGCTGCTCTGTTTTTGTTGTTGTTAGCTGTGCTGGATCAGGCATGTGGTTTAGGTGACCTGAATGAAGGACAGTGGGTATCCAGGAGGGGAGAGCTTAGAAAGACGAGAGCTTAAAGGTCTTCACAACTAATTTACCAGTAGTTTGACACTTATCATCACAGACAGGTTCTACAAGTGAATTGTATTTGAGCAAGACCTCTTAAGGTGTTACTAAGGGAGAATGAATATTCTTGTAGTATCACCACCTTGTAATGCACATACTAATATACAGAAATACATATTAAGATTGTAATTCATGTGCAATAACTTCCCCATTTACTATCAGTAAGAATTAATTTGGAGGATATTGAGGAGAAAATAATTTAATGGTTAAAATGTGTTCTTTGATCTAAAGTGTTACCCCAACCTGCACCTGTTTCAGTCAAACCCTTTATTAAGTGTTGAAGCATAAAATGGATGAAACAAACAAGACACTTATGTTTTTCTTTCTCAGGTCAAGAAAGGTGTTGTGACCAAAACAGGGCGCTTTCGCCCTGACAGTCTTTGCTTCCGCACATTCAGTGGGCCGGTGCTGCTTCACCGCTCCTCAGTGAACAGGTTTGAACGTGCTCCCAAATTCATTCACAGCCAGTATTTACTATCATAATACGTATGTAAACTTGTTGTCTTCATTTATGTTGTAGAGGAAAAGAAGATCTTCCCAGTCGCTGGTTGACGTTCTTCAGCGCTGTCAAGTCCAGCGGGAATGTTTTCATTAGAGACTCTTCTGCAGTCCATCCACTTGCCCTGCTGCTGCTCACAGACTGTGACATCAATGAGACGGGTAGGACATGTACTGCTCTCCATTTAAAACAAAAATGAGTTAAAGTTAACAAAGGTGCTGGTGTTTGTAAGTGTTTGCATCTGACATTGTGTTCATGTCAGCCGTTGCGTTCATGTTAGCCGTATGAGTGTGCTCTAAGGTACTTACGTTACCTTAAAGCAGCTATAATCAATAATTGAAAGGGGCTCTCCTTTAGTGATTAGCCTACAGAGGGAAAACAGGGAATTTGCAGCTCCCCTCGACTATATGGTGCCTAGCTGTTCGGCTGCAGCTTTACTGTTGTTGTTTTACTCGCTCACTCGCACAGCATCTTTTTGGTTTCACCATTTTTTTGGCTCTGACACAGAAAGATGACCATCGAATGCTAAATTTCAGCTAAATTTAGACTCTTGTGTCCCTGTGGTAGAAAATCAGAGTTCCTTCAAAGGTCCTTGGGCTTAGTATTTCAGGTGCTGGCAGCAACTTAGAAGACTGAAGTAAGGCTACCCAGTAATCTCTGCTGACTGGATATACAGCTATTACTGTTTTGTCAGTGTAAAAACGCAGGCTAGTTTTTCACTCCCTCTATGAATTGTTCAGAGGCTTTTTTTTTTTTTTTTTGCCTTAATACCACAATACATAATTTCTCTCTGGACTGTGCATTTAAAAACATTTGGCTGAAGGATAAGTGTACAAAATATCATTGAGGTGTTCCTCCTCAGCACTTAGATATTATTACCCTCTTAGATTTCCGACACAGTAAATCCTCCTCTTCATAAATGACTCTTTGTCCCTTCTCTTATGTCGCAGTCAAAGGAAACAGAGTGGAGGTGTCACTTCCTGGACACTTGCTGGTGCGCTGTGAGTTGTCAGCTGAGACCTGGGAGCTGCTGTGGGAGCTCCGTACTTCCATCCAGACCATGCTACATCGCAACCTTAATAATCCCAGCAACGCAGTCACAAACTCCGCTCAAGACGGAAAGCTCATCTCGTTACTTGTGGAGCTGCTCAACAATACAGACTCAAACCCTTTTGCTCAGAACCACAACAGTGACAGTGAGGTGGACTGATGACATGGACCACTTTCTAAATGTTTGTGTTGGATCTGTTGGTTGGTACAGAGGAACCAGAAAAGATGATGGTATCTCATGTATATAGTTTGATTTTGTTTTTTTCAAAGGTGCGATAAGTTATGATATGTATATAAGAATATCAGCTTAAAATATTAATGAAATTACTAAAATGATTAACTGAATGTGAAGAAATGACAGTTTTGAAGTTATGTGTTATGCTACAGAGACATCTACTGAAGTAAGCAGGCAGCCCAGCTAGCCATAGCCCATCTTGTCTCGTAATACCACTTTGTACCTCAAGAAGCTGACAACACAAGCCTCCCCCTGAGATGTTTGCGAGAGGCTATTTTGCTAAGTATAACAAGCTCTCAGCTGTTTCTCACAAAACATCAAGAAAGTAAATATTGTCACATATTTTCCTTATTTAAAAAAAAGAAACAAATGTAGACCTCTTGAATTTAAGTTTCTCTCTTTTACTGATTAAGGCCGTCAAGTTCATTTATGTTGGACCATTCAGACATGACACAACTCAAAGTGCGTTACAGAGACATGCAAATGCATTAAAATTATGAAAATGCCACAATTGTATTTAACCAAGACAAGCTTAATTCCCTTGCTAACTTTTCTTGGAACACTCTGGTTTAATGCTGCCCCCCATTTGTATGATGAGTATGAGTAGCCACAGGTAGCCAGTCCTTACACATTACACCTTTTTGTTCGGATAATTTTTGAGTACTTGAGTGTGGAGTGAATTTGCTGAATCAATCATGACTCATGAAGAGCAAAAACACCCACTGGACCGTTACTGTTATTTTTGAGGTTAATGATGAACTCCCATGTGTCGAGAGGAAATCCATTTGTTTGGATTTTGGACTGTGGTTCATCATTATGTTTATTTGCTTTATGAAAAGCTGAAGTTGAATTTTACTCAGATGAGTAAAGACAAAGGATCAGTGGCCAAAGGTCAGTATAAAAAAAAAAAAAGCTGCAAACTGTAAGATGTTCTATTTATTGCAATACAACTCAAGGTTAAAATGACACAAGAAAAGGATTTTGTTTTCTTTTTTTTGTTTTCTTTAATTTAAGAAAAATCCTTCATAAACTGTTTTTGAAAGCAGGTCAGGCGTCTCAGTACTTCTTCCATAATTTCCGCAGAGGTTAGAATGCAAAACCTGTTGAAAGAAAGGAGGGTTTAATTCAAATTTTTTCCACACATACATTTACAATGTGCAGTTATTTACAGGTTTGTAAACTGCACAACCATTTTTCATGATCAAACCATGATTTGTCTGATAGTTAACATGCTTCGTGTGTCAAAACCTGGTGTGGCTATCAAAGTTGATATATTTATCATTCTATAACACATGATTATAGAATAAAATCAATGATTTGTTCAAATAAATGAAGTCCTGTTTCTTACAAAGCACATTATATAAATGAATAAGTCCTAATGGGTAGAGCCTGGGGAAAAAATAGCTGTTCTGTAGTCTGGTGGTACGGCAGCAGGTACTTCTGTATCATTTGCCGGTCGGCAGTAGGGTGAACAGACTAAAGTAGCGTGATGTGTTATACCTGATGTGGTAGGTGCCCTCCTTTTGTCCGTACTCAAAACCAGGACCGACGAGCAAACCAGCCTCTTCCAGTAGTCTACAACAGTAGAATGTATCTGGTTCCAGTCCCGCTTCCTAAAATAAACAAAAACATGACCAGGTTGATAATATTTGAATCACTGATACGCTCTTTTTTTCTGATCACACCTCTGGTTTATATCCACGTTCACCTTGGCTTTCTGAATGAATGAAGGTGGAAGGTACACTCTGGGGAACACAAACGCTCCTCCCTCCAACGGTTGGCAGCACAAACCCGGCAGACTGTTCACAACCTCAACAGCTCTCTTCACGTTACCAGCCAGCGTGTTTTTGATGTTTTGCGTCTCCTGCAGAAGACAAGAGCTAAAGGCAGGAATGCAAAAAAAAAAAAAAATTCTTCAATAGATCTGTAAGAGAACCACGCTGTGTATATCCGTGTCCTCACCATATGATAAAGTGGGTATGAGGGTTCTCCTGGTTGAGGGGGGTTCATCATCAGATCCAGGGCAATCTGACCCAACACGGGTGCACAGGTGTCTGTCGAGAACATTGTTAAGATGTGTTTCATAACAGCGGGGTCCAGATTTACCAGCTCCATGTATCCAATGCGCAGACCACATCTGGTGGGAGAGAGAGGAGTCCAATCAGTAGATCAACGAGCTCATCTACCACACTGTTCTGGGTTGTCATTTCATATTGTAGACATTCAAATTTCAGTTTTTCTGAGCTTCTTCTGAGACTTGTTGGCTTAAAAACCGAGATTTGAGATTTCACTGTTGACCCTGCACTTTGAGGACGCCTTGTCCCTTCAACCTCGTGGCGAGGACGTCAACTATTTAATTCACAATGAAGAACTTGGTTCTTAGTCCTCTCAATTATTTCCTAAAGCTACAGCTCCTGCACTTTATATGAGAGCTGCACTGAGTAACTGACGAGTTAAAAATTGTCCAGCTCTGTTTTGATGCTTTTGATTTACTGGTTTCTGGCTTCTTAAATTGAAGGATTTGTTCACTGTGCCTCTTTGTCCACATGAACTGAATTTGTTGGCGGAAGGTCAGATGTCAAGGTCACTGTGATTTTAGTTACTCAAGAATTCCTTCAAAAAGTAAAATACAATGTGATATGTAATAGGACAAAAATGATTAAGTTATGGCATTATTATGACAAGTTGGGTTGCATCTGTAGTTGTACATGAAGAGTCTCTGGGTTTTAGACTGTTGTTTGGAAATAGAAGCAATTTGAAGAGCTCAGTTTGAGATATCGGATAATGTGATGTTTTTAACATTTTAAAGATTACATGATGAATCGTGAACAAAAGACAGCAGTTGAATTGACTATGAAAACACGATTAATTGCTCATCGTTACATACTAAGTTACTCATCAGTCCTTAAAACTCACTCTCCCATTAAGCCTTTGGAGGCTGAGTGGAGGGACGCCAGCTCCACTGTGTCTGAAAGAGGAGGGCCCATCTCAGACAGAACCCTCTTATAAGACACAAACTCACTGTTTTCCCCAAAAACATAGTCTTGATAGACCTGTGGAGGAGAAAACACACAGAGTAAATCAAAGCATTTGTACTTTCATCTTTTAAATTCATGGTGTCTAGATGACAACAGTACTTGAAGATATCCACCTCATCAGCCAGGAGGAAGAGCCTCTTCTCTGAAACAAACTGGATCACCTCTCGCATCGATTTCCTGCTTTGAACGTGACCTATAAGGCAAATGTTGCACGGAAACAACAATGTGATATTCCTTGCAACAAAAATGAACTTGGATGAGCTCAATTCTGGTGAGATTTTACTACCGTCGGGATTCCCAGGGTTGACGACGTACAGAGCTACAGGGTTACACACTCCCTTTGCGGATTCCAGCGCTCGATGCAGCTCCTCCACCTGCAGCTCCCAGCCCTGCTCCTCGCTGAGGTAGTAGGGGACGACATCCGCCCCCAGCCCGGTCACGGACATGGCGGTGGTGTTGTGACACGGCACCGGAGACAGCACACCATTTCTGGGTGAACTCTCTGGGTTCGCCAAGGCGCTGAGAATCTTCTGTAGGCACGGGAAGAGAGATGAGGTTAACTTAAAGATGTGGACGGAGTATACATGTGCGGCATGTGCGTGAGTGATGGTGATGTTACCGAGAGCGACCACTGTGAGCCGGGGCTGAGGAAGATGTTTTTAGGGTTTGATGGAACTCCACCATCTCGTCTAGTTATGAATTCAGAGACTCTGAGGACGATTTCTGGGATACCCCGTGTAGCAGTGTAAGAACCTGAAGAAAGAACACAGATTCAGAATAACTCTCACAGATCACACAGACTGATGCTGAGATGACGCTGATTATATTATTATTGCTGTATTTCTATTTAATGTCTTTATTATATCCTCAATCATCTTAAGCTTTTCTATTTCTATTACATAAAAGGTTTGAATAATAAATACAAACCTACATCATGTGGTGAATAGTACAGACACCAGTGCTGGAGTTAAAGATTTGGTTTCTTGGTATTTGCCGTGACCCACAGTTTCTGTGTGCAGCACCACTGTCGTGAAAATACAGATCTCAGGTCTGTAACAGTTTCTCAGATGTAATGAATATCTATTTTTACTGACTTTTCCTCTGATGCTACAGGCCAATTTCGTTTTGTGTTTTGTGAGTGAAATGTGGCAACTCTGGGACGTATTACATTGAAATGTGGGAGAAGAGATTACATTTTTTTAGCTTACTTTTTTCGTTGCAGTGAGCTTTTAAAGCTTTACAGAGCTCTTAGCATGGCTCTGTATTCTAAGTTCAGTTCACCTTTTCTGTGTTGCGATGGTGGCAGAAGTCTTTGAGACAGATGGGCGAAAAACAAGAAAAAAGCGCTCAGCCCTGACAGCAGTAGAAACCAGATGAAAAGTAGGCAATTCTTTTGTAAACTGAGCGAGCTGACTCTTCATCGTGCTCAGTGTAATACAGGACACACGGCTCTTACCTACACTTCCTCCATCACATCTGCTGAGAAGCCGCTGAGCCCTCTGTCTGACGTCCACCGGCAGTTTGCTGCTGTTCACAAGCTCGGGGTAAAGACAGGCTGCGAGAACCTGCATAATATAAACACAGTCCTGTAAGACAGATTCTTTAATCAAAAGAAGATGAATTAACTTGTATGTGAACTTTTAATACAGCTTGAGTTATCCCTGAGGGGTTACAGATTACCTGTCGTACAAATGACAGAGGCTTCACACCTCCTTTGTGCGGGTCACCCATGTAGACGTCCAACATTTCTTGGTACGGCTTTTTGACCCCCTACAGACAGGTGGATTACAAGCAGAGATTACAGATATCACAAACACAAACCATAGTAGTTCATAGATATGAAAAATGATTTTTTTTTTCTTTACCTGTCTGAGCTCTTCCTTGATCTGACTTAACCGTCCAGCCAGGATTGAATACTCCAAAGGCTTCATGTTCCTCACATTTTGATTGATCTCCTGCAGGACAGACATCTTCATGATCTCTCTTCACTTCTATCAGAGCGGCGGCTGGTGTTGAGCTGACCTGAGACGAGACAAGCTGTGTCTCACAAGAACAGTTTTTTTCCTTAGGATTGCTTGTTAAACATAAACACAGAAGTTGTGTTGTGAGTAATATTTAACAGATAGAAGTTCAACGACAGGCTGCTATTGGACAATGGGAAATGAAATACGTTCACTGGTTGTCTATTATCAAAGTTCAACTTTCAGCTCACAGTTCAACTTCAACAGTTTACAGTCCTGCGCAATGTTGTATAGTTGTCCTCGTAAAAGAGTTCATTCAAGTTTCTGTACGTGCTCTTCTGGATGCACCCTAGTTGTAATAAGTCAACATCAGGATGAGGTCGTGACAAATCTTACCACACAAACTTGTGCTGTGAAAAAGGAATGGATGGGTCCCCGATCCAATGAATAAAGCAGTCAGATTTCCCAGTGGCTCGCCGGCTCCCTTGTCAGTCCCTGGTTTCCCAAATCAAAGGGGGTTTCCAGTAGTATCAAAAACCTAGCCTGCATAGCAATATAAAATCCTTATTGTAACAATATAAAACCCTTATAGTCTACTTGACAGGAATGTGAACCCAGAAATGTTGAGTACACCAAAGTTTTATGTTGGAAATGTACAGTATGGGTCCCCAGCATTAAGAAACTGGCAGATGCTAACTTACATATGTTGGACAATTTGCATAATAAGTATTATTAACATTAATTAACCTTAATCACCTATATGGGCAACATTTCAGCAACTGCTTGGCTGATTCGGACAATACTGGAGTGGTTTGGGGGGTTATTGAAGATGCTGAATATACTACTGTTTAAACCAAAAGTGGCCATATTTCAACTCCCGGTGGGCCGACACAATCAGTCCTGGGACAGATCTTAAAACAGATGTATACCCAAAATTATCAGAGCATGAAACTCTATGTGCACTAGTTACACAACGTGTTACAACTAGCAAACTTTCATCAAGCGCCATGCACTTCTGCTACTCTGCACTGTATAACCATATCTTCATCATTAACGTCATCGTCTGCTCTGTCTTCATCTTCTTCTTCAGACTCTACATGTTTGTCGTCTTGCTCTTCTTGCTGTGAGTGTGTGAGCAGGTTGCAACATGTACTGTCATAGCCTTTGCAGAAGCAGTAGCTGGTACAGGCAAGGCCTTGTTGTTGTACATGGCTTTAACTCAGATTTGCAGCTACAGCTGATAATGTCCAACAAGGCAGGAGGAGCAACGGGGCTGGCATCCAGGACAGGCATGATGACTTTCTCTCCCTCCTTCTCGCCTTCCTTCTTGTCCCATCCAAACTTGGTGATGACCACAGCTGGTGTATCAGGGTGGTCTGCTGCTTTCCAAAGCAGCACCTGTAGATGGGCACATCTGCAGGTGCAAGGAGGTGCACGTTGCGCTCTGTAGGAGGCAGTGTCTTCAGTGCTGGGAGGTTTTGCACTTTCGGTATATGTCATATCTGGCGACAATCAGAGTTGCAGACTTCCTGTGGTTGTCCCATGCTGGCTGCAAAGTCAGCCACAGTGCCTGACGTTGTACATCTCATCCAGTGACTTGGAAAGGTGGGAGCAGTAGAAGGAAGGTGCTGCATGTCACACAGATGCCATGTGATCCATCTTGAGTAGTTGTGATGACGGGCAGCAAAGAAATAGGGCAGCATCTCTTCATTGGGCATTGTTGTTGCCGCAGCCAGTCACCCTCTCTTTCTGCTCACCAGAACTTGTAAGCTAGGGTTGGGGTGATGATTCTGAAATGCAGGTCTAATGTATTAGGCATTTAAGTAACCTAGCTTCATTTAAATTGACTCACCAAGACTCATATGCTCATATAGACAGTGAAAACCACATCCACAGGTTTGGGTCATCGCAGTCACCTCTGCGATCAGTTTTAAACAGCTACAACCAACTTGAGTGAAAAAAAGAAAAAAACAACAGATTTGTTTCTCCTTTCTCACTGTTACTGCTCAATTCTCAGGTGTGTCTGCGTGCATAACCAGGCTTTTATACCTGTAAAAGGGCGGGGCTTTCTTCCTCCCTCCTACTGCAATTCATTACAGCATAATTTGACCAATAACAATAAAAGTAAATTGACAGGCACTTACATCAACTACATAACTTCAAATAAGCATAGTATTGTGAACCCTAAAGTAGCAGGAAAATAAAACAGGGTGCAACATATGAAAAAACATTGCACCACAGGTCCACTAGTGGTCAATAACTCCACGGAGTGCCTTTAAGTTGAACATAAAAGTAACATAATTTAACAGAGTTCTTATTTTAACTCTTGAAATCCTGTAACTCATCTCTCTGAACATAATTTTTCTTGTTAAGTATCACTTCCAAAATAATGTAATTTTGCCTTTACATCAATAGGAAGGGTTTCATGTATTTTCTTGTATTTGTTATTGACCGTTTCAGTTATGTGCTGATTTATTGCATCTTGTCTTCAATTTCTGAGACTGCAGAAACATTTGCATTTATCAACATTCTTAATTTGATTTATTAGCTGTTTTCCTTGCCAATAAAACATAAAGGTGCATATGTTGAGGTAAAAAGTGCTCTGTAGAAATGTTTCATCTTTTTGCTTAGTTGCTTGTTTTGATGTTATTTTGTTGCTCTTGTCATTTGCTGTTATATTGTTTTTGAGTTTTAATGTGAAGGACAGGAAACAGTTTTTAATCCACAGCCGTATATTTTCTTTCGGTTGCTTTGCTGTTACGAAGAGAAAAAATAAACACTGATATTAATATTGTGTTTAATATACTTTTGAGCGCTGCTTTGTTGTGACTTTTAAGCGCGGTCGGATGCCTGACGCTCAAGTTTCTAGGCGGACATAAATGAGAGACGTACCTCGGTACTTCCTGTTTTGTTTTTCTTTCGCTCCGTGCCTGCTCGGGTCGAGTCGATATGGAAGAAATTGCGAGGCGAGGAGACAACCGCAGCCTGTCCGTGAAGAAACGCGGTCTCTCTGAACACTGTCGGACCTTATAAAGCCAACAGGAGCAGCGGGCAGCAGCAACACCTGCCGCGGGGCTTCCGACACCCTCTCCCCGCCTCTGGTGTCCGCGACATGGCTCTCAGCTCGGGCGGCTGGGCTCCTCCAGCCCCGGTCCCTGCCTCGTCTCAACAGGCTGCATGCGGCGGGCCTGCGCCGACGGCTTGCTGCAGTACTGTTCTAATGTCAGTCCGGGTGTCGGTGTGCCACTCCGGGATCCGGCCCCTGTGCCTCCCCGGAGCGGGCAGCGAGGCTCTGCGCCTCCAGCTCAGCATGGACCCGAGCCGGGCCGGAGAGTTCCGACTGGCGCTGCGAGACACGAGCGGAAACCGCAGTGTGGTGAGCTGTCATACATACACCTGAGTGTTTAGACGTCGTGTTGTCGTTACCCGATTTAGACATCTTTGTTATGAACCCCATCTTTTTTTAAAATCACATGTATATTTTATACCAGAATAGGCCCGCACACGCCATCTTATGTAAACCCAACACATGCAGCACCACAGCTTCAGATTTGTGGGTAAAATCACATCAGATTAACATTAAATGCATGTGGATGTACTGCAACACAACCCGAGGCTTTCCCATAAGTGTCCCGAGGATCTGCTTTCACACAAATCCACCAAACGGACTGTAGATCAGCAGCATTTCATTCATCATCTGCTTCTCACTCACCTGACCATAAGTCATTGTTAGTACATTAAAGCTTGTGCCACATGAAAAGCATCAAATTGTAACAATAGAATATGTTTTCTCAGTTGCGCTTTCATTTTCATACTTCCCATAACCATCACACCTGTTATCTTTAATAGAATCATAACATCATCGGGGGGAAATCCTACAACTGAATGACAGGATGAACCACTGCAACCACTCCAACTAATTTCCCTAAAATTGTCAACACAGGAACTACCAGCTTTCAATCTGTCATATGTGACCCGACGATCACAGCTGACACGTCTCGTGCCGTGCGTGCCACGTCTTCTTCATCCATTCAAACTTAACATTTGATTACTCAAGCTTGGGCATGGACTCCCCCCTGATACTCTTACAGATTATTCTTACCAGATAGCAATAAGACAAACCTCAGATGTGAAATCCTCAAGTCCTCCTTTATTTTTTTGAGTAACGTTTGCGCTGTGGCTTGTTTATTTACATCTGGGGAGAAGAAAAGAGACTTTCTTTGAGTGTTGTTGGCCAGTGTATTTGTAATCATAGACAATAAAACCCATGTAGATACCAACGTGGAACATCAGTGAGCAGGAACAGGAAGTTTCGGCGCCCCCACAGACCCACTTTCAAATTAGATCAAAAGTGTGTTTACCTACATGCTTTGCCACCACTTCAGCCTACACCAGTAACAATCAATGCAGGGTTTACGGTAAATTATCTGTATTCAAACTGAGCAGGAGAAACTGCTTTACTGCCCAACAGGACCACCAGTGATTCACTTGTTGAAGGCAAACTCCAGCAATGATGTAACACGGCACTTCCATGAAGTTGGGGTCTCACTGGAAACAGATTTTTTAATAAAGAAGGCTCAAAATTGAACCAGAAGAGCCACACGTGTCCTGATTTTTAGTTCCTAGCTCCCAGTAGGTGTAAAAGCTCCAGAAACTCAGGGTGCTACTGTTCCTACAGTGACGATAAATATAATGATGTCAATGATTAGAGCCTCCATGCCGGCTGATCTTTCCCTCTTTCAAACTCCACACTTCAGATGTGTCAATAAAGTGTCAGGCCCTATTCAAGATAATGTCATAACATGGAGCGTCGCCATAGATGTCGCTTCATATCTATTCGGAATATTTTTGAAATGGTTTCAACACTCATATTCGGCCCCACCTCCCCCAGAAGTCATTTAACCTAAATGCTGTTGTTCTGAACACACGTGTACACAGGCTTTATTTACTAAAAATCTAAAATGTCATGCCAGCCAAATTTCTCCCCACAGCACCGAACATGGTTTCAAATATCAATGTCTTTTTTTTTTGTTTTGCTTCGAAGATAGAAATCCCAGCAACGTGACAACACTGGTAACAACTATATTGATCATCTGTGAAATTGGTGGAGTGATAAGTTGTTTTTACATATAATCAGTCTCTACATATTTTTGTAATCTTTATACATTTAATATTAACTGTGGTTTTCTTTAGAGCCGCAGCGATAAGTCAGTTGAAAGAAGGTGAATTGCAAATTGTTTCAATAATCAATGAATTGTTCGAAGCAAAAACATGCTCAAACATTTGTTTGTTCCAGCGTGCTTCTCTTTGTCATTTATGATAACAAATGAAGACTTGTTGTGTTTTGGACTGTAGGTAGGACAAAAGAAGACATATTGAAAATGTCACTTTGGGCTCTGAGGAAGTTGTGATGAGCATTTTTGCACAAATTCTCAAGTGATTAATTGATCAGGCATGAAAAAATTATCAGCAATGAAAAGTTGTGTTAGTTGCAGCCCAAGTTTCCTATTAGTGTTGAAGAGAGAGTATTCTTCACACAATGTTAGGTAATTGGATCTTTTAGGTGATATATGAAGGTAACTACAGGACTGCACTGTTGAGGGACTAATTTCAGTACAGGCACAAGTTCTTTCAGTATTATGGGTGATTACTGTCAGGGATCCCGACTGTCGACACGCAAGCTCGATCAAGCCTGAAGCTGACCTCACAGCAAACTCATCCTGTCTCACTTCATCCCAACTTGACTCGAAAATCCGTCCTTTGTTTGTCAAGTTCACTATGTGCCGTGTTCCTTCAGTATGACGGGCTCGGGTTCGGTTTTTCATCTGTGGAGTCTCGAGTCAGACACATTTCCCCAGCTGACACTTGAGATGCCTCTTGATTTGAATGGCGCTCCTTTGATCCCGGCTTCTTTTAGCTCGTCTGTCAGAGCTGGCAAACTTTTCGTACACACTCATATCAGAGTGTGTGTGTGCGCACACTCTCTTGCAGCAGTCAAATTCCTCTTTGCTGCTTTTGTCAACCCACAACAAACATCAGTGCCCTAATGACTCCCTCTGTACGCGGTGAATGTTAGAGGGCAGATTATGTGTATAGTGTCTGTGTGCTGCCAAACTCAGAATTCCACTAGCTTTCTGACATATTTAAGAGGATTATTTCCTTTTTTTATATATACTTTAATACTCTTGACATGCAGGTTGCACTTTATTTTGTATTTTGTTTTTTTGTCAAATGTAATGGCGGATATAAGCAATTAAGAAAAGGTCATCACCAATGTTCTACAATATGTGTCTTTACCAAATGCTTTCAATAGTTGTAACTTTTCAGACGTGAAGATTCAATATCAAATTGAACATTTATGATTTTGGAGTGTTGATCAGACAAACGATCAGTCTGAAGGTGTCACTTCGAGACACTATGGAGGACATTTTTCCCTATTTTTTCACATTTCAAATGATAATCGGTAGATCAAGAAAAAATGAATAATCATTAAAGTAAATGATAGTTAGTTTTAGTCCAGTCTTTTAAATTTGACTTTACTTGATACAACCGTTCCATTCTTTTTTTGTTAAAAGAGGCAGAATAAATGCATCTCTCTTCCCTCACAGAATGGCAATAAGCTAACTGGGACCATGGTTTTCGTTTTGTTTTTCAACCTCAGTTCATCGCAGAGTTCGACCTGCGCTCAGTGCAGTACGAGGTCAAGTCCCCTCGCTGCCACGAGATGCGTCTCGCTGCTCCGCCCCACGACTGCATCCGCTTCAACTTCCGCTGCGACCGCGAGGCTGAGGAGTGGGCCACAGTGGTGATGTCATCACTAAGAGAGGCACACAGAGGTCAGTTTGACGGCGGCGGCTGCTGAATATCATTTTAGAGAGAAATCGACACATTAAACTACACTTTCATGTAAATTTTCAACTCTGTCAAGCCAAAACCATTTGTCGTATTGTAATATTAAATGATGGGCGCTGAAAATTAGCCTCTTTATTTACATTATATGTTCTTCCAATGTAACAGAGTTTATGCATATTGTGCTAGTTAAATACATTAGTGGCTGTCCTAGGATGGGAATATGCCAAAAGAAAGATTCTGATTGGATTTGGCAAGAAAAGCTGCAGTCAAGAAACAGCATGTCATCTGTGGCCTCGGCTGAATAAAAGGGATCATAAAGAAATCTTGTGAAAAGTTTAAAAACAGATTTCGCCTGCAAGCAAAGTGAACAGGAAGGACAAAACGAAGGGACCAGATGTATTGTACCTGAAAGTCTTCAGGCTTTTTATCGCTGTCTACTCAGTATTTTAGAAAACACACAGGCGCGGTTGGTTTGTAAAGTAACACGGCATGTTGGGTTTGTGCTCTGAAATCTTGAACAAAGAAAACACTCAAAAGACTTTTAGGTGGCTGTGAAGTTTGTTTCTCTCAGGTACAAATGCAACACGAACAATTCAGCAATTACTTTTTAAAGTCCAGCGTGTGGGGTTTGGTGGCATCTAGTGGTGAGTGTAGAGCCAGTGTCTGGTTTGTCCATGCCGGGTTACTGTAGAAACACGATGGACTCCATGGAGGAGGATCTGCTCGCTCCATAGATTTAACAGGCTTTTTATAGGTAGTGGAAACACTGCTGTCCTTGCTTTTAGATTATTACACACAAATGAATATTATTTTCTGTCCCTAAATCCTGCACACTGGACATTTAAAGTGTAATGGGTGTAACTTAAATATACATGAGTAAAAACTGGTGCGTCTGTGACCTTGATACGAGAGAGACATGAAAAAGGTTTCGCTGATATGTATGTTTTCTTTATCAGCCAAGTACAGCTAGAATAGATACTGACATCCGTTCATACTGGGGACGTGTTGACAGCCACGTGTTTTCAGCACTTCTGTAACACAGTTTCTCGTTTCTCCTCTGACAGTTGCAAATATTAACACATGTGAATCGGATGGCAGAAACAACGACACAGCAGCAGCTATGGAGCAGTGGAGCTCGGCCTCGCTGCCGCTCACCGGTGGGTTTATCTCTGTTTACCTTCATGTGTTTTCATCTTATCTCCCGGCTCACAACTTGCTCTAAAAATGTCACTTTTGATTGCTACCCCCTTTTGTTTTTTTTTGCAGAGGAGCTTTGTTTGGAGCTCGCCAGGGCGATTGAAGCCGGTGACACGCAAGCCGCTTCGCAGCACGCATCCGCTCTGGCCCGGCAGAAAGCAGCGCTGACAATTCAACTGTCTGAAAAGAACTACGCCGACGGAGAAATCAGGTGAGCGATCAGCAGATTTGTTCAAGGTCGTTATGACTGATGCTTCTCCTAGGTTGTTGCGGCTCATATTTCCATGTCTGTGTTGCAGTTTATCCGTGGTCGTGGAGGATGTTTCGTCATCCTGTTGTGTCACAGTGAAAGTCTTTCCTTATATGACTGTGGCTGCACTCAAGCAACAGGTCAGAAATCTACCAGTCAAGCAGTAATTATGACATGAGTATAACAGATTTTCATTCGCTCACACCCACCCTCCTCTTCAGGTGTTTCTCGAGTACGGCTTCCATCCCCGCGTGCAGCGCTGGGTGATCGGTCAGTGCTTGTGCACCGAGCCGAGGTCGCTGGCCTCCTACGGGGTGCAGAAGGACGGCGATACAGCGTACCTGTACCTGATCTCTGCCCGACAAGCCAGGATCACCCGCCAGCTGTTCCAGCAGGACCTGGAGGGCGCCCTCCTCGCCCCACCTCTCCCGCCAGGCAACGGCCCCACATCCCAAGACTGGAGGGGATACAGCACCCTGCCCTCGAGGCTCCCCCACAACAACCAGGGTGAGTGCAGCAAATGTTTCCGTCCTGTCACAGAACGGTTTTAGGATTTAAAACTCTGTTAGCTTGCCTTAAGAATGTTCAAGGGTGTTCATATTCACATTGGGTGAGCAGAACTTTTTTTTATTTCTTGTCTCTGTGACAGTGAAGCAGGAAGGTGGACCAAAACATACAGGCAGAGTGGGAATCTTTGAGTCAAACACTGCAGTTTTCTGTACTGACCCAATAAGTCAAGTGACCTCAACCCTTTAGCTCATGTGTTTGACTTTCTAAAGTCCAGACTGAAGGCAAACACTCTTTAAAGCCCAGCTAAAGATCAACCAGAGTAAATATTAAGCATCTGGTGAAATCCGTGGTCTCCCGAGAAAGAACGTTGAGGTTTGGTCAATAATTAATTTATTCCATCATCCACACAAAGATGTGAAAATCTGAGAAAATCATTCACATCAGTTTTTTCACTCTTCTTGTAGTGTTTGAAAAGTTTGTTCAAATCAGTCTTTCCTTCCTATGCTGTACATCTGATGGGGATGTAAGCCTGGTCGACGTGGTCAACCTTGCAGTGATTTGTATGGCGAAGTACAACAGAAACACCAGACAATATATGTCCCGACTATTTTCTGAATCTCATTCTGGATGCTTTCTTACAACTCGAGAAAGCACACAGGCTCTATAAACGTGTTGTTTTTGTCAACTTCAGGCAGCACAGGTGGAGGAAGCGACAGAGCAGGTGACATCAAAGATGTCCTTGACATCGAACATCTGCAGCTGAATGATCAGACCAACAAAGCCAATAAAACACAGGTATGTTTGCAGTCTGCACTGAGGGCGAAGCAGTTAACATGACGAGAATACACTAAGTTATAGTTTATTTGAACTGTCGCTCCCCCTTGTACTCATCATGGTGCCTTTTTTGTAACATCTGTGTGTAGTTTTGTGCTGAATGGCAGCTTAAAGGTGCTCCGTGGACTTTTTGACCCCTAGTAGTGCTACTGAGCTGTGATTTGTTTGTATCTCCTACGCACACACACAAGGATGCCAATGAATGAGGGTGCACGAGGGACGGCAGATAAAATCAGTTCCTAGTTGCATGACAATTCTCTCTTGAAGGATTATTTCTAGATGCAGAAAAGTAAATAATTGATGGAGAGGTTTACCTAAGCTCGACTACTTAATGAATTTTGATGAGGTTGGCTGAGCATGCACAAATATAATGAAAGTCAATTTGTATATTTATTTTAATTATGGACATTACAAATATGTGCATAAAGAAGCAAGTAGTCAGTCAATTAAAACAGCTTCATTCATATCACTCACTGTCTTAAAAGTTGTTGTGTTTAAATGGATTACAACATCTACCTTCACACTGCTTAAAATCAATTCAATGAGGTTTGAATTGATTGTTATAGTTTTAAGAGCTTCTGCAAGTTGTTTCTCAATCTCGGTAATGACATGTTGATCCTCAAGGACAAAACTGTCTTGAGATCCCATGCTAGTTGCAATACAGATTATTACAGTGTTAGTCCAGTGTAATAGTGCTAACTCCAAGTTTTTCACCTTATTAATTTATTTATAAAGAATGTAAAGAGAAGTGATCCTTGAATGGAACCCTTTCCATATTTTTTAGAAACTCCAACAATGGTTTTGTTCCGATTATGTACATTCTTTTCCACCTCATCACTGGAGTAGTTGCTTCTTGATCATACCGACAGACTGGGCTAATACATATAGACATGGTTTGGTAGAAATGATTCCTCATTAAATCTGTGTGAACTCACATCCTCCCAGCAGACGGAGTGGGCTTGTCCTTCATGCACTTTCATCAACAAGCCGTCCCGCCCGGGCTGCGAAATCTGCGCTACAGCCAGACCTGACACACACATCCAGCAGGTACAGGTGCATAAACATCTGACAATCAAGTACTTCTGCGCTGCTCTTTCTAACGTTTTCCCTCAGTGACTGTCTCTTTTCCTGTCTTATATCCTCCCACCCCAGGAGAGAGGAAGGAGAGAGGATCGAGGAGAGTCTGGTTTAAGCAGCAGCAGCAGCAGCTGACTGCACATCACCGCTGTCTGGTCGTCGTGTCTCATCTTCTCACACACACATACACACACATACACGGAGCAAGGATGCTAAATGTGCCATGTACATGTTGACAAAATACTCACATAAAGACTGTCAAGTGCACTGAGAGTCCTCTGACAGCTGGACGGCTGCTGAAGACGTTTGAAGCACTGTAGCATGACGCAGAGCGGCACTGGCCGAGGCTCAGACGACGAACTGCAGACAAGAGCGCGCCGGCTTCGACCATTGGACATGACCATGACACACATTTGAGCTTGGCCTGATCTCTTTATTTATTTTACAGGGTATGTGTGGTGCAGATAACACAGATGGCCTAATATTTATTTTAGGTGAGAGAGAGGTCACGCACGCTCTTTGCATTTGAAGGCAGCCAAGACGACGGGGACTTTCAGTTTCTGCTGACTGTGAAGTGAGAGGAGAGGTGAAGCCTTGTGCAGTATCCTGTTCTGTTTGTTAGTGCGTCACCTGCAGGTGCCATAAATAATGTTGGAAGCCATGGCTGTGAAGAGAGGGTGTGTTTACAGGGTTGTCAAGTGCTTTTATTTTTTTATAACATCGTATTGAGTGTATTATTTTTAAACAAGCTGCATTGAGTAATTGATGTACATTTTAGCGGTTGATCTAATTTTACTGAGTTCTGAGCTGTGACAGCAATGGAATGATTTGTTTTCAGTACATAATACTGTAAAAACTTGCATTAGCTGAATAAACATAATGGAACTAAACAAGTCCAGTTTGTCTATTGATTTATTGTCCTTGGTGGATTTTAAGTGACCAGCTTAAAGGACGCTGACTTTACAGATGGAGCTCAGTTTATCCAGTTCTTCTGGGCCTTGGATGCACTGGTGTAAGCTCGTCAGTGTCTCTGGAGGAAACTTTCCAAAGTCTAAGAACGTAAAAGCGTCTTTGATTTCGCTTCAGGATTTACATTTTTAGCAGAAAAGCTTGTTTTTCATTTCAACACACAGTTTGAAAGATGTTACTGTCTGATCTGAGAATCATGAGACGTAAACACTGGCAAGATAATAAAATGGGCGTTTCATCCATCTCTATCCCAATGTATTTTGAAAATTGTCCCATTCTAGTGCTCAAAAGTCTGGATATCTCAGCCACTAATTATTACATGTTTTAACTTTGTGTTGCTTGTGAGTCTGGCCACTTAAAAGGTATCCTCGTTTTATGTCCATGTTTTTTCTTGCGCATGTTCACACACGGAGGCAAATACAAATTCCTGCTAATGGTACGAACGTTCTACAGCATTGAATCACAACACGATCTTTAAACTTTTTCAGGCTTTTAATTTGGCATTATAAATATGAAATAAACTAATTTCAAAGAATGTTATCAAAACAAGTATAAAAATATCGGACAAAGTGATGGCTCTTCTTCAACAGATGCATTAAAAGGAGGCAGACTACGAATCTGAGCGGGCTGTTTCTTCCAGTTCAACATCCGTTACATCCATCACCATCCGGCCAGACAAAACACAAAGAGCTAAAAAGCAGTGCAGGTGTATTCTTTATGTACCACAAACAAAGGCAATCGCAACACAAAATCCTTAAAAAAAAAAAAAAAAATGTAAATGAAATTCTTTTACAGAAAGCAACTCAACCGTGAAAAAAGATTTTCAACTTATTATTTAAGAGATTTACAGTACAAAACATTTCATTCTGCTTAGTTTATCAAGAAAACCTTATTCTCAAAAGTTTTAAGAATGAAATACTTGGAGTGGATTCTTGACATACCAGCAAAATGTCCAAAAGAAGGCAATCACTGCATTCGTTAGATATTCATCTTCTTTCCCAATCTCTCCAGTGGATTTGACTGTCATTCACATTCCTCCACAGTGAAGACAAACCTGAGAACACCTCAGAGAGATTTCCTCCCCATGAAAGCCTTCAGTAGTCCTGTGTGACCGGTCTTCACTTCCAGAAGAGGATGTTCCAGAAAAGCAGCCAGCAGGGATACACCAGCAGTGCTATGAGCGGATAAACCAGGGAGCCGTACAGGAAGTGGTCCAGGATGCCCTGTGAGATGACTGACAGGTAGAGCAGCCAACCCTCCTGGAAGCTGATGGGCACTTCCTGCAGCTCTTGGAAGAAAAAGACAGAAAAGAGGAGCGTGCAGGCCGGGCTGAGGATGACCAGGACGAAGGCCGATAGAAACCTGGAGGGAGAGGAAGAGGAGAGTGAGGTTTGCCTTGCAGATGTCTGTACAGAGAGAGCAACAATGGCCACAGGGTGTGATTTACTGTGGTACGTGGGGTGTGACGAAGGCAGCCACGGGCACCAGGGTGAGAGCCAGGATGAAGCCCAGGGAGAAGTTGATGAGGGCGGTGCAGCCCAGCAGCACGGCCAGGTACAGCACAGCGACCAGCTTCAGCACCCTCCAGCCCTGCTCCGTCCCCTCGCCTGACACGAGCCTTTAACAAGCACACAGATGAACAGCTCACTCTCCTGCATCACAGCTGAACAAGTTCCCCAGGGTCTCTGCTCGCGGGCATGACACGATGATTCGCATCCAACTGCCGGCAGAACTATGGGCTCAAGTAAGGGTCATGTAGGCTCTGAGCTTGTGAAATGATATTCAGGAATAATTTGAAGGCCTGAGGTTGCCAAAGAAAAAACTTTATGTCTGTAGCCGTTGGGATGATATTTATAGTGTCTAGTGTTTACATGCAACAACAAATTTTATTGGAACAGCCGTGTGACAAATCAAAAAGTGATGTTATGTCCTTCATTTCTTTTCCTCATAGCAGATTTGACCTCTTTTTGTATGATCTCTCTCTTAGTAGCCGCCATCTTTGGTTAGTGGAGAACGTGAGTCATCAACGTAAATTGACATAAATGCTTATACAGTACACAGTATGTCAAAAATCGGTGTGGTGTAGCTACCTGTGTGTGTTATGAGGCAAAGCCAGGCCGGCAGTGTAAATAGCTATGGCTGTCAGGACCACAGCCTCGGTCTCAGACACCGGGAAGTGTTCCACAGCCATCTCCTGAAAGTGGATCGGCAAGTAGTAGAGAGCTACTCCGGTCAGATGGCTGATCACCAGAGGAGTCAACACGGACGGCACTCCTAGACTGGATATCTGAGAGGAGGAAGATTTGATTAGTGGTGATTTATTAAACTCAACGAAATTGTTCCATTTCTGTCCTTTGTTTGTTAAAATGTGTGTGTCTGTGTGTGTCTAACCTGCTCAGGGTCAACCACTCCATCTTCTGTTCTTGGCGGAGGACTCGCAAGTTGAACCCACAGGTCTAAGGCCTGTGTCGCAGTCAAGGCCAATTGAGTAATTGCGAGTGTGTTAAAATCACACTGTTAACATCTAATCAGCAACACAAGAAGCCTCAGGGTAGGCCCACATGCATACATTTGGTTTTCTCAATCGTATATTTACGATTTCATCAAACAGAGTGAAATAATTGCGAAAGGATACACGGAGGAGGAGGATGACGGCGAGGAGGCCGAAGGCTGGCATGTAGTAACCAATGGAAACGAAGTGAGAGAGGGAGGGCATGAGGTAGAAGAAGTAGGACTGGTGCAGGCGCTCTAACAGGTTATTCAGCTTACGATACATTCCCTCCAGGAGCCTAGAAGATGTTCATGATAAAAAATAAAACAAATCACAAAATCAGTGTCACCTTATAAAAAGGATAGTTACAAAAAAAAAAACCCCAGCACATTAAATAACAAAATTCAGGATACTCCTCTTGCTCTGACCTGCCGACGGTGGTGGTGTCAGTCTTGTACTGACGGAAACTGTTGATGCCCTTGATGGTGGCGGCCTCGATGTGATACCGCAGGAAAAGGCCATGATCCCCCCAAGGGCGCCCGCTGGCCTGCTTCATCACCATCAGCATCATGGTCTGAACTGAGTGGCTATAGCCTGACACGCTGTCCCAGTCATTCCTCTGCAGCTGTAGGAACATCCAGAGAGAACAGCGGGATTAGAAACGTCCCCACGCCATGACAGCCAGCTCATTGAACACATACAGGAGTAGAAAATGTGTTTCACCCGCGTCACATCACAAGCCTCACCTTGCCCTGGATGGTGCACAGGACTCCGATCTTCTGACAGAAAGCGTAGAAGAGATTCGCTAAATCCAGGTTGGGGAGCTGGCCGTTGAGACCTTCCAGGATCAGGTCCATGCTGGTGATGACATCACTGCTGAGCTCCAGGGACAGAGCTGCCTGGATTGAACCACCACGACCTTGAAGTGGGGACCAGTCCATACCTGGATGCACCATTATAGTAGAAAAATCAAATGAGGAACACGACCTTTGTCTTTTTTATGAGTTCTAGATTAACGATGTTGACTAACAAGATATGCATGTCTGCTGGTGATTACCTGTAGTGTTTGTGTGGTGGTAGCCCTCCAGCCAGGCCTGCATACCAATCAGATCGTGCTCATTGATGAGAAAGATGATGTCTTTGGCCCAGTAAACTTGATCTATTGAGAAACACGGCTGTCATTAAACAAGAAAAGCCCCTGCAATGTCACTTAGACAGCAAAGAGAGACGTGGGTTCTGTACTCACTCCTGAAGTACTGTGCCAAGCCGAGTAGCAGCCCCACTGCCTGGTTGTTGTTGTCGCCCGGGGTGCAAGGGGCACTCAGCACCAGGGCTTCAGTGCGCGGTGCTCTGGGGGCCCGGAGGATCCCGTATACATTCGTGCCTTTCACCATCTGAAAGGAGAGAGCATGGAGTTGTATGAAGCAGAGTCATGGAATATGCACAGAAACGCTATTAAAAACATTTTGGAGACGGAAAAGAAGGAAAAAGAATGAGTTTGCACATAATACAAGGACTTTATAAGTACTCAATTGCACACTTACATATCTCTCTTTGTTTTCATCAGGGAAGGGCAGCGTGCGAGAGAACTTCTGGGTAAACACCTCCAACCCTCGAGCCTGCATGGTCTTCACAAGCCAATCCACTGGCATCCCACTGAAGAGAAATAATTAGATTAGACTGGTGGACTGGGAGCAAATGAAATGTAAGTTAAAAAAAAGAAAATCATACAGAAAATTATGCTGAATTGTGAGAGGACTCAGATCAGACCCTCCAATCTCTTGAGAACCAGTCATCACGATCAAATCTATATATTGAGTTGATATGTCACTGATGTTGTGTTTTGTTCCTTACCCAGCTTTCTTCTTATGAGCTGCAAACTCCCTGCCTGTGGCCAGCGCCCTCTCCCCTGACGGAAAGCGCTCCTCCACCATGGTAGACCCCATGGCGTTCTCTGACATGTACGTCCGCAGCGTGAACGGCTCAAATGCTAACCCCATGAACCAAGCCACACCCGCCATGTAGCACACCACGCTAAGATAGGGGGGGATGGAGTAAAGATGACAGAAATCATACAAGTTAAAAGCTCATATAGGGTATGATAACCAATGGTGCATTTCAGATTTCACTTAGACTCATTTATCTTTCAACGACTCACCAGATTGGAGCATTGAGGCGGGTCAGCAGGCTGATCAGAGCCCGTCTTCTGTTTGGGTCAGACAGCAGTCCCATGTTGTTGTAATGTGGTAAAGCCAGGATACAGTGGACCCTGAAGGCAGCACAGACACTCTCACTGTACCTTTCGACTATATTCTTGAAATACATGGTTATAGATCGATTGAAACTGAGATACAAAATCGCAAAAGATGGTATCAACAGATTTATCCGTAGCTGACGGCTCAGATATCCACAAGCAGGTTGTTACACCGGTTTCCTTGTAGTCCGAGCTGAAAAATCGGTCTCTGTCACCCATTGTCAAGGTATTGACAGCTGGGGTTAGCTTGCTGCTAGCTAGCTAGCCGGCTAGCTGCGCGGGACGGTAAAATATATTCAAGCATTTGTTCTCAATGAATGTGAAAATAATTAACGGTAAAGTGGTTAAATGATTCATATTTCACATAGTATGTAAGCAGACATACCTTTTTTCAGGGTGCAGCGGCTCACATCCACCTGCAGAGGTGGGGCTTGATCACAGCAGCCGTTGTTAAATGTTTCTCAATTTCCTTGTTCCTGTGGGAACGTTAATGCGGCGGACCGATTTCCGGACCGATTTCCGGTTAAGCAATAAAACAAAATAACATCAATGTAAAATAAAAATAAAAATGTAATCTGACAGTAATAAAAGTGAGGAAGAATACACCTTCTCACAACTCTTAATTTTCTACCAAAATAAACCGGTTACTTTATTATACAGTTTTATTTTAAGGTCATAATAGGACCTGTCCTCAACTATCTAAATCATGATGTTCTGTGCTTTAGTAGAAAATCTCACCTAAAAATCACCTCCAAAATGAATTTATATTATTCTGACCTTAGACCTCATGTCAAATCAATTCCTTCATAAGTGAGTACATTACTGTTCCAAAAATGTTCCTCCAGAAAGTGTTAGGGAGTGCGTTTCAGGCCATCTGGTAACTATTAATAGTGACGCTTTTTTGAAAGTGTCACATAGCTGGACTAGTGTTAGGGTTAGTTTACTCTATATACAGTATCCTGAACTTTCACCAGAGCAATTCCCTCATACGTCAGTTCATTATTATCTTAGCATCTTCTTCCTGATAGTTAATCATTGCTTCCTGATGCCTTACTCTATCACAGGTTCAAATCTGGTTACATTTCACTGGAGAAATGGGGAGAAATCTCACCTCAAAATCATCTCCAAAATGAATGAACTATTTCCTTTCTCCTCCTGTTTACAGTCATTGCTGATGTACACAAATATTTAACAGCTTATAAAATATATTTTTCTTGTAGATGCACTTGGTAGTTATTGGTTGTTTTTGAAGCCATTACCCTTTTGTTCGCACTCTTAAATGAACAAGCGGAGCACAAATGATTCAGGGTTGACGTATTTATTGTTCGATTCTCTACATATATACTGTACAAAAGTATAACTGCCATGAATTTATTTTAAAAAAAGTATTCACTCCATCATTCCTCTCTATAAAGTCCAATAACGTTCTCTTGGCTGGAACCAAAGCTACAGTCCAGATGTTCACCTCTCCTCCCGTCTTCTTCACTCTCCGGTGAGCACTGACACTTCTTGGAGATGTTGTCGCACCACCTCATCCAGCACCTTGCTCACACCTTTACAAGCTGTCATGGCAGCTTCGATCAGAGCCTCCAGGTGGTCCTGATGAAGTCTGGCGTCCATCTGCAGCAGGGCGATCTGTCCGCCCCGGGGCAGCAGCGCTAAGGCCAGAGAGCTCACTCCTCCGCTTTCTTCTGCGTAGCAAAGGTCAGCGAGGGGCGTCTCGTCCACGAACCCGACCGTGCAGGCACACACGTAGTCCCGCATGGGGATGCCGGCGTCGATCACCGCCAGAGTGGCAGCGTTCACACACACGCTGTAGTTCCCTCCGTCTGACTGCAGAATCTGATGGGAAAGAAAAAATGTCATGTATTTCAGCTCAATAAAAGTAAATGAAAAAATCTTCATATTACGTCAAATGCAGCCTCTCACTGTCCCACACTTACCTTGACGTAGATGTCTATTTGAGAACGCGGGTACAGCTGGGTCATCACAGCAGCTTCAAATGTCTGCTTCAGGTGGAGGCTCATCTCGGTAGACTTGCGGTCACCATGCGGCCTCCTCTTCCTCTCTGCTGTGCTGAAGGTGGCCATGCTGTACTGACAGTTGATGACCGCTCGATCGTGAAGAGTCCGGCTGCGCGAACCTCGCATCTAGGAGGGACAAGCATGACATGTCTCAAGGCCTTCAATAACTCAGTTAAGATTGCATCATACAATATGTTATCCATAATATATATATTTTCAGTGGTAACTTTATTAAGTAGGCCTATAAATCCAGTGCAATCCAACATTAACAGTGTTCAGTTATGACTGAAACTGTCAGAGGCATTCGTTTATGGATGACTCTATTGTTGATGCTGTAGTATGCAGGGTGGGTGACTGCCTTATACTGAGAGTTGAGGCCCAACCTATTTAACAATATGAGCAGGAAAGAATATCATGTTATTATTTTAAGATAACGCAGTCCAGAACAATTCACCACTACAATCTCAGCAGTAAACATATGGTTTAATTAAGATGTTTAAAAAAAAAAAGATTTTGTTTGTTTGTTTTGTGATATTAACTTTAACCATACTATCCAGCCTGGATTTAATGAATGTGTATTTAGCTGTTAGGTTAACAAACAAGCCCTCAAACTAATTTAGGCACTAATGTGGTCTATGGTGACTTAAAACTAGAGATCAACCTATATGTTTGTTTTTTTTTTCCTTTTTTTCCAGGGCCGATACAGACACCAATTATCAGTAATCCAGGAGTCGGTATACATTCACAAGAAACATAATAATCTAAGGCTCAAAGTTGACATTAACCAGTGATAGTCTACAATTTACTCAAGCACTGTACTTGTGTACACATTTTGAGGTACTTTGCTTCAGTATTTCCATTTTCTGCCACTTAATACTGTCTTCTTTCATTTGATAACTTTAGCTATGAGTTACTTTTGCAAATTGATCGGCTATCACTCCTGACATCAGACAGTGTTGTGTTAGTGGTGACCGCTATCAGAGAAACGGATGCTGCATCAGAGCCAAACTTGCTGCATTTTAAAAATATACTTATTTTATCAGCAATCAGACTTATAAAAAAACCAAAAAAACAAACACCAATACAGACGATCTGGACGATGCAGAATATCAGCTCTGGTATTCAGCTGGACCAATAATCAGCGTAACTTTACTTGTAATGGGCATTGTTTTACTTTTTTTTTAAAATTGTAAATACATAGTTGATTGATCTGGTGTTTTATTTTTTTTTTATTTTATTTTTTAAAAAAGAATTTTGAAACCATAATGAGACCGTTTACAACACTGATCAATATCTGATCTGAGATGGGTCCCAAAGAAAAGTGCCTAAAACTGCATTGGCAGTGAACTAAATTTCTGTTCCATATGTTTAATATACAACTAACTGCAATGTCTGTTAACAGAGCCTGAGAGTCACATGTATTGTGTGCATTGTGTTTTGTTTACATTCCATCATTTCCTACATGCTAAGGTCTGGACATTGTTTATTCCTCTTTGTGTTTGCATGCTATTATATCGTCAACATTATATCCGTGGCATAACATTATCTTTTATGGTCGCAGTTATTATAAAAGGCTTAGTTTTAATTCAGTTATTGGAGTATTACTGCGCAAAACACTTCAAAACAGCATGCTGGACAATGTTTTAATCCAGATGCACCTTTAATCCTAAAAAATGTGTTTTTATGGAAGCGTTGCTCCTGATTAAAAACACATGCTGGACTAACATTTATACGCTTACATTCATTTGATAAACAGCAGTCTGAGGTTGCTACTGTCTGCTAACCCACAGCCCCTCCACCCGTGATGCTCCTCACCTCATGAGGTCCGTACACCACAGCCAGAGCCTTCGTGTTTCCCTGCTCTAGATACGCGGAACCGTCGGCCTGAGCGAACACCCCCATACGGGCCTGGACCTTCCGCAGTTCGGTGGCTTTTCTTCCATCCAGACGGTAGCCCTGGTCCGACAGCAGCTCCAGTCCCGCCATGTTTCCGCAAACTTCGAATGGACAGCGACGCAACGCCCCACGTGTCCGCCGCCGTACTACGTTACCCATACACGCACTGAGCTGGAAGGACTACGGCAAGCCACGCGGCCCAGACTTAACAAGTTCGGGCGTACAATAGCTACAAAATTGGAATCGAGAGAATATCATCAGTGTACCTGAATTAAGCGGTCGTTTTGTATTGCATTATAGTTATCTGGCAGACAGTGTATTACCTGTCCTCACAATTTAGTTCAAGTTAATTCCTACATACTACTTTTAAAATGAAAATCAGCAAAAACAAAAAATGTAAATGGTTTTTAAAATACAATTTGGTCTTATAGTTTGGAATTATCAACCTATTCTTCACCAGTAGTGACTCCTCTTTTCACATTTAAGTTTTCTTGGCACACTAAATAGTATTATTTTCATGCTACCCATATGCATACATGCCTCTTTTCTTTTCTGTAAAAAATACAACAGCAGCTAAATGGAGATGATTTAAGCTGTAGCTTGCTTTGTTCATAAATGACTTAAAGTACTTAAGTGATTTTATGAGTATTTCATGCTGATTTGTTTACAAATGGAACAAAAAAAAAAAAAACAAACCCACCAATAATGATGATAGTTCTTTACATGTCAGGAGTGTTCTTCATGTGTTGGTACCGAACTAAAGAACTATAAACTGTGATGAACTATGTTTGCATTTGCTCTCATTTGCAAAAATCCTAAGTACTCAAAGTAAGTTCCCATATTTCTTGGGACCCCTGGAAATCTGTCATCACCCCTTAGGATCCCTGAGGCACACGTTAGGCTCCATTACCCTGCAACAAAGAAACAAAACCCTGTATTTTTGTTCTTAATTACTCTGCAATCCTCTGAGGTTAAATCGGGTAATACAGGTTTTATGCGAGTAAACTGAATTGCACAACAGTCAGTTTCATGAAGAGAGTTACACAACTTACACACTTTTAAAAATAAAATTTATTAGCATCTCTAATGTGTATAAATAAAAACATATATGAAACAATGTATATACGTATGATGTAATGAGTTTAACAATAACAGGGTTATATGTGATACAAAGGAGCAGTCTTTATTTTAGCCAGTGTATTGTGAGGAAAACTGTACCTTGAAATCAAGCTTTCAAATATGCATACCTATAAGTTGCAAATCTACATTCTCAGATAAGAATGAAATAAAGAAATCAGTTCTGGGGAGAGTATGGTAAATACGCAGTTTTGCTTTTCTGTTTCGTAAGATTTTAAAAACATCTTTGACTTAATACATTACAAATTCTGTACTCTTTTCTGCAAGATTTCTCTAACAATGTTGAGGTGGAAAGCCACAACACTATTCAAAACCACCTTCTCAACTTTACATTACACTCAATAAGAATCCTAAAAGGGATTTAACCTCATTCGTTTTCCTTTTACTGAAGTCACATTGTTCCACAGAATCATATGAAAGGGTCTTTATAAGCAGACCTGAAATCTAGGGACAATATGACTAGAATGTTAGACACAGCGACAAAAAAAAAAAAAAAAGTAAAATACCAGATGACAAATTTTACATGTAACTAACAGATCCCAGAGGATCGACACGAATGACTCAATTTGCATTTTACTAATGTAACAAGGTTTGTCATCTTCTGCTATGGCTTGCTGTGCCAGGGTCAGAATACCAGTGACTAGATGCTTCTGTGGGGTTTCTGAGGGCTTGGCTTTCTAGGCAAAAAAGCAAAAAATTGGAAAAGGACCTCTCTTCTTGTGTCACTCAATGTCTTCTATTTGGTCATGCTTTCAACACTCAACGTGTTCAAATGTCTTACAAAACAGACAGATATGCACATAGGATGAACGCTACCTCTGGAAGCTGGCCAGAATTTTACAATAGCCAATGTGATGTGGATTTGTAACAGACCGTTAAAAATACACAGCTGACTCCTACAGGGAATATTCTACGACCCACATACCTGTGTGTCAAACTGCCACAGACGAGTCAGTTACAATGTGTGGACTATTATTGGCCATTGTCTCAGTTTTTCCTCATAAGTTGAAAAAATATTACATTTTAAAAAGGGGATAACAACATCCAAGACTAACTGCTTCAAAGTAAAAAAAAAATGGTGGGTAGGTACAAAAAAAAAGAAAAAGAAAGAAGTGGTGTGTCTGCTTTAATACGCAGGTGTACGTGACAGTGAGAGGTTATCGGCACCCAAGGATCACGGCGACCTCATTCAGCCTGATGGAATGAAGGGACTATTTAGTAGATCTGAAAAACGATGGTCTCTGCTCCATCCCAAGTCTTTAGAAGAGTGCAAAGATCCCCTTATTTCCCTGATATATCCATGTTCTCGCATCCTAAAACTCTGCAAACTCCTTTGTGCACTTTTCCGTTAAAGAAACACGGATCTCCTCCTCCTCGTAGTCGTCAAAGTTGCTGGTGTCCCCTGGGCCTCTGCACTTTGGTATGAATGGAGCTTCCACCTGCAAGAACAGGAGCAATACATATTTAAACAGACGGGATTTAGGTTTACGTCTGCACTGTCAATCACAAGAACACCCATGACAGAGAAAGGAAAGGCAATTATTTCTCTGAGGAAGGACAGAGAGAGTTTGACATGAAATATCTTACAGACAGCAACGTACCTTAAACTGTCAAAAGGTGTCTAGAAACTGGAAGGAACTATAGATGCTAAAATACACTTCTGACATTCTCTGAATTCTGACAGCTTAAGAGAGGCTATATGCTTTAAAGTGAGTGATTGTCAGGTGGTCAGTGAAACCTTCTTCCTCTACACCTTTACGGCAGTGAGAATGGGGAGCTGGGTCCAACAATTTTTGTAAAAACTGAAAATAAGGCCCACTTCAGGCAGCCATTTGCCAGGTAACACAGTAAGCAAGATTTGAACTTCTCTCTGAAGCTTCTCTCTTCACTCTTACAACATTTACCTCCTTTTTTCGTGTGTATAAACATAAGCAACACCATGAATTTCTTTGAGGTGGGACCTGCTCGAAAGTGTGTGCTTAAATCGCCATTTTAACAATTATCGTGTCTCCCTCCTTTGTTTGACAGCAGGCTTTTCATCACACGTTAAAGCGCTGTCATTTCGTAACAGCTATAAACACCTGTGCCTTTAGGCATATTCTGACGACATTTTGTGCAAACAGTTTCCTCTCGAGCGCAGCCCATTTTGTTTTTCACATGCCTGAAAACCTCCACTTAAAAAGGAGTACATCTGTTTGCTGTGTTTTTTTTTCAAACTTGTAATGTTTGAGGTGAATTATCTCAAATTGATTAACCACACTGCATGATGCCAAATAACGTATTTCTTCATTCACTTACTCCTATTTCTTGTTAACATGTTGTGATTGTGCGGCTGCAACTAACAATTTTCACTATTGATTAATCTGCTGATTATTTTCTTGATTGATCATTTAATTGTTTGCTCTATAAAACATCAGAAAATGTTGAAAAATTACGTCTTGTTTTGCCAACAACCCAAAGATATTATGTTTACTGTAATAGAGGTGCAGAGAAACCAGAAAATAATCACAATTCAGAAGCTGGAAAAAGATAATTCTGGCTTTTAAATTACTCAGCCAACTAATTGATCGTCAACATAGGAGCCAATTAATTTCATAGCTGACAACTAACCGTGCTTTGTACTTACATGATGTTTAACTCATTAAAAACCTATGACTGGTACAAAACAGCTAATGAGTGAAAGTTACTGAAATGCTCCTAGACACCTTTTATTGAGCACGCATGCTCCTGAGCCTTTTCGTTCAGGTTGAACTTTAATAAATGTTATTTCTGTGTGCCTCACAGTTTCTGTGTTTTCAAGGCAGCACCCAATGCAGAGTAACATATGTATCCTTTGAGGCTGATGCTTGACATTACAGAAATGCAAGTCTTCGCTGCACTATTTCCTCAAAGTTGTCAGTCCACCTCCCTCAGCTGCGTATTTACTAAACACATAGTGTGTTTGGCTGTGTGATAAAAAGACTGAAGGTGGAAAGATACAGAGAGATTTGGCTTCAGCTGGGATTCGAAAACACGCAGGGATGTGTTTGTGTGCCGACTGAGCCAAGTGAATACCCCTGAAGCCCTCTGCAAAGTTCAGGAAAATTAATTGTTTTCAAATCAGTATCTGATAAGACAGTGACAGTTGTAAAAGACCACAGTATGACTGTGTAATGAAAAGGTTAAACAGCATCAACAGATCAATGAGATTCAAGCCCGAGCTAAATATCTGCTTTGGTTAATCGAAGAACTCCATTATCATTGTCATCCTGCAAAATGGCATGTGGCACTGTTAGCTCACAGCGGGCAGTGGAGCTGGGTGATTTCCAAGTGGAAAAAAAAACAAAAAACCAATGACACAGGACCATAAAACAATAAGAAAGAATTGAAGAGCCGGCCTCAGATAACTTTCCCTAAAACAAAATACTATAAAATAATACTGTTGGAGTATCATAACTGGGAATTTTACAACTAGCAAAAAATAAATCAGTATCAACAAATCAATAATTAATTAACTTGTTTTTTATAGAGGTAACAGTGTTAATGGTGTCACCACAAAATGTGCACTAGTGTCTTGCCTTTCTCTCGTAGATTGCGATCCAGTCTGTTGTGGCAAACCATTTGTGGCCCTTGATGTCATTGACTCCGTTCTTCAGGTTGCCGTAACGTTTTGTCAGATCCACCTGCAGCAGGTTTCTCAACAGATCCTTCAAGTCGGAGCTGAAATGGGAGGGGAATCGCACCTATAGAGAAGAAGAAATATATTATTACCAACAGAAATATGGGTTTTAGTGCATGAAAAACATAAACCTGACTTGTTTTCAAACTACAGAGTGGAAGAACATCCTGAGTTAATGGATTTAAATGAAGAAAAGTCCTAAATCAAACCCCTGCTTACCTTTCCAGACACGATCTTCTCATAGATCTGAATGGGTTGATCTGCAAAAAATGGAGGGTAGCCAGCTGCCATTTCATAGATGAGTACACCGAGGGCCCACCAGTCCACAGCTTTGTTATAGCCCTGAAAAGATTCAAGACAGACACTGTCATAACTGAGTGAACTCCGACAGGCATTACATACAATTAAAAAAACAGTGTGTAGGATTTAGGAGCATCTGGCAGTGAGATGTAGTTCGCAACCAGATGAATGCTCCAGAATATTATAATGCATTCATGCAGTGTCTCAGAAATGTTGGTACACGACTTGCCAACTTTGATGTCATATATGCAAAAAACATGACTAACATTTGGTTGATAGTAGGTATATTTTTGCTGACATGTAAAGGTTTTGGGTTGTAACTGTTGCTGTCCAGAGTAGAGTCACATAGATCATTTAGAAAAATATCTTTTTAATCATTAACCCTGATAACAAGCCAAATGGAGAATGTACAAGTAAGGCATCAAGTCACAAACAAAATCACTTTGTAATATAAAGCTTCAAACCAAATCAAAATGTTTAAAACATTTTCAGGATCAAAATACAACACATAATCCTTTAAGCCTTCATGTTGTTTCATTATTACAACTTAAAAGCTCATGAACACACCAAAGTTGGAAGAACGAATTCCAACATGGGAAATGGGACGATCCGAGGAGCATGTGAACGCACGGTTATGATCCATTTCTGCCAAAAAATCCCTTTAAATCCTACACACTGGACCTTGAAAAAGACTTCCTCCTGCTTTCTTTTTACCAAATGGTCATCACTAGTATATTTCACTGCAGTGTACAGTATGAAAAACCACAAACCTGCCAGAACTTGTAAGTTGGTCTGTTATTATGTTATTTATAATTTCCTTCACCTGTCTCATCTATTTTGACCAATGATTTCATATATTTAACAGACGTGTCGCCATAATGCACAGTAAGTTTTATAGCTCATAAAAAGTGAGATTGCAGTGTCTTTTTGCTGCCTCATATTTAGGGGTCTACTGAGGACACGTCTTCCTCTTGTAGAGTAGATTCTGTTCTGTATGTTTGTAAGTATGAAGTTTTGGGATGTGTCCAATAGATCGCCTCAGTTGGCAGGGGTGCAATGGCTGCAACGTAATCCTTAGCAACTCTGACTATCAAAGTTATGTTCACCATGGTGCTAGTTTTCTCACTCATAGGTTGAGGTTGTAATACTGAAGACATTATGCCATTGCAGCCATGTTGCGACTGCCAGCTGAGGCAATCTCCTGAAACCAATTCCAGAACATATGCTACGTATGAATTATTTACACACCGAAACATGTTAATTAAAGAAATAAAAATACTGGAATTTCACTTCAGCAAAAGACAGAGGCTACATACTTTGCTGAGAATGATTTCTGGTGCCAGATACTCTGGTGTCCCACACAACGTCCAGGTCCTGCCTTTTACCCGCTTGGCAAATCCAAAGTCTGTCACCTAGAGGTCAGAAGTATATATATACACCTTACATTAGCAAAGTGACTTTGACAAAACCAAGCAGCATTACATATTCATTTGCTGGGCGTGGCTCACCTGAATGTAGCCGTGGTGGTCAATGAGAAGGTTCTCAGGTTTCAGATCTCTGTATATGAGATCTAGTGAATGCAGGTACTCGAATGTCAGCACTATCTGGGCGGCATAAAACCGTGCATGTGGTTCACTGTGGAGGAGGAGGTGCAAAGAATTTTGGTGAAACTGGAACATCATAAAACACAGCAGAAATAAACTCATGTCAGTATAAAACTCACCTGAACCTTCCGATTCGTCTTAGGTGTGAGAACATCTCTCCACCTGGAACGTACTCCATCACCATGTACAAATTGGAGTTGTCCTACAGAAAGTAAAGCAACACTTACACCAAGCTTAAAAAACACAGGAATTTCAAACAGTGAATTTAATTTTTTGTTAAAAAGCATAATTTACCTTAAATGCATACTCAAGTTTGACGAGGAAGGGGAAGCTCACAGCCTGCAATATCCTCTTCTCATTTAACGTGTGTTCTATTTGCTTGAGTTTCACCACCTATCAGATAAACAGAGATAAGGTGACCTTGTCGGGTAAATCTTACTTTCTCTTGAAAGAGAGATAGCAAACACAGGAAAGTCAGCTTTCAGTTATTTATTTATTTTACTTGTGTCCCCTAGTAACAAGAACAACATTGTAGGTACAGTTTTATTCAGGCTGTTTACTGATGTTAAGACATTTTTCAAGATCATTTTAAATTAAACTGAAGAGTGATTTTTAGAAGAAAAGAAATGACTTACCAAATAATATTTAAGCACAATATATTTGCTTTACTCAACTATGACTTTTGGGTACAACACCATTCTTAATTTGAAAATGCTCCATGAGGCTTGATGCATGCTTCCACTGACCTTCTGCTTGTCCAGTATTTTCATGGCAAAGTATTGCTCTGTTCCTTTGTGTTTCACCAGCATGACTCTTCCAAATGAGCCAGTACCCAGGGTCTTTAATCTCTCAAAGTCATCTAGGCACGTTGTGCTCTGTGAAAATAACAACCTGTTAGCCTTAGTCTGTGGACACAACTACCAAAAATATTTTTACTCATTCCTACCTGTGCTGGGCATTCCCATTTCCGTAGGAAATCTTCTTTGGCTTTGGCTAGAAACTCTTTCACTAAAAAAAAAAGAAGACCACAGACAGACATAGTTAGCATTCAGCTCCTGTCTCGATTATTGGCATAAAAACACATTATGGTTTTAGATTAAACTGGCAAAAAGACCAAGTGCTATCATACCAGGAGGGGAAAGGAATAAATGTGGGTAAATTAAACTGTAAATCAACGGAGAAGAATACGGGCAAAGTCAACTCTCATCTGGATATAAATTAAATGGGATACTAAAAATATCACATACTTTGTTCCAAAGAGCAAAGCACACAAACACAAGGAAACGACATACAAGACGGGCGGACTAGTGATGCATGCCAAGACACTCAGTATGTTCATTTCTGTTATTTAGAATCATTACTCAAACAGGAGGGGGAACACAACACTTATTAGAGGAAAGGTTTTGTCTGAGCATCTTGTGCATCACTTAATACAGTTTAGGGAAAGGCTATCAAACAAAGCATAAAAATGGTAAGCAAACACAAACCAATGTATGGGAAATCCAGATTGAGAGAATGTGGATAACAAAAACACAGACTTATTATCAAAGCACACAAAAGAAAAGCAAGCACATCTAGCAAGTCGTCACAATGAGACCAATGCTGTTATGCCAGTCTGGTCGTCTTTTGGAGAAATGATCATACCAAAAGTCTCTATTGATCACCAAGGTTTTGCAGGAACAATCACCCACACGGATGGTGATGATACGGAAGAGAAGACAGAGAGAAATATAGAGTTCATGTACATAACCACAAATATAACGCATCAACAGACATGAAGCATATGTAGTGTGGAAAAAAAGCAACAGGAATGAAAACAGAGTTGACATTCACCTGAGGAATTTAAACACAGACTAAGTGTCTACTGAGGTGTTTTTCGAGGAACAGGTGTAGCATATAGCTGAAGTTCAGTCATGCATATTTGGTCAGATAGACAAGATAACAGTGAAGAACAAAACATTCTGGGTGCTATTAAGCTTTAGACTTCTGTGACACTTGCAATGACTGTTCTTTTCCTGCATCTTAGTCTGACAACCTGTCACCCTATAATAGTGTTATATTACGATGACAGCTACAAAAGTACAGCTGAAACAATGATTAAAAATCCATTTTAAAACTGAACTCATGCTACATTATTTACAATAAATTGCCCAAAGAGGAGCCACGTGAAACAGTTTGTCCATTCACTACATTGATAGAGTGGATCTTTTAGTCAATTTAGTAATGTGAAGTTTGAACTGCTATATATAACATTTGTTAAGCATTTGTAAAGATTGATAAGCATCAGTTGCAACTTGCAAGACTGCTTTTCCAAACATATCACCTACATTACTCAAAATGCAATTTAGCAGTGAGTGGCTTCACTCGAAGCAATTTATCAGATTACAAGGTTTTATACTACTTTTTTAACTTATGCAGAGGTACTCCTCAATACCTGTAAACAAACTTTAATGTGTAAAATTGATGGAGTTACCCATTATTTTTTCAAAGACCAACAAACTGTTAATTGCAGGCAGCCATAGAACCACACAACATCCACAAAGGCAAAATACTCCCCAGTCTACTACAGAAACTCTAACTTGTTAAATAATAGGAGGCATTTTTGTTCGCACAAAGTCTCTACAACATTTTGCACCTTGAGAGACAAAACAAATGGTCCAAAGCCGTCACAGTTGGCCAACCCTTCCTGACAGCAGTGCCAAAATCCAGACAAGCATAACATGGTTTGGTTATGTCGGCCTGTCCTGTTACACTACAGAGTGAAACACAATACATGGGCACAGTGAAATAAAATAGGTGTCATGATGGCAGCTGTTTAATCTCCCTGTGCAAGTGTGACTGCTTTGGTGTGGTTCCAGCTAATGGCAGCTATATACAGTAAACACAGGTACACAAGTTATATACAGCACTGTACAGTAGGTAACCAGGTCGTCTTGTCAGAGCGGCTACACACCTGGCAAATCTGCAGCTCAGGGCACAGTGTCAGCTTAGACAGGTTTAACAGTTAGCCATGCCGCAGGATCTAAGGATCATTGTTACACTCAAAAGAAATACTTGGCAGTATGGGGAACTATTGCTGATCTGATCATCTCTGTCTGTCTTGGTGTCTGTGGCTGGCGCTGCCTGGCTGTGCCTGCCTGGTCTCCCTCAACAGGTTAATAAATCTCACAGGAGCGTAATCACCACATCATAAAGTGAAGCTACTTTAAACAAACTAAGTGAACACATATGCGTGTTTTTGAAGATTATAAAAAAAAAAAAAATGCACGAAAGCGGAGAGGATTTCAGTGCAGGTGGGGCTGATTTTAAGTCGTCAGACGTAATTAATTCTGTATGAATCAATAACCATCTACAGCTTTTATATGTTTACAACCAGGCATAGGGAAACATGTCTGATTTATCACACAGGGATGCTCGATGATGACAAGCTGCACGCATCAAAGTATATGAGCGCAAAGTAACACCGGCCTAGGCCCAGTTACGTCAAACCTTTGAAAGCTTGTAATACCCCTTATCCTCTGACGAAGGTCTGATGACAAGCTGCTCCAGTCAATGACGAGCTGAGTGTGAGAAGTGAGCCGTGATGGACCTTTACCACGGCAAGATTAGAAAAGGGGCTCTAAATAAAACACACGGGGACGCAATTCAAGTGTGTTTGCGTGAGGGTGTGTGCGTGCAGGGAGGACAGTAGTAAGGTCCCAGTTTTATGAATGGAAAGAGGGCATTTGTCATTTCTTCACCATATTTGGTCACAGTGCTGTACAGAGGGAAAGCTTTGTTTATGCAGCCCAGAATAAAAATGTGGCAGTGAAGCCCAAGGCAGAAACAGTCCCACACTGCCTTCAAGTTTAAATTTATTGCCCATTTATAAACAAGCACTCACGGGTTTGTGGTTTATTGCTGCACATTCAAGATTCAGCATTGCACAAGTTTGTGTCTGATGCAGCTAGCTGTGCTTGACTGAAGCTGCAGCTGAACAAAAAACACACCTAATAAACGCATCCTGGTTGAGGTGACACCACAGAGGAGAGGATGGAGATGGAAATCCATTATATTTAAGGCTTTTTTTTTTAGATGGGAAGCGACTGCACTGCACGGCGAGGCTAACTGTGAGTGGGTCTGTGTGCAGGCCTGAACAGCTACCACCATCAAGAGGCAATGAAATGACAGGGGCCTTGTAAGGGCTAATCCCCCCTCCTCATAGCTAAAGTTAGCAGGCTAGCTGGTCACCAAGCCTGATCCTTCCGTGTGCTCCACTTGGCATGCAAAACAGCCTTAAAACGCGTGAAACCATCGATATGTAGGGGATTTGTCGATGAGCACTGCTTTCACGTTTCTCTAATGGGCTTTTATTGGCTCCTAACACTCCTGTCAGTTGCCCCACCACCTCTCCTCCCTCCCTTCTCCACCCCCCCATCTTTCAGCCAAGACAACCACAACATCCATGAGATCTTGTTGCTGCTAGCTAACATAGCAAGGCCACCTTTTTCTGTACATTTCCGTGAAAAAATATAATTTAACAATTAACACCAACATGGTCATGTATCTTCAGCTACAGGGCGAGTGTTTGCAGTAGCTGGTGGGGATAGATGTGCGGGGGATGACGGACGGGGGACGGCCCTCCTCTGCTTTACTGTAGCTGGACAGTTTATAACAAGCTAGCTATCCACGTTAAAAGAGGCTTTGGTTGAGTGTGAAACACCTAAATTCAACATTAAAAAAAAACAATACAATTGAGGGCGGATGACAGCCCGGACTCACCGCTCTCTAGCTCGTTGCCCTTCTTGGCGGTGGCAGCGTTCCCCATGGTGTGGAAAACACGGCGGTCGCTCCGACTGAGAGGAGATGGCGGTGGCTAGCTAACCTTCCTACGGCGGATACTCCCAAGCTCCTTAAAAAAAATAGGTGAACCACAAACTAATACGAGTGTTTAGTCGGGTTCAAACGTACAGAGATAAAAAGTCCCGTATCCCTCCCAGCGGGACCCCTCGCTCTCCCTCTCCGTCTTCACCGTGAAAGGTTTTTTTTTTCGCTCCTGCTAGTTGAGTAATATCTGTACGGCTGACATGAAGCTAGCGGTCACTTGTGCTTCGGACCAGGCTGCTGCTGCTGCTGCTTCTTCCCCCTCCAACCGTCCACACTCAGCTGCATTCACGGCATGGTTAGGAGTCGGATTGGCCAGAGATGTCTGAGTGAAGATACCAAAGTTGACCCGCTTCCGCGTTTTTCAGGCATCACGATTGCATTCAGAGATAATGGGATGACATTTGAATACTCGTTTGATGACTTTACCAGAGGCTAAATATAACGTTGTTTTTGTTTGACCTGCGCTTTGTAGTTGTTTAATAGGCGCAACTGAGAACAACTGAGCGCTCAGGTGTGTTTGTTTGGCTCTGAGACTGACAGTCGTGATGCCTTCAGGATCTGATATTTTAATCGTTAGCGAGCGAACAATGTTTTTAATTGGCCCCTGTTTGATGAAAAAATATGACCTTGGTAAGTTATAATTAAGGGATAAAAAGTCGAATTATGAGATAGAAAGTGTAAGCTATGATTAAAGTCGAAATGATGAGATAACAAGTCATACTTTGATTAAAACATTCATAATTAGGATATAAAAGGTAGCAATTTTGAGACAAAATGTTTAAATAATAAATAAAAAAGTGGAAATTGTGAAATAAAAAGTCATAGTTATCAACAGTCTGTTAAAATAAAATCTAAATTATGAGATATAAAGACCACATTATTAGATAAAAAGTGAAACATTGAGATTTAAAGTCAAAATGATGTAAAGAAGTCAAACTTTTAAAGTAAGTTATTATATAAAAAAGTCATTATGGTTTTCAAAAAAGTCATTTGTGATGTACAAGGTCACAATTATGAAGTAAAAAGTCTAAATTAATAAAAAAACATTTAATTATGAAATGAAAAGATTACAAGAACTCTAAATTATGAGACATATAGACAAAATTATGAGATTAAAGTCAAAAACTATGAGATAAACAGACATAGTTCTGATTTAAAAGTGAAAATGATGAGATACCGTGTTGTACTTTTTTGATAAAGTCGGTTATTACATAAAAGGTCATCACTATGGTTTAAAAAAATCACAATTATCAGATATAATGTTGTGAATATGAAGTCAAAAGTCTAGATAATAAAATAAAAAAAGTCAAAATTAAGACATAAAATTTGATAAATAAAAACAGAGATATACAGTCTGTTATGGATTTTTAAAAAATCTCAATTATGAGACTCAAACTCAGATTTATGGGCTATAATGTTGAAATTATTAAATACATAATAATCATAATAGTCATAATTGTAAAGTAAAAAGACTACATGGGGGTTGGGGTTGTTGTTGTTTTTTACCCCACACATCTTTTTCTGCATCATCATCTCAATGAATTTCTATATATTAGACAACATATAGGCCTAGCTGAAACCAGTATATCCATGAGACGCCAATATTGGCCAATAATATCAGTCAACCAATACATATCAGTTTGGCTTTATTAAATATGAAAAGCAAATTACAAATCACAAGTTCTCAGATTACCTCAGTAAAAGTACTAATAATAGAAATAATTACACACAAATATATACTCCATTACACGCTAAACACTGGGTTAGATAAAGTGTTGCTCAAGCCTTTTAACTCTAGTTGAAGTTGAGGTTTAAATTAAGATAAAATTAAAGAAGGGAAAGCTCATGAGCAAACCAAATAAGTGTCTTTCTATGACGACTAATCGAGCTGCATGGGCTAAAATTTCAGTATTTAGCAAAATCACTTTTGTTTAGCTGCATATGTATGTGATCAAGTCAACTTATTTACAGCATCTCAATTGATTTAAGTTAAGCCTGAAAGACTTGACATATGGAATAGACAATAGACGACAGATGATATTTTGATAGAGTTTAACAAAAAAAGTTCAGTTAAAACAATATAAGATATCTAATAATAACAATGTAATGTAAAAAAAAAAAAGGTAAAAAGTAAACGAATTGTCACATCTGAGAGAAATTAATCACAGAAAATTGCTACATTTAAAAGGATTTGACCATGAAATGAAAATAAAATATGTAATCTCTATGTTAAGTTCAAAAAAAATTTGACCTCAAATTTGCAATATGTAAGGGAGTAATGTATTGCGTTTAAACATTGCCTCTCTCCGGTCCATTTATGGGCTGAGACTCAGCCTCCTCCTCCTGCCCCCATTCACTTTCTCACAATGTGGCCACATTTACTGCATGCTGTCAAATTACATAAATGCATATATTAGCAACCTGATGTAATAAAAGATCCCTGCAGTGTTCATAAGCACAGTAGGAGCCATAGTGAACCCTACAGGTGCAGCTGTACAGCTTTTCTTGGTTTTCTTTATGCTCCATGTCAACTGTTACGGTCGTGTTGAGGTGCAATTATGAGGTGCCAGTACTGTACCTGAATATGTTCTCACTTTATGCTACTACTTCTGCCCTTACTGTGCACTTAGGATCACAGCTATAATGTGAGCTGAATATATTACCAGTGGAGGATGAATGCAGCAGTTGGCCTGTGAAGTTTTTTTTACTGAAAGCAACTGTGAAGCCATTGGATGAAATATTACACATTGGGAAAAGAGGAGATACAATAAACAAGTGTTGGACCGTGATATCGTCAAAACCATATAATGCAAGTGCAGTCACGAGAAAACCGAATTCACAAAAATATAGCATAACACTTATTTAAAGCTGGAGTGAGCAAATGTTGGTTTGTCAGCGATGAAGGTAGGAAGTAAGCCCCAGCATCTGGGAGCGTGGCAGAAAAATCTAAAAGGCATCCAACAAAGTTTCTGCTGCTATAGATCAAAAAGAAGCTTAGCGTTTGGGGGAAGATTTGGAGAGATTGAGGGCAAGCACACCTGTAGGCATCAGAGCAGGATTCCAACAAACATTTTGATATGATGTTCAGGTCTGGGTCAGGTTCGGCCACATCAGTTGACATATGATGTATGTTTGGAGTGTTCCACAGGTAAACAGATCAATGAGTAACAGGTGAGAGTATCATGATTGGGTACAAGCAACATGGGGTGAGGATCACCTCCGTGTGAAACATGTGATTTATGAGGTCTTACACTTTCAGGCCAACGACCCCCATGCTACGAACACTGCTCAGCCACAACATTGCTTAAATCATGCTGCGTATTAACCTGGGCCAACACTAATGTGTCGCTAAATGGCCAATATGTTTCAATAACGCAGCCTAGTTGGCCTCACACTCTCACCCCAGGTCATCAAATACCGACGCTGTTTTTGTCACTCCTTTTGACTCTCATACAGATTCACAAATCTTTAGCATCTGTGTGCAACATGCAAAGCCTTCCTGCCAGAAACCCTTATGGGACAAGACTAAAGGTCTGTGTTAGATGTTCTAGGAATGAGACCAGCCTGAGTTAGCTAGTGAGTCACTTATATTTATTTTTTGATGTACAGTTTGATGATACTATTTACTTTCTATAAAGTTGCTGAAGTGCATCTTTTAAAGCAGTGCTGGGTGCTTGTACATCGTGCCACTGTATTTCACATTTGCTTAATTGAACAATCTGGATACTTATATTACATAACCACTAACTATTTAAAGCCAGGGTGGTCAGTATCCCGTGTTGTGAAGACTAACAGCAGCAAGTTAAGTTCAGAAATGATTGGATTGCCAGGGATAATCCTAAGCATTCCAGGTAATGTAGAGTGTAGGGTCTATAGTACTTGCGGCTGGGAGGGCAGAATCGCTCGTCCCTGTGCAGATACCCTGGGTCTAATTATCATCGACATGTGGGATGGGAGGTTCCCTCCTCCACTGACACCCTCGGCCAGCTGTCATATTTTGATAAGGTGTCTGAAGATCCTGTTTCCTTTTTGAATGTGGCCTTACTGCACAGCCTGATCTCAGTTCCGACACTGCTCCTCAGATAGGCTTATCTATGGACTCTGCCCATGAAATATGTTACAATGGGTCAACACATGTGTCTTTATTTGCCTGACCTAAAGGGAAAACCTAAAGACTGACAATGATAAATGAAAAGAGAATTTTTTTTTTTTTTACTAAAACGAGTAATTGATTTTCCTTGAGCACTCTACAGAACATTTAAGCAAACTTCAAGCTAATTAACATTGTGTGTTTTTCACCTGTTTACATTCATAATAGCAAATTTGTGCCGGTTTCCATTCAAACTGCAAGACAATGAAACTCTTGAATGTCGCTTTTCTCTGTCAGACAGTAATGTACAGTGTAATGGATGTACAGTGGTGAAATGTAACTGAGTATCATATATGATACACATTTGAGGTACTTGAGTATTTCCATTTCACACAACTTCATATTCCTTTATACTTTTTCACTGTACTTTTGCTTCTACTACATTGATTCGATAGCTGTAGTTACACGTTACTTTTCAGATGCTACAACACATTTAATCTCACAATCTATTATGAATTGATGCAGATTATACTAGTAAAATAAAAAAAAAATCATAAGAATTCAGATTATTTCCACCTCAACCAGCTTTGACAATGAAATGCCATTTACACATTAAAGATACAGTAATATAATAATAATCATATTACATGATGTATGATATCTGCTACTAAAAAACAGGATGTCATTTTTACATCTGTATTCTTTTACTTTTGATACTTTAAGTGCATTTGCTGACAGTGCTTATGAGGCATTTTAAATGCAGGATTCTTACTTGTAATTGAGTACTTTCATAGTGCTACATTTCTACTTGTTCTTGTAAACTGAATGGAATGAGCCCAGGTCTGCATGCAAATGTTTTATAAGATTTTTATTTTTTGCAGCTTTTCTGTTAATTTGTTGTTGTAACTTTGTGTTGCTGACGTTCTTGTTTTTCCCTGTGATAGAGATTTGTGATCCAACCTGGCTCAGTAAAACAAATAAAAATCAAACGTATCCATCAAGATGTGTTGAAATGGTCCTTTACGACACAAGAGGGCAGCATATCCCTGTTACAGTATCTGTGATGAAAACCTGTGTCAGCTCTGAGTGCAGTGCTGTTTTTTTTTTTTTGTTTTTTTTTTGCTTTGACCACAGTCGCAGGGACTTGATTTGATTTGTTGATTTAGGTTCATTGCGGTTGGTTATCCCTAATTACATTGCATTTGACTGATGCAAGTCTGCTGCTCGTCTGGTGTGTGAATTTTAGATTTTATAAACACAGCTCTCTCTTGTGAGCATGTTGCACTTTTTTTTGCAGCAAACATGTGACAGCGGTGCGTGTCCTGTTAGAGCTGTGGTATGTCTGATGGTTAGAGTAAAGCAGTGCTTTGTGCGTACGTAGCTGTCCAAGAGTTTTTCACTCATCAAATGAAGTACAGCCCTTCATGTTGTTGTTCACCGAGAATGCGCGCTCGCCTGTGAGGAGATATTTTGGATATTGAATGTGACGCTCATCTGTTTTCACTCTTTTATCTCTTCATTTCTCCTTTTCTTTTTCATTTTCTTCCCTAGAAAACAGCATGTCATGTTCATCCCAGCTGACCAGCTGCTCTCCATATTGCCTTTCTTGTGTTCCTTGCAAACAGGCTCGGCTGTGCTTCAAAGGGAATGATTTATGCCCTTAAATGAATGAATGAAAAGCCATATCTTTCCTGTGTTCCGATTCGGTTTGTTTGGATCTGTAACTATAGACCGGAGCTGCGTTATTTCAGCCTGACACATTCTAACGACACACATGATGATTATTATGATGATCTCCGGCCATGCATCTAGCTGCACTTGTTTACAAAAATGCCCTGTAATGTCACTCTCACACTATTTTAAGCCTTTATTTGTCCAGGCAATTGAAATATTGGGTAGAGTGGCTGCATTTCAGACACACCCTGCTACACATTCACACAGGAGCTGCCTAGTACAACCACAGATTTCCTCTGTTGGCTACCGACCAACTCCACTCCAGTGGTTGGGGCTTGAGTGCCTTCCTCCACAGCACATCAACTGAATTTATAGGGAGTGGGGTGTGTGATATTTGCAGCTCTCTAGCTCCTGCTTGTCACTGGATCCTTAAATTTTCTTTCCTCTTGCTGGGATTCAAACCAACAGCGCTGCAATGGCAGGCTCACGTCTATCATTTTAAGATTACTGAGACCTGGAGAGTACAATTATTTGACTCATTCTGCTTAAAAATCAGTCATTTTATGTTTTTCTCTCTGGGTGTGGTGGGTTGGCACTGCTTGCATGAGAGCTTTAACATCTAAACCTGATTTATTACAGCTTTACAGAATAAAAAAATGAGAGCAAATTATGCCCTAATGTGTTAAAAATCCAGTCTATTTCAAGGCTGAGTGGGTGTTGAAGGACAAACTAGAGAAAGAAAAGGTTGCAGGTTGCACAGAGACAGAGGTGATCTGGTTATCTCCTTCTTATCAGTCACCAGCTCCTATTAGGATGTTCCATGTGGTTCCAGGACATTACCCATTTCCTCCTCGGTATATCAAAGCCTCGAGGTTCCCCCTCCCTCTCTGCACCTAATTCACTCCAGATGAGCACAATGGGACATTTGATTTAGTGTGCAAAGACACATGTATACAGCTGTGTCAGCCTGCCTCAAACAGCTGGCGTAGAGCTTCAGTACAACTTTTAATCATGCATTTGTTTATGTAATTAAGAAAAAAAAGCAGCTCTGGGAGGACTAGGTTGTATTGTCCTCAGCTGCAGACCAATCACATATTTCAGCATGATGTAGGGCCTGTCTTTGTTGTAGCTCACAGCGAATGCTCGGGATTTAATGATATGCAGGTGATACAAATCATGTGCAAACTGCAGAAGGTCCTCCAAGTGTGTGTCAACACGCATGACAGCTCTCCCAGTGAATATATTCCTGTTGAATATGTACCTTGGATCCCGGACAAGAGGCTCAAATGACCTGTTGCAAAGGCCTGAAGTCTGATTCTGTAAGTTACATGAAGCTAAATCTTTTTATCGGCTTTAACAAGACGTTCAAACCTTGACACGGGAGGGGAAACAAGGAGGGAAACATGAGCTGTAAGTATGCAGGACGTGCTTCGTGTTCACCTCCCATTTTTCTGTTTTGCAGCTGGGAAGTATTGATGCTTGTGTTTGCAGCTTGGTGCCCTCTTCCTGTGAGCTCTAGGCATCTATAGGTATGATATATATTATATATATATATATATGTCTGTCTGAGGATGTTGATCTGAAAACCATACAGATTTGTCTCTATTCACTCTTTTTTCAGGTCTCTTTCGCAGCTTCACGCAGGGACTATCTAAGGCTCAGTGGCTGCACTACAACATAAATGCCTGTAATTTCACAACCACAAGATAATGTATTCTTACCAACAGAGGATGGTCTCAAAGTGCTCAGACAGTTGCAGAGGCAGCTAATTTGGGATGGATGCACAATATCCCTTTGAAGTTGTGCTTTAGTGCCTCTCCGTACTGCACTGTTTTAGTTGCTGAAGGGAAGGTAATGTTGCATTTGATTAAGTGCAGGGTTGCCTCATTAACGAAACAGGGCATGCATGAGTATGTGTCTAAGTGCAAAGAACTGCAAGAAAGGTCCAGGTCACCTTGCCAGAGTCATACTTGTTTATTCCATTTCAAAGAATTGCATTATTGCCTTCTTCTTCGACAGACTGAATCAAGAGGGAGGTTTTTTTTTTTTTTTTTAATGTATTCAGTGTTCCTTCTGAAGATTCTTCTCCAGTTTTTATTCATAGATAAGCCGATTCATGCTTACTGCGAGGGGTGAAAATATTGGCCGAAGCAGCACAGACAGTGAAACCCAGTCAGTGTCTTTTCCACTGCAGCGCTACAGAGATGGCAGAGATTATGGGAGGATAACACTGCACAACATGGCCGCCCCAAACCAGATCAAAGCAAAGACAATCAAAGCCAGAGTGAAAGCTACAGCAGTAAGCTCTTTTAAATGTCTGCCTCCCCCGCCCCGACCGAGCAACCGAGTGTTCCCCTCAACACAACTGTTTCCATCCCCAGCCTTTCCACTTCTGGGGCCGACATAAGCCCCTTTTGCATGAACACTGGACAGCGAGTCGGCCGGACATAAATCCTTCAAAGCTATGTAAACAGAGCAGTAAATGACCTATGATAATATTAAACCTGAGCAGTCGTGCCGTAAAGCCTATGTAATGCCAGAACTGATAAGACATGACACTGGTCGTAATCATTTATGGCGCTGGATTTAGACTATATAAGATCATCATGACAAACGACTTGTCATGACTCACTATGGTTTTACATGAAAGGGCGTAACCACACTGCGCGGTCGTACCGGAGTCGAGGTTTTTGACCCACTTTCTCACACAGGTTGTACAAATTTAGTGACAGCTCACCATAAGTCTCAGAAGTCAAGCCTCCTTGACTTTTCAGCCTTTGACCTTTGACCCCTCCTTGACTTGCTCCCATATGTTTTCAGATTGATGAATGCATTTTTTCTACCTCCCAGACAGCTACTGGTTTCAGCTCATTTCAGTATGGTATGGAAATCAACATCAGAGACTTGCTTGAAAAGGGTAATCCATCATAATGGACATTTAGTCATCATTATTCTTAGTCAAGGATATGTTAATGGTTGCATGGTAATGCACTTGAAAGGCTCGGATTGGTTTTAAAATGTTTTCAAGTGCTGATGGGAAGCTCCAACAACCAGGACTCGCTCAGACTTCAGCAAATGTTTTAATGCATGACACCGCCAAATTCATGTTTTTGTCAAGTGAAGTGAATTCAAATGATGTTGAACTCGCCAGGTTTACGCTGAATTAATAGGAATAACATCCATCCAGCCTCTAGTTCTAGATGTTTTTAGCTCATTGTTTTGGTTTTCCAGTCCACAGCTGTTCTGTGTGGTTGAGTCTCACTGCTCTCAACAACCCCTATATAAACTCACAAAGGCCTCAGATAAAATGACTGTCTAGTGACTGTCAAAATTCAAAGAAGAGAACTGAGAAAGGTTTGGTGACCGTGACATTAACCTTGTTTAAATAAATCAGTGCAGAGGTAAAAAAAAAAAAAAAAAAAAAAAAAAAAAGTGTGCAAAAATGTGTGCTTTTTTTCATGGGAGAGACCTGTTGTAAACTAGCATTGGAGAGCAAATTTGACCCAGTAAGGTAAAAATCCATATATTTTTCACAGAAGTTTGTGGACAAAGGCAGAGATTAAAGACTGAATACTGAAGTCAGTTTAAGCAATCTAGGAACAGCATTGTGCTGTGTGTCTAATGTAATTTTCTTAACATGATAAGCAGGTATCAGGGCTGTACTTCCGCCCCCTGGTGGTCATAAATCACTTCTTGCAGCTTTAACACTTTAAACCAAAGGCTTTTTAAAAAAAAATTTTTGCTCAGTTTTCACTCCATTTGTTTACAGGCTTTTAACAGTCACTACAGCAAAGCATGCCACATGTGGTTACTCAAATAGATTCTTCAGAAATGCCTAATTTTGTCACATTTTGAGTTGTGTCACTTTTAATGATTTTTGAAATTGCTTGTACGTCCAGTTTTTTGAAACATAGCAAATATTTGTGTATGAATTCAGCAGGTGGGCAGTGTTCCGGTGATACAAGAGCTGTGCAATTGTAATCTGTTACAGTTGCTGAGGAAAAATACCTAAATATATCTTACATATAAGCTTTTTACAGCAGATAATGTATGCAGATCTAACCCTTTAACTACCATAATATTAATTAGAAACTGTTAGTTAACATTAATTATGCTGCTTTGTGTCTTCTTGCCAGGCAGGAATATCTTTCTTTTCATATTTCTGGAAAACAAGGGTCGTCAATATTGTGGGGACAAATGTGAGTACAACACCACCAAGGGTTAGATGGCTTACATTATAGAGCTTAGCTATAGACAGTCACTGGACATTCATTGGACTGTATGCACTCAAATGTCTGGCATTGCTTTTGGACGTCGCTTTTGGACTGATTCTCTTTGTCTATCAATCGAATCTTCCTTGCACTGCTCGCATTGGTTGATTTAATTGATATTAATGTGTGCTTAAGATGTAATTTGGCTCTTTATTTGGTCTGTGCCCGTGTATTAAGCTTTATTGGCCGGTTTAAAACAATTGGTAGGAAACTAATCTAAAAATAATTAAATGTAAAAGGCTACATTACTTTAATGAAGTAATTAAAATAGTAACATTAGGCTGCTTATTATATTTGTATGAGGGTAACTAGTCATTGAGCCTTAAAAATAGGGGGTCTGATAGTGTAAAAGCAAAAAAAACAACCTAATACTGTCTTGCACTTTATCCCCTAAGAACATTTTTTTCTCTGTATCCTGGGTTATTCTGACTATGTAGAAGCAGCTAACAGTAGTCAAAGGTTTGGATCAGAACTTGAAGGCGCCACCTGGAATACATTTCAAAGCTATCTAACTCTCTGAGGCAGGACTCAAATCTATGCAAATTCATTTTTCAAACCGAGCTGACATTAAACCGTAAACACGGATTCCCCCAGAAAACATTAAAAACCCAGTGATCAATATAAAACTCTGTGATGTGCTTTGGGAAAATGTTTGGCAGTCAAACAGAAGATACGCATTTAATACAGGAGTAAATGTGATCATAATGGCTGTAACTGAGTCTACAAGGCGCTCTTTGTTTTTTTTAGGAAACACTGAAACAAATGTCTATCTGATTTAATCACTGTGGACTTATGAGCTGTAATGACTATATCTTTTCATTGTAGTCCTTGTATTGTTTTCATTATTCTATACAGTTATGGACCCATACGTCTGCAGTAAAGTTAAAAAAAATAAGATTGAAATGAAATGTGCAGAAAAGAAGGTACTGTCCTGCAGTGGTGTCCACAGACTGCTTCTCACTCTGCCGTCTCAGATGTTTGTTTTCGCCTGCAGGGACAGAGGTGACAGGTAGACAGAAGCACCTACCAGGGACAGGTTTACCTCGGGGAGAGCGGATCAAATGTTTCACCTGGACTTGCAGCAGTAGGGGACAAACCTGTATCAATTAAGAGCATCGTAATGATTACGACTGAGATCAAACAGCCGACCTGGGCGCTGCTTGTCAATTCGGCAGACAGCAGCTTTTGGAGTGCCTGTAATGTCTGTGAGAGCAGGGATGAGTACGCTGAGGGGGGAACTCTCATTTTGATGATGTTTCATCAATCTGTTTGAAGTTTTTTTTTTTTTTTCTCGTCCCCTTTTTTCTTTTTGGCCGTACTCCTGCTTGGTTTGCAAAAGCTTTCAGTACTGGTTACTCATAGCAGTATCTTGCTGTCCTAAAGTGTCCTTGAACCTGGATTAAAATAATAAAAAAAAAAAAAGAAGCTATCTGAAAACTCTTCCTGGTGTTAGTAGAAAAAAGCCTGTGGTATCTAAATGCACAATTCAATTAGAGTGAGCTACAAGTTAAGTGGTTTGTTGGCTGGGTTGTGTGGAAGTTTTCCAGATATTTCTCATTGAAAATGACTTTATAGATGATAGTTGTCTTATCAGGTTAATCTTGGGCAGGTTTCTGACTCAACCTTAAGTCTGTATTTATTCTCAGCATGGAGCACAACTCACCCTGTCAGCCAGCTGCCGCTTATTTTTATCTCTTGCGTGGCTTTGTATTATTTTTACTATCAGCCTCATCAATAGAGTTTTCTACGTTGGTGACAGTTTATAACTTTTTTTTATTGTTCTGCATTCCCACTCCCAAGATTTTTCTCCGAGACTTTTTGGCATCGGCGCAGCAGACTGCGGTTGTGTGTTTCGAGCAAATAAAACGACTGCTGCCTCCGCTCTAAACATTTAGCCATCGCAAACCTGCAGTCCATGCACTGTGTCTGCCTTAACAAGATGTGACTGTGTCTGGATTTAAACCCCTTTCACGTTATTACAGTTTTCAAATGGCTCTAAATTTCGCCTTGGACACACGAGAGACAGTTTTGGCCTAAGGTACCAGTGTTCAGCAGGGAATGGGGTTGTTAAATAGCTTAAAATCAGAGCTGAGAAGTCTGCACTGGGCTTCTGACACATACTGCTCGAGACATTGCCGATTCCAGGAATACTTTCTGATCTTTCAGTGTTCGTCTTCGCTCCAGCTCTCCCTTTGTAAATATAGAATGTGGGAGTGGTATTCTCCACTCATCTCAGGTTTTTTTTTTCTTCTAAAACCTCCTGATAGCTCTGCTTCCTGTGTTCAACATCTTCTTTGGAGACCAGGTCTGCCTGCCACCACCGTAATTAAGACCAAAAACGATCAGACCTGAGACGTATGAAAGGCTCATAAAGCACCGCTGCATTTACAATTCAGTATGCCAGGGGCCAGCTCGGTTACAGACTTAATTCATATTCCCTTTGTTCGTCTCCAATCTCACAGAGGGCTCGAGGCAGCTGAAGGACTGGTGGGTCTAGTGACAATATAACAGGTATTAAATAGACCATTTCCAGTGTCACCATGTGGTAACTGAAGGCTTCAAAGAGCCAACAATTTGCTATGAAATTAAACCAGGGATCAGTCTGGCCCACACGATACTGTATATCTTCAGCACTGCAGTGTGAAATGTTATGATGCAGACATTTAACATGCCCACAGCAGAGACTCCTAAACAATATTATTTTCATGAAGATATTAGTCCACTGTGGCAATCGTGTGAGAGAGTTATGTTCCCCTCACACTGTACATAAATCATCATGTGTTTTCCTGGAGTATGTGGCGTGGGCTGGAGAGTGCTACATCATCCGTTTTGCCTTCCTTTTTTTTTTTTTTTTTTTTTTTTTTTTTGGCTCCAAACCCTCTAATAGGCCGTTTCAAGTCTATTTCTGTAAACATGGCAGAAATTATGCTGCCTAACCTTGCAAGTAAAAAGGATTCTGTTTGTAAAGGCTGTTTGGTATTCCAGACATTCCCCAGCTGAACCATCTGGTGGCGGTCTTTGCACTCTCCCCGTGGAACATTACTCTTAGTGATCTTGTTGTCCTATCTCATGCTACCTCATTAAAATGAGTGATGATAATAAATCCCACCAGCCACGTGCAATGAAATCCTATTGATCTGCATACCACCCCCCCACCCCCCCACCCCCCCCAACCACCCCCCAACATTATAGGCATACATATCAGTACACAAACAAGCCCATGCAGGAGCCGCACTCCACCATTAAAATGTTTCCTTTCAAATTCACACTCCAGCACGTTTGTAGGTGCTCAATGCACGGACGCCACAGTCGCATATAGAATGGCAGGGCTTCAGAATACAAACCAAAGCGGATTGTTTAATCAGCCAAGGTCACTGTGTGTTGCAATGCGCTGTTGTTGAAGGAGGATGTGGGAACGGAGGGGAACGTCTCTCATCTGTATTCTCTTCAGATGGCTTGCGTTAGTAGGATCATGCAGATATGGGATTTTTCTCCCCCAGAATTAAAGCCCAGATGTCATGCTAACGGACACACACACATCCCCGCCACAGTAGAATATTATTTATAGTTCTGCAGTCAGCATAACTAAGGCCCCCATACTCAGCAATCACTCACTGTGAACAATGCAAAAATAGTCCTCAATTTGAACTTGTTGGCTGTAATCCACTTCCACCCATGCACCAGAATTTATGTGCCTCCCCACCTCTGCTCCTGGCACACACACACACACACACACACACACACACACACACACACACACACACACACACACACACACACACACACACACACACACACACACACACACACACACACAGAGTTGAAAGATTAACATTAAATGATTTCACTGAAAGCAAAAAGAAAGTGCTGTTTCCTTGATTTTAATCTCACCGCGGCCTCTGTTATTTCAGGATTTTGGTGTGAATGTCAGACGAGCGATTTACTGCCCGCTGCATAAATACAGGTTAGGTTGTATTATTAATAAATCCTTCACTTGAGAATACACTAGCTGCCGCATTTAAATGTTCATGCAGTGTTAGATGTGAAAGGCGTGAATAGTGAATGCTGTTAATTAACAATTTGATACCAAGATGAGAGATGAAATCCAGCATTTACATTACAAACTGTAGCCTATAATGTCAAATAAGCCTTTCACTGCACAGAGAGTGATAAGGTGATGCAATCGGAGGTGGCTCTCACACAGAGATTCATTTTTTAATGCATTTCTCTTCATTTAATGTAGTTATGATAAATTCATGTTTGAAGAGCGACACTGTGTCGGCAGATAGATTTGACAATATGACATGTTCATACATTTTGTTGTGCGGCAGGAATCCCTGATCCGTCCTGAAGTGGCAATTGACTGAGCTGCAGATATGAAGCTGCCAAGAGCCTTTTCCGCTGTTTTACATAGAGAACAGAGGCTTTGATGTCCCAGATGAATTGTGCTGCAATAAGTGTGTCTCAATAGAAGAAATAACATCAACACTTCGCAGGTACAAGCAATGCAGTGATAAGACGACGGCGTTTGATGCAATATTTGATTATGCTAATGAAGCAAATAAACAAGGTTACAGGAAGAATATACACACCAAAGAAGAATTTAATACTGTCTGTTCTTTCTCTTTGAAATCATCCAGATGCTACAATAATCATACGTGGGATTTATACTTCACAAAAGAGAACAAATATCCCCGACTTTTCATCCGATAATTCCCTGACTTCTTTTTTAAAACCCCTGATGGGATAATACAACTTGTAGTATGAACTGATCTGCCCTGCAAAGGCAGAGAGCATTACCTGCATAAGCAGAGAAGTTGAGAAAAAAAAAAGGGTTTCATGTTTTTAAGCGGTCTAACAAACTGGTGAAATGTAAGATGGTTGTAATGCTTTCATTTTATGTCCTCTCAGGGTGATACTTTACTGAAAGATGATTACTATAAAAGCTGCATAATAATCACAAAATAACGCTGCATTCTGCATTTGGAGTTCTGGATGGAAAACACAATGTGAACCACTTTTATTGTCAACTTAAACAAGCCTCGTTTATTTGAGAATGAAGTTATTACAGTAGTGTTACTTAGCCTATACAGTGCCACAGGAATGAGTGTGAGCGATTGTGGTTCATTTATAGTCTAAGATGAGCCGATAATTCAATCGATTGTATTAACTCTTCAAATATCATAAAGGTGGAAGTCATTTGTAAAGATTAAGATCATAAACTTGTCGATGGACCCCGGGCGATGCTAACTTCATTTTTAGCTTCAGCAAATATGTCATCCCTGCAGCAAACTATATAAATTCAGTGTGTCACCTGTGTTAGTAGCTGCCTGAATATCGAACTGTAAATCCATATTTAATGTAATTAATTGATTTAAAGTTTAATACATTTACTTTCAGTCTGTAATGTAGTGGCAGCCTGATCAGGCAAAATGTCAGAGAGTCGATACGTTAGCTTTGACACAAGTTTAGCGTTAGGCCATTTTTTCACCACTTCCTTGTTTAGTTATTTGAATAACTAACTAAATAACCTAGTTCATCTACACATGTGTTTTTCAATTACAGGAAAAACGATACCCAGTTGCTCTCAGTGAAGTTTTTAGCTCTACTTTGAAGCTGTCCCCCCACAAATAACACATCTCCATGGTGGCCTATGATTTGTGCTTTTTAACACAGTGAAGAGGATGTAAGTGAATTTCAGACTAAATATGTAGCACTAGATACCTGATTTTGCCTTTGCAGGACAGACTGCCGTAGCCTATGCTGAATTAAAATGGTAATGCCAAAGAGATGAGCTTCTTTTGTCATTTTAATGTGTGCCCTGACATTTTTTGGCAAAACACAAAGTTCTTCTGGGCAACCTGCGAGCGAAAACCTTTCTGAATCAGCGCCAGTTTTATTTCATTCCCTGTCCTGTCATTATAATTCCACATAAAGGAGAACACTCTGAGCCTGTGCCAGCCACCTATACTTAGAGCGGAAGACATTAAATGGAGACATACCTGAAGTGACACAAACTTGGCAGGGCTGAAATAGTTTCCAGATAGTTAATTAACCTCAGTGCCTGGTGCAGCAGTCATGCGTGGCTGGTCAGTGGCAACCTGTGCAGGGATAAATACGACCAGTAACGTTGACATGTCACAGTACATACATGTCATGAGTGTACTGCCAGCATTTACACTTTGTTTAGAGCTGAGCTCACGGGGTATTTTCATCAAGGAGGGGTAAATGCTGCACAGACGTAATGTTATGCAAACATACCAGAAGTCTCTCTGCCTGTAATTAGCTCAGGTAGTTTGTAAGATGGTATTTATGTAGACTGGTTCTTACTCACTTTTGCTAACCATAACAAATATATATCATCTTTAGTTAAAGGGCCAGTTCTCCAAAGTAACTAATTAAAAACATGTTTTGTCACCTCCCTATATGTTGATATCTGACTATGCAGTTAGTTTTGGTTTGACCTTCCCAGGTTTGAGATCGAATTTATGACACCACAGAAATGTAATGAAAGTGAACCAAATATGATTCTGGAAGTAAAAGCATTAAAAAGTACATTTAAAAATGTAAAAACAACATGTTTTATCTTTTTCTAGTGACCAGATTTTTGGGGGTTTAAAGTACAAGAGTGTACACTTCTTGAAATCAGAGCTATTGATAAGCAAGTCTACAGAAAATTAGTAAGTAATCATTTTCATAGTAAAAAGCTAAAAGTTGTCTTGTTCTGGCTCCTTAAATATGAATATTTTCTTTGACGAGCATGCATTTTCTTAGTATTTTATTATAGTAAACTGATTATCTTTAGATTTTGGCATTTAAATGTGTTAACTTAAAGGTGCAATATGTAAGATCCTAGTTCAAATCATTCAAATGTTATTCAACAGAATGTGACAGCGTACCAGTTTTGACACTATGTCAGAGAGAAAACTTTTTGCAGTGCAAGTGTAGCTAGCTGCACATCTGACTGAGCTAACTAGCTAACAGTAACTACAATCATGGAACAGAATAGACTTAGCGACAGTTAGCAGTTGCATATTGCACCGTTTAGGCTGCTCTGGGAAACTGTGATCGCAACATTATTGTCTTTAATTTGAATCGTCAATTGCAGCTAGAGGTAAGATTCTTTATTTTCAGGATGGTGAGTGAGTGAAGACGTTATTGCATTTCTCTGTAGGAGGGGATTTTTATGGCAGATACTGTAGGTACTGAAAACCACCCTGACGTTTGAAGTATCACTGTGGTTTGCTGCATGAAGTCCAGATGCCACTCTGCTGCGATTTTATGGCGAGAAAATGTCAAGCTAGGAGGTGGCAGCCCAGAGTAACCATTAAGTCCACAGAACGACATAGACATTCACGTGGATCGCTCTCTCCTGGTTTTGAACATTTCCATGTTTCTCACCGCCATTACCCACATAGCTACATTTCAACACGATCTTTAAAGTCTATGTCTCCAAATCGAAATGTCTCCGCGAGTGGGCCGGGAATGAAACATCTGGCGGGTAACACCTCGCAGCTCCTGGAGAAAAGAGATTGCATGTGTCAGGAAAATGGTTATAAAGTTGGTGGAACTGTAATGAGGGAATGATGACACTTGCATGGCCGTGATTACGCAAATAAATAGAAAACAGGTGGAATCGGCATGCACCCACCAGGGACGCTCGATTTCACTGGCGTTAATATTTTGCAGGCTGGTTTTGTGAGGAGGATCCGTCTCCTTTGGTTGTGCACAAAGAATTCACACATGCCTTCTTAGCTGCAGAGTCTCCGTGTGGCTTTCCCCGCTGCTTGCATCTCATACCAGGCTCATCCTCTTAGTTCAAGAGCAGAGGATTGAGACCTTTCTGTCCAGGCCTGGAACAAGGCCAGTTAGTTCAGCACACGACTCGATTCAATTCCTTGAATAAGACTTTTTGTCCGGACAAACAAAACGACAGCAATATTTTGTAGCAATTTGTTGAGCAAACCTTGTCAGCCTGAAAGGGGGCGTATTAGCATGGCATTGATGCCAAAGCCAATCATGACTGACAAGCTGGATATACCAACTTCTTTTCTATATAAGCACCATGAACGTCATACCCCCACGTCCACTGCCCTGACGTGTTCCTGTCAAATTGCACCCTGATATTTTGTATAAACAGAGGCGAGGTGATTTAAGGAACCCTAACAGAAGAAGACATGCGGTTTGTATTCTCATGGCTGTCTCAGCTTAAATGTCTCCAGATTCCTCATGGAAAGGATTGTAGGGGGTGATTTGCTGACGTTATTTACATGGAGAAGGTTTTGTAGCCTCCCAGTTGGCCAGAACATCAGGATTTTGGAATTTTTTGGCAGTGACCTACATCTGGATTTCTGCACTAGAGGGTGCCCCACCCCCTGACAGCCTCTCACAGAACCACAAGCCTCTGCTCTTTCCCTGAGTTGCAGGCCACACTGTTATGAATGTAACCCTTCGGTGTTCCCTGTCACACCTATCTGAGCAAGTCCTGAATCAACACTACCCCACTGCATGTCTGTTTCAAACGCGAAACAAAGGAGAGGGAGACAGAGAGCCTCCTCCGGGTCTTACTCTTCACGCTGTATGTCGATCAGTATGCGGAGCACCCAATCTGGTTTTCATCGTCAGTGCCCCACCCTGGCTGAAATACAATGGATTGGGAGCAGGCCTGTGACTTCTAACTCACTCTGCAGATTCTGTGCTGTGCCGCCAGTCTGGCCAATCTGCAGCCCAGGAAATTCCCTTGATGTGCCGGCCAAAGCAGCTTTGAATCCAATCATAAGGCCATAGGTTCCCTTGTAATAGTACATCCATGCTTTTTCACTTAGACACAGGGGAATTGCGTTTATGGTCAGCAATGTGGAAAAAGACAGATTGATTTTAGCCATGAATCTCTGCTCCCACAGTGATGTATAGCACGACGCAGTTAGTTTAGTAAACCTTCTCAATAGTTAATCAGTGAACTCCCCGGCGTCCCATGGCTGGAAAACAGTTAAAATCTCATTTATTTTGTTGTCAGTTGTTGAAATTTTATCATAATTTTAATATACAGTCAAATATACCGATTGGCTCGCCGCCCAGGGTGTGTAATCAAATCTATATTTGTCTTTGTTACTTCCAGTCTGTTATTGCGGCACGGTTTTCCATAGCAGAACGAGAGTGGACACTTTAATTAAAGAAAGCTGGATAGATCGAGGGAATGGCTATGTCAGTCTTTCAAAGCCCAGTTGTTCATCCGTCAAACTTTGAACCGCTGCACCACGGACTCGAGTGTCACCGCAGTGGGTTTTGAATGATTTTCTTGTTGTAGCCACCGTACAAACAAAGGCACCCCTGTAGATTTATGTCTCATCCCTCTCTCTCATATTGGACTCTGAGGGCTTTAAGGCTGTAATTAAATTCCAATCCCTACTCTCACTTCTCCACCGACTGTCCCTGTCTCTGTGGGAGGCTGAGAAGCTGGGTTTACCGCCTGTTGTGGTTTGTTTGAAAGATCCAGAATTCTCTGGAAACCCCAGCCATTATGATAGAATTCACACATGTGGTGCAGAAAAGAGAAATAGAAAAAAAAGGGCCTGTGCTCATGCACAGACGCGGGGCTGGTGGGACATCCGGTCTGGTCGGGCAGTTGAGACGTGTGTGCTTCACCCACATCGCCATCTCACCCTGTGAACTGCAGGATTTGAGCATTCTCACGTCAGAGCCAGGCATTGCCATTCCAACACGTTGCTATTTCATGCATATGATAGTGCTTGAGGGGTGTTAAGATGCCCATATGAATAACTCCATCATTGCACCTATCAAAGCTTTTTCCTTACCAGACGGCCACCCACTGCCAGAGCACAGATTGCTGGCATCGGCCCATAGCGGGGCCAACAAACTGGAATCAGCTGCAGCAGCAGGCTGTCAGTTGGGACTCCTGACAGCGATATGAGGGGCTAGACCGAGCGAGTCCAGTCCGGCGGGGACCAGCGGGAGAGGAAGGATGAGTTCTGCACCACTGATCCAGAGTGACAGTGATGGACAGGTTCAGAGAGGAGAGCTGATGGCCAAGGTTTTTCTCCTGTCTGGACAGTGTTTGAAAAGATGGACATGACGGTCGCAAGGCTTCAAAGTCCAACAGGGCATGTGTGCCCGAGTGCAATGGGTGTGTGTTTGTGCGGAGCGCGTGTGTGCGGGTGCGTGCATGTGTATAAGTGGCTGTGGGTGTGCATGCATGTCAAACGGTCAAGCAGAGCAATAAATGTGAAAAGTGACACTGAAATCTCAGATCAGAAACTTGTCTGTGTTCAATTTTAGGTCAATTGTAGACAGAGTGATGTTTTGAATACACTGCATGCCATGTAAAAATAAAGTAGGGCAACTTATATTCATTATCCAGTCACTGATTGTTTTTGGGATTAATTGATCAATATAAAATGTCATAAAACAGTGAAAAGTGCACTTTGCAAATTACCAAAATCAATCAAAGTCACAATTTCAGATGTCTTGTTTTTTTCTCTCCCCCACTCTGAAACTGAAAGATTTTCAATTTACCGTCAAATGAGAAGCATCTGCCAGAGCAGAGTCGATTATCACCACTGTAATCGATTGATCCACTAATTCTTCCAGCTCCAGATTTCAGGAAGTTATGAACCAACATTAATACCGAACAAAGACATTTTCATTCTTGGTTCTACCCTATGCTGGTAGTGCAATTACTATACAAGCACCAGTCACAGTGGGCCACATTTGCTCTTTATAGTGTTGGGAATCAGCTCTGTCTTGTTAAAAACCTGAATTATTTGTCACAAAACAGACTCCTCCGCAGCCTGCGCTTCATCGAGAGTCAGGGTTCCCTCTGACAAGTAATTACGTCAAGAACAAACACTCCCAAAGGCGGCAATTAATGCTGAACTCATAACACACAATGATGCCCCAGGGCCTTGGATCTAATATGAACGTTTGCACCCCTTGTTGTGCCGTTTACCCAGTTGTCTGCTTTGATGACACACACTTACACAGTTTTTCTTATTAAGTTGCGTGCATGTGTGCGCATGTTTCCCTCACTTGCTCTCAATAATTTCTCCTCTGTGTCCTTTCTGTTCTATGTGCTGATGTCAGAGAGAAGGATTATACGTGTTATCCTACCCAAGGACAGGTAACAGAACTTGTATTTTTCAGAGACATATATTATCAAATGGTACAACTTCCAGACCCAGCCTGGCCGTATATCCTCTTGATGATGAAATGAATCTCCTTTGACTATGACTTCTCCTTCAAGATTTGCTGTTCCTCCTGGAAATATATTTCCGGTACGTCCAGGGCAGACCCCCCCCACCCCACCCCAGCACAAGCCTCACCCTCCCCATTTTCCTGAACGCCTTCAAGGTCTCCGCTATATCTCACACATCCCGTGTGTCCAAAATTTGAATTATGTTTAGTAAAATTCAATCGTGGTCAGGGGATGCTTTCAAGATCAATACTTGATGGCTCAGTCGCACAAAATGAAAGTGAAATGACCATTGCATATGCCCGACGGGGAAGATTGACGCGCAGCATTTGGAGTCTGCAGTTTGAGGGACTGCTTCCTCTTGTGCGTGAGGTGGTCAGAGGCAGCTCTGGGTTTGGGCTTTAGGGGCTTTGTGAGGTTGTTAAAAATGTTCCTGTTCTCTTTTCCAGCTGTAGCCTTTTAACGGTGCATTAAATGATGGTCCCCCCCCCTCCGAGAAGTCACCAGGGAAAACAAGAATTGCCGTTTAAAAATCAAGGGAGGGTCAAGAACAATCCTTTTGCGCTAGTCAATCTTTTTTTTTTTTTTTTTTTTCCCTTTAAGGAGTTGTGTGGACGTGCAAAGAGGAAAACCAGATACGCTTTTAAGGCCATCTTATATAGGAAACCAAATTTCTTCCAAATCATCACAGACGTGCAGTTTTAGGAAAAACAAAACATGCACTTTATTTGCTTTAACTGAAGCCATTCCAACACATATGTCATCCTATGGAATATTACTATCATAACTGTGTTTCTACCTCCAGTTATCTGCACCCACAGGACTCATAATTGTCTTATAAACCATTCATTGAAAAACAGGCCACTGACTGATTGATACAATTTACATACTGCTTAACAATACTTTAAGTTAAGTGTGGTGCAGGGAGCATTTGATATAACAGGCACGTTTAACTTGACATTCACCATTTAGCATCCTTAACATAACAGAGCTATACAGTCTACAGTCATAGGCTAAGGATATTCTGTGAGGCTGTACCTGGAGGCAGAAGTGCTGTGAGCTAAATGCTAATTTAAAAAAAAATGCACATTTACGGTGCTAACCTTAATACTTAGCTCATGTTCACATCTTACTTTAATTTTATATTTACCATTACATTTCACTGACACTGAAGCTAAACAATGTAAAAAGAAACTGAATTGATTGATGGATTGATCACATGCTTATTAGCAAATACAAAGTACAAGCGCTAAACAGAAAGTACAGCTAAATGTTTGTATAACATTTGCTAATAAGCACTTAACAGGAGGTAGAGCTAAATGTTAGTATGCTAATATTTGCTAATAATCACTAAACAGAGAGTATAGCTAAATGTGAGTATATGCTAACATTTTCTAATAAGCACCAAACACACACAACGCGTATGTCCTGCACATTTAAATGCAAAGTATCCTAGAAGTGTAGCTGGGAGGATGTTTGGAAAATACAGTGTCAGACAGATTAAAAAAATTTACATTACCTGCCCACACATAAAACTCAAAACCATAAATGTAGCCTTGAGGACAACTTGGATCGCCAAAGCCAAAAGGATTCATTCGCTAACCATGAATGAGTTGAAATGAATAAAATAGATGTTGAAATATTTCACTGAATGGGTCAAACTTTGACCTCATGGTGGCACGGCAAGAGAAGTAAGTCTGTCCCTAAATACAGGAGGTGATCATGAATTTCTGTACAAAATTTCACAGCGATTCATCAGAGCGTCAGTCTATTTAAGTTTGAACTCAACGAGGTGGACTGGCCAACATTTCCATATCCCCATAGAACAACGCTAGCAACAAAAACTATATTGTTATCAGTATTATATGTGATATTTCCTACATTTTGCTGTATTAGGCAGAAAGCCATTGTTTGAATTGGAGCTGTTGGATGAGGTTAATTTCTTGTTTGACCTCAGAGAAAAGCAGCTCTGACTTAGAGCCACATACTGTATATTTATCCTCCCTTTTATGGGCATAAAACCAAGGAGAAATACTACTGCCACTGCGACATATTTCTCTTATTTCTTCCACAACATTTTTTCTTTTCAATTAATGTCACGACACGGAGCATTCACATTCTCAGCACTCCTATAGCAGCTCTGAGTCGAGACCTTTCCTCATCGAGAGAAAGCGAAGTGGTAAGGAAAGGGGCAGAGGGCACGGAGCACAGACCCTGAGAGCAGTGGGGGGGTGGGGGTGGAGTTGACTAAAAAAGACGCCTCTTGCCCTTTCTCCCTCTGTCTGAGTGGAAGCTGCAAGTTCCTAATCGCCACAGGGGATGGTGGTCGTGCCCCCGGACACGAGGGATGGAAATTTGCCCCCTCCGGAGGTATTTGTAGCCTAACCAGTCAGTAGGTGAAGGTTTTATTTCAATGGGTGATATGAAGTGTGTGTGTGTGTGTGGGGGTGGGGGTGGGGGGGGAACAAAAGATTCGGGCATCAGATGACAGTTACAAATATAATGGAAATCTGAGACTCTCCTTCAGATCAGCATCTAACATCCAGCTATTATTCAGTACTGACATAAAACTGATTGAGTGATGACGTATTTCTGTAGGCTAACCCGGAAGTTAGCATGACCCTGGGTTGTTCAAGAAAGAGGCCAGCGAGATGATGATTTTTGTAATTGGATTCCGGATTACCGTCAAAAATAATCACTGTAGCAAGAACAAGTCTATGATACGTACACATTTTGTTCAGCAGCGTAATCCGCACAGATGAACACCACTTTTGTAATTTTTCAAGAATGAATTAAGTCACTAGAAGTATAAAACTGATGTCAAGCTATAGACAGACTACACTGCAGTTGTATGACTTGACTATCAGCACCACTGAGTGTCTCACTACACAATTACTATATACATTTTCTATGAATGGATCAGTGTACAAGTGAGAGCTAGACTAGTTCGTGACTACAGTCGGCTTGTAAAGACAGACAAGTCTTGAGGACTGGACTTTGAGATGAGGGGACTGGATATGCCAAAATGATTTACAGGTTTCCGGGCCACAAAGTAACACAATCTAATTAATTTTGTCAGCAATTGATTAAAAAAACCCAAAAAAACCCCACACTGATTCTGATAATCAGAAAAATGTGGATACTCACTCAACCCAAAGTATACAGCATACATTTGTACTTTTGCCACTTCTGGTTCATTTATTGCCACAACATTACTTTTGACAGTTAAATGCATTTAATATCAGACACTGTAAAGACTTTTCCTCATGTGTTATAAATCATGTGGGTATCTTTCAAATTTTACCAACATAATATTTAAACGCCATACCCTTTACTTTTCCCTGAGTTTGAGCACTTTGGGCACAACTGGAGGCATTTGCTGCATCTATGAGTTGCATTCTCGTGGTTCATTAAAACTATGTTCATGTCCTATTGAGGGAAGACAAATGCACATATTCTAGATAATGAAGGGGAGGTTTCCTCTGTATCTACCCCAAGAACAAATAATTAAAAATGCCCCCAAAAAGGCTAATAGACAGCAAATTTTATCCCCTTAATATCTGGTGTTAATTCCACTCAAACACCCTGGCTGATCATTGAACTCCTGCTTCACGCTCCTGTTCATGTCAACCGGCAACAGTGAACACAACAGCTGTGCACTCTTGTGTTTTTTTTATTTATTATTATTTTTTTTTTCTCTCGGGTCGATCTGTATCCTCTGCACACCACGCACAGTTGATTACTCACAGGTCTGCTGCACAGGTAAAACACAGTCTGTTTAAATCACAGCTCCACTGATGCACTGATTAAATATAAACCAATGTGTTACTGCTCTAGTTAGGCACATCTGCTCGGGTGTTTTCCAGTGTAACAGTTCAGAGTCTGATCCAGCCTTTTTTTTTTTTTTTTTTTTTTGAAAAACCGGGTCTGATTTGTCATGAAACTGTGCCACTGTGAAACAAGCAGCTTATCGTTGTGTTAATGGTGAAGACACACACATGCTCGCGGGTGTCAGTGGTGGATGTGTGTTGTCTGCGACACCCAGTCCTCACACTCTGTGCCCTGTGTGTGTCTTTACTGAGCATGAAAGTGTGGCTGAAGGTTTTTGCCCCCCGGACACGGCCGGGGAGCAGGGATGAGCTTTGTAGTGCACTCTCTGCAGACCGAGCTGCAAAAGACGTTAGGAGGTGTGGGGTGAGAAACTTGGATATTTCTGGCTGCTTCAAGGGTTTCTATTTTTTTTTTCTTTTCTTTTTGGACTGATCTCCCACAGAACGGAGAACACGGAGCCGCGGCTCTGAGAGACTCGACATCAAAATTTTATATAAAGTCGACAGTCGACAGCAGAAAAGCCATAATATTTAAAATATTATGGTTCTTCTGCTGTCGACTTCTGAATGTTCCCCCTTAATATTGCACAAATGAAAGAAAAGAAGAAAAGCGATAACTTGTGAAGAGCGCAGGAGCAGACATTTGCCCTGGTATTTATTATTAATTTTGCAACATTTTTTTGCAAAATCTTTTCTATCCAGGAGAACCAGCACTTCTGTGTGAGCAGGCTTGCTTTCATACCAGCACTATGATTCAATTTTAGTCATTCACAGCCATTAAAGAAGCGCTGGAGTAATTGGACCAGGGTCAGGAGGGTCCCACTGAAAAACCTCATGTCTGGTCTTCAAGCCAATGAGAGGAGAGAGGTCGCTCTTTTTAGTTTTATTTCACCAGACACGATAATTGTAACATCAAGATTTTGAGTTTTTTGGTTGTAATAAAACATGCAAGTGAAATTAACCATTTATGTTAGTTATGCTATTTTTCTCTAATATGACAGCTGGAATAAAACTAAAAACCTCGCTTGTTCTTTTGTCAGTCTTTTCTTAACTTGTACCACCTTTTCCAACATATATATATATACATATATATATATATATACACTGCCAAACATAAAATTATTTCATAGGTCTTCAATTGTGTTTTAGAATGTAATACCAGCATTTAATATTCAGTTACGCAGTATTAAAAAAACTAAACTAAAATAGAGGTACCTTTGTCATCTGAAAGTGATTCGACTTTTCAATCTTTGAGTTGCTTTACCTTGAATTATATTTCAGATTTTCACCACAGACGATCCTCTGACTCCTGCGGTCTGAGCGATAAGGAGTTAAATTAACTGTAAAAAGTAAAGTCGGATTTTTCTTCTGCGGCAGAGTAGGAAGTGTTGAATCTCTCTTCTGGAGACCCCGCTCTCCTCCCATTGGCTCACAGCCCTGGAGTCCCCCAGACGAGAGGTCCCCAGTCGGACCTTTCTTGGAAAGCTGCTTTGCTTCGGGGCTCGCTGATAGAAGGAAGATGAAACAGCTGAGGAGCTTTTTTTCTGAAATTTGATCTCCACCTCTGTAAAAATGTCAGGAATCTTTCCAGAGCATCAAAGTGAAGCGCACAGTGTTTCGTGTATTCACAAGTCTGTAGAAGGACATTTCTCGTATAAAAGTTAATATTTTTTTAAACGCTGTTTAGACAGCAGGACATTTCCAAAAACAAATGTCACAATGAAGCATTCTGTGCTAGTTTTTCTTCTGTGTTTGTGTGTTTGCGGGTGGTTTGGCGCATGTGTGTCTGTTAACTCCCAAACTAAATATTTTGATGAAATCCAAACCTTTGTTGATGTTGTCAGCAGTAAATGTCACTTAGCGGCTACACGAAGGCAATAATAAAACATGTCACCGTGTGTAGTAGCTCGGCTCGAGCTGACGCTGAACCTTTGTTCAACTTTCTTTCTCCCTTTATTTCTTTTTTTGGAAAAATGTCACTTTGATTTTCAAACCGGTGGCCCAAGAAAACATTGCTTTGGGCATCTTTTGAATGCGACTTCAAGCATGACATTGATTATGTTAGCCTCATAATTATCTCCACATGCTACTGTACCACTGTATCTCACAGTCAGACGAGGCTCACAGCATCCTGGGTGAGTGATTATAACAACTGTAAGCAAATTAGCTGTGAATAAAAGCCTTTTAAATAAAGCATTAGTCAAAGAGGCACCCCAAGGTTTAATGCTGTGAATGTTCTCAGCGATCCAACAGTGAAGTCTGTGGAAACACAATAAAAGTAGAAACAGCAACCGTGTCAGCCTGAAGATGACTTATATAGCACCGCCGCAGCAAAACTATCACGGAAACGCTTAATAATAATAACCATCATCCATAAATGGTCATTTCACAGCTTTAGTTAATGGTTGGTTCACTGATAGCAAACAATTAAATGCTTCATAAACCGTTTTGCTTGTTTTAAAGTTGCAGCTGCGACCTTTACAACTGCATGTTTAAAGCAAAATGAATATTAACTAGCTCAATTACCCATAAATGTACCATTTCTAACATTCAGTTTCCAGTTTTCATTGGATATTTTCCTGATTTCTCGCCATGATATCTCATTATATTTAATATGAGACACATGCACCTTGAAAACAGCGTCTCAGAGAGACACCGGGACGTATCTCACTTGTTTTTTTCGACATTTTTATATCACTTTTTCCCGATTCATTGTTTTATTTTTACCCATGCTTGAAGCTGCATTTCTTTTTTTTTTCCCCCAAGTGTTGCGCTTTAAATTTGAAGCAGTTCTTCACAAACAGAATCTTCGCCTCATTTCCATGTTTTTGTCTCCTTTGTCCTAGTTTGGTTTATTTAGTTAAACGCTGGTGCTGCAACATTCAGCCACGCACAAGCGCCAGATGCACTGCGCTTGGTGTTCATAGCAAGATGCTCATTTATAACGCTTGTCCATGAGAGGCTTTTGACGAGTTAAAGCTAAGAAGAATAAAAGAACAGTAGCAAAGCAAAAGGAAGAACAAGAGTAAAGCAAAAGAAAGAATAAGAATAAAGTGAAAGGAAGAATAAGAGTAAAGCAAAAGGAAGAATAATAAAGCAAAAACAAGAATAGGAGTAAAGCAAAAGGAAGAATAATAAAGCAAAAACAAGAATAAGAGTAAAGCAAAAAGAAGAATATAAATACACTCAATTAAAAATGCAGTGCAGGTAGAAATACAAGCAGGCATTAACATACAGTGCTGTGTAAGTACGTGTGTGTGCTTGTGTATCAGATGTGAGAACAGTGTTGTTTCTCTTTCAGCTCTGACCTGACACTTCTGTTAAAAACATTAAGGTGGCAGTTCCAAAAGTTTTCCTCCTTTAACAGAGAAAACCGATCATCCAAATAACATTTTTGAGCATTGCAATGCAACGGTGAGCATTTAATGAGGCCCGCGTGTTGAATCTACTGGGAACACTAACCCTCTGCAGGGAAGGTGCATTGCCATGTAGGCATTAAAAAAAAAAAAAAAAAGTTTTAGATTGCAATATCTTTTGAAGCTTTCAAGGCTGAACAGCTGACCGCCCTTTTTTGTGATGGATTGGAAATGTAAAATAGGCACACATGCATATAATAGTGGGGTTTACATGTAAATCATGACTATACATTTTCAGAGATAATACGGAAAACATCTGTGAGAATGATCTGAGAATAACAAGAGTGAGGCTTTTTCCCTTCAAGCATTTAAATTCTATCCTACATATAAGTTTCAGTGAGAAAAAAAAAACATTCTTATTTCTCAAAGATTTTTCTGTCCGAGGTGTTTTTGACAATACTGCCTCTTCGTAAATTGGCATTTCAAAAGAGACTTTGAAGTGGCACGAAAAAAAAGAAAAGAAAAAACAACAAAAAAAAAAACAAAGACCAGATTTAATGTTCGAGTGTGTTTTTCACATGTTTGATGTCGGGTGTGATTGACTGGAATTTATTCACAAATTCACTTTTCTCTTTTTCCCCAGTCCCGCGTCTTCAAAATTGCAATCATTACGTTGAGTCTCAAATGGCCCAAAAAACTGTGGGACCAATTGCTTAAATATGGGAAAATTCCTCTCTCGAGCCTTTTGACTAATAGCAGTCATGTGTTATGTTTCTTTTTCTCACCGGGGGGAACGCATTGCTATTATTTTAACAGAGACAACCCAACAAAAACACGGGCCTCTGTTGAGTGTTTACTGTATAATGGGTGTGACAGGCTACCTTAGTCCAATCCTGAGGTCACTGCTGGTGTTTCCTACGAGGTATGACAGTTTTACAACTGCGCGGCTCAGACCCGGATTGCTCCTGACATCTTGGACCGCTGCTGTTCTCCGTCTTTCTCACAATCTCTCTCTCTCTCTCTCTCTCTCTCGTTCTTCTCACTTTCTCCTCCGTGGCCACATTTACTGCCTATGCAAAACTCTCTCTCTCTTCCATTTCCTCTCTCTATAACACACACACACACACACACACACACACACACACACACACACACAGGCAAGAAATTATATCAAGCCTTTCTCAGCCCGACTCAAAGAGGACTCTGGAGCATATTCTAAGCCGAAAGTCTTAATCTCTCATAATAGGCTTCTTTGTGGAAGTCATAGAGGAAGCCCCGTATTTCTTTTTAAACAGCCCACTGTCGGGGGCGGGTTAGTTGTGGTGAAAGCCTAACAAGCATTAAAACATCAAACTAAAAAATGCCATAAGGCTAAAACAGAAAATTCTGCAGCACAGGTAAATGTAATAATTGTACGTAGAAGATTATGTAACAGAAACACGATGATGGTAGGGCTTTTTCCTCAACGCATGCTCTCACACGTTTACGTCCAGCCTATGACGCAGCCTATAAGTGCTGTTTGCATTGTGTGTCACGGCTATAAACATCTGGAGGAACCTGATTTCGGCTTGTTTTCGCTGGCAGGAATTCTCCGGATCTTTTTTAAGTGCTCGCAGAGAAAGCCGAGTCAGCCAAGGCGCTGCTGCTGTTGCTGTTCGCCGGGACGGTGGCAGCAGAGCAGGAGGGATTCAGATGTTCTTTATCTTCCCGCTGCAGAGTGAAATGTAGAGGAATGTAAGCTGTACATTTACAGAGGCCCCGAGGAAATATAATACTCCTTCTCTGCATTGTGGCTGGGCTAATGTAATTATGCATAGTTCCTCCACGTGCTAAAGAAACGATTGCTATCCAACACTGTAAACATTGTCTGCAAGAACTCCCTATCATTTTAATAATGACAATGTTGTGACTGTATATTGTTGTTGTCTTTGTAACCCTCAGACGACATATTGAACATACGAGAAATACCAACCGGGGTCCCTGGGAACGTAAGACTCATCAACATTAGGATACAATCATCATAGTAATTATTTTAGGAAAGTTTGTTTATATTTGTGTATTTTTGTAAATTGTGTAAAATACAAATATTTTACTTTAATGTATACTGCAGCTCTTATCACAAGTACAATCCACATTAGTGCTAGAAATATTCTTCACTGAGAAAACCAACTTCTGCCCTCAAATAAGCCTCTGTACTCTGTCCTCCATTTAGACACAGGCTGAAGAATTATTTCATAAATCATTCGATCCTGTTGCTAAACCAAAATCATTGTGCTGCTAACTCAGATCTAATTCTGTGGATATTATGCAGTGTGTTTGGTCATGGATTATATGTGTTTTGTATTTTTGACAATTGTTTAAACTTGTAAACTGGATTGTACCATACTGTATCATATCACATTGCATCGCATTGTATCGTATGGCACAACACTGTATCATATCCTACTGTACCGTACCATAAGGTATCGTATCGCACCTTATCATATCGTATCGTATCGTATTGCATCACATCTTATTGTATTGTTTCATTTCGTATCGTATCAGAAAAACATTATTTACCATCCTTTGAGTTGTGGCGCTATATGCAACTACATGCTAAATGCACTCATATCAAATCAATACATTAAGCATTCAAATGGTAAGAGTTCATAAAGTTTTATGGCTTTCTTTGGATCTCCCAAAATCCATCCCACAGAGCAATGTGCGTACGCCATTGTCCACTCTAATGAATCTTATGAAGACGCGTTCTCACAATAAATAATTATCTCATTATCTTAGGCCAATAAATTTGTGATAGTGACATTAAAATGAATGTATGTAAATCTCCCATTATCTCTGGAGAACCACATTTGTTATTCTGTGTTGATGACATAAATCAGTTGCCAGCATGAGAAAACAAATGAAACTTAATTTGTTATCATTGGGAGACGGAGGAAATGATACGTTAGATCAATGAGCATCCATTAGGGCTTCCGTAATCCTGATATTAATTAGTTTTTTAGTCATCTCAAGTAAACCCACAGTCATTCAGACTTCAACACATCTGTCTGCTCCATCTGTGTCTGTCTCCCTCAGAATGAGTGACAGAGTGCCCCTGTGACACTTTATTAAATTAGGACCCTTGGCAAACATGAACTCAATGAATAGTTCCATCTATTAACACTGCAGAGGCGGGATTGTTAAATTTTTTTTTTCTTGACTGGGCTCCCGCAGGACGCAAACACTATGATATTTTTCAAAAAGAACTAATTAAAACAGAAACAGAAAAACAATGATATGCAGTAATTAGGAGCAAACAAACACAAAAAAAAGCTCCTGTGAGAGATCATGAAAAGTTTAACTGGGGTCCGCGGGTGCTCCAGTCGATGGAGCTGAATAACATATGCAATATTCATCCCAGATATGTAAAAGTTTAGGATAATCCATGAAATTATATGTGTACCTCAGAAGCACACACACATTCAAGTGTATATAGGCTACATGCAGTCAGCACACACTCTGAATTTTCGGCCGTCCGCTGTGATCTGACTTTGAATCCAGCATCTTGTTTGATGTCTTTTTGATGATGGACATGAAATAATGTCCAAATCACCAGAGGCTGCAACATCAAACGGATTCAAATGAAAACACGGTAATGTCTTCTCGGACTGAGCTTTATTGCGCCTTCATTTGCCACTGCCCCATGGAAGCTGGGCTTTGACTGCGCGTAGATAAAAGATGAGTCGATAAATGAAGCACTTTCATCTCCAACAAACTTTGACAACTTTTTTTTTTTTTTTCACTTGCAACACAAACACTGCATGACTAATGCGCCGCATCATAATATAATCAGATAATCACAGAGGGGAAACGCCAGTGGCTCATTGAGGAGTCAAAAGGTTGGTGGTTGTATCTTTGACGAGGATAAATGGCGGGAAATCATCGCAGCAGGATAAAGAGAGTCCAGAATGTGATGATCTTTAAATCAAGAATCCCCTCCACCACCACCACCACCACCAACAACAACACCACCACCCAGTCTTTATGGGGAAAAAAGACGTGATCATCTATATATTGTTCAATTTCAGGATCCAATGTTTTTTAAGATAATGGGGTGAGGGAGCTAATACTGAGCACAGGTGACTTAGTGATAATGAACCAATATATATGCATCATGCAAAACCGATCCTTATGCTCGGCTAAGGGATCTCAGCACATTCATTCATCACGATTTTGTCTGTTATGAAAATGCAGAAGAGGAAACTTCCCCTTCCTCGAAGTGACATCACCGACGCCCCGAAGGGGTTAGTCTCGTGCGAGGCCGATCTGCGGGTGTTTATAATAAAGAAATTCTTGCAAGACATTGCCGGCCCGCTCCTGGTGGAATGTGAGCGGGGTCATTGACTTTGCATTTAATTCAAATCCATCTATAACTGAACAGAAGCCAGCTTTCTGTATAATTTACAGACCGGTGCAGGCTTTTGGACGGCTCTGTGTAAACCGAGAGGCTGATGTTCAAACAACAAGGCAGACAGCCCTGGTGGACTCAGAGCTTTGCTTTGGCCTCCGTGTCAGTCTCATGACAGTGAGCTGGCACCCAGCTCCGACTAATAAAAGTGCACCACCCATATCCCTCAGTGACTGCATGTACTGTTTGCCTGCTGAGTGTGTGTGTGTGTGTGTGTGTGTGTGTGTGGTCAGTCAGACTCCTGGAGAGACACGGATGAAAGACACCAAATCTGCTGAATCTGTGATGTGTCTCCTCCTCAGACGATGTGCTGCAGTTCAGCACATGGAATGATTTAGACACTGATGAGCAATGATTATGGTACATCTCATTAAACTTGCATAATTACTGTCATAGTGTGTTTATAAAGTGACAGTTAAAGGATTAGGCTGGCGCTATTCTATATTTTAGCTACTGTCAACAGTAGAACAAAACAATTCATAAACTGATTGTGTAGCCCAAGCCTGATATAGCTTCTCCATCTGTGTCACAGACACTGATGGTTGTCCAAAAGCTATTTACATTTCTTCTCAGTCGCTTTGGCACAACCGTCAAATGCCAATCATCACATAATTATGATTAATTTGATCACAAAATTAACTGCATTTTCCTGTCGCGCTCGTACAGAAATCAAACGTAGGAGGGCAAATTTCTTCAGATATCCAAAATGGTGTTTATCAGCTACGTACCATATTGACATTCTGACAAAACGTTTCATATCACATTAACGTTACGGGTTTATGACTTGACTTTCATGTCATGAGGTGGAGGGGATGCTGGCAGAGGCTGCCAAGCCAAAGACCGCAGTTCAAGACTACGTTTCAACTTTTCTAAGTGAGACACTGCTGGATATTTTAAAGAAGACCTTGGAAAGATTTCCAACTTTGTTTGTGGCCCTTGAAAGACGATCTTTTACCAACCCTAATCAAGTGTTTTTGTGGCAATTAACCTGACTAGACAGGACTGTCTCCACATAAAAGCGACGATCTTGTTTTGCACACTGAGATGCAAACCTTGAATTTAAATGATCTATATACCTAAGAAACAAAGAAAAACAGCTGCTTGCTTGTTTACACTTGTGACCAGGTTACTGTTCGAGGAACTCAGTGATTTAACTGTGTAGGCTGCTAGCTTGGAGGTTGTAGCAGCAGACAGCAAAAGGTGGAAGGCTTTATACCAACAATCTATATCTGGCGAGTGAGACTAACACAAACAGCTCGACCCTGCAGAATGTTTGCGTCATTCAATATGTATTTGCTTATATAACTCGGCTGAAACAGGATGTGTATCACAGGAATTCTCCAACATTATTATTTTCTTTGTAACATCTCAATCTCGTGTCAGAGGAGCGGGGCCTGGTGCAAATAAACGTCCACTCCCGATCCACTCTTGAGAAAAGCGCAAGGCGGAGATGTTGGTTCATTAAATATTTATACTATATGTTACTGATGCCATAGATCATAACTGTTTACATGTATTGCAGAACAGCTAAGCCACTGGCATTTGTGCCCAAGGGTACATTTATAAAGTTGTTCGGTAGAATGAACAACGATCAAAAATTAGGCATGTTTATCTTCATTTTATAAACAATAGCAGTAGACAGATGTTAGTTATATCAAGCAGTGATGTTATTAAAATTCTGCTTTGTTTAAAATTATTCAACTGTACTGCGAGACCCCGAGACTGTCTGTGCTGCCGGCAGACTACGGCCTCCTTCCAGTACCCACACTGCTATTCAGTATGGCAGAACATGATTAAGTGCGCCCCAATGTATGTCATAATATGTTGTATGCCAAAAATACCAAGATGTCCTTTTGCATCCGATCGCATTTTGCAGTACGCAAGCCAGAATGATTTTCTGGCTGTTCCGACCAACAGTCCTCGTTACAACAGAGGATCTGTCACATCGACTGAGGCGGTGACAGAGCACAGGCAGATTTCAGCTGCCTCCCAAAAGTCTTACTTCCCAAAGTCTGCAAACTGCAAAGGAATGTATGAACAAAAGGCTCAAGTTACGGCGAAATGACATGACGGAGTAGTACGTCCCAAATACGCATTCTGCAAGAAACATCACGTACATTACATGCATCTTACTTAAATTAAAAAGAAAAAAGTTTGAGATGTAAAGGTTGCCACATCTAGGGCATTCATGACTTCTACATTTTAGTAGTCATCAGTGAATCCATCGATGAAATAGTCGATGAATCAAGGGAGTTTTATCATCAACTAGCGATGATTTATTCTTGCCAAAACATCTAAAATACAACCAGTATCTAGGCAGGATCAACCAGTGGATGGGTTAAACATCAACATATTATTTTTGTTTTTTTTTTACGTGGCATAATGTAGAAAATTATTGTTTAAACAAAAACATAACTAAAGCTACTGTATGTCCACCTTCTGTCATTATGATGTCACATATTACAGTGCTAAAATCTCAGACGAGCGATCAGTCTACACCGATGCACAGCGTCACTTAGTGGTATTGATGTTCCACTGGTCAATTATTCTGTGAAACCTGGAGCCGAATCATCAGGTCAGGTATCCGCCATGTCTCGCTCTTTCACACCTCATCATAAATGCCCCAGTCTTTGCAGGAAATAAGCAAACATAGAAACTCTGCAAAGATCTTACTGAAAACACTATGACCTTCCCAAAAAACACTATACATTCTTGTGTTTGCTTAGAAACAATCTAAAGTTCCCTTCTGTTGACGTGTGTTATTTTGGCGGAAGTAAATATTGGTGACCAGAAATTAAAGACAAACATCGTCATCGGGAGCTGATGGGTTAAGGGCTTTGAAAGTCACACATTGTTAGTTTTGGTCTTTTCACGGGCTTTGTCGACAAATTTTAGAATATCCCCAGCTTTTGGTCATTTTCCTACATAAAGGGATCACAGTGAATCTTCTAAGCAAAGCGTGAATAAGCAGCCAGACGTCTGCGAACAAGAAAAAATTTCACATTTATTTGATATCAAACAGGAGTTGAATTAAATATCAGCTGATGATGGGCTCTTACAAAAGAAATAAAATGAACCTAATCAGTGCTGCAACAACTTTTTCACACTTTCCAACCATGTTCTTTTTTTTTTCTTCTGTTTTTTTTTTTTTTGTTTTCTTCTTCTGAATAGTTCAGTTAATAAATTAATTAGTGTCAAAGGACAAAACATGTCCGCAAAAACTGCACAATCGCATTGACACGAACAGAAGTCCTCAAACCTGACAATTTTCTTTCAAGTAAAATAAATTACACAAGTTTTCCAAATTCACCCCGAATCTGTGCATGGCCTGGTGTTAACAAATATACTACTGGCAAAAAACTCATCATTCATGAAAGCAAAAAGCACTTCACAAGCAGAGACGTGAGCATGACTTCATATGGACTGATATCTCTCGAAACTTTTTTTTGTTTTTTTTTTCATATTCAAACATACTACAACGAGTCAAGTGTGAGAGGAAAAAGCACATTTCCACCATTTTGATTAACCTTGTCTGAAGAATCTTATTAACATCGAAAGGGCATTACTACTGAATGGTTGCCGTTTCTTTTCTTTTTTTTTTTCTTTCTTTTTTTTTGTTGTTTACTTTTTACACTAGTGGTACAGCAAAATATATTTTCTTTAGCTGTTACTTTGACAACAGTTAAATGTGCAATAGAGAAAATATAAGGCCTGAGTCTGAATTAGTGGTTTCTTAACTTTTACAGTTCCGACTGTGTAGTGGAGCCACACTAGTTCTAGTTCTGTACTTTCCTCATGACTATAAAGACCCTGGTTCTGCAAAGTCCCCCAGGAATATGACAGGAGTTTCATAGTTCTTTGCTTTGAGTATTTTTTTTTTTTGTATCCCTTATTCATTGACAGTACAGAACAGAAATGCCAGACGTCTCTCTGTCAGGGCGGCATGTGTGTCGTTCTCCGCACCTCTTTTAGTCCAACAGCAGAGCTTTCACAGTCCACATTTGTCTGGCCTGGGATGGACGTGTTTTGTGTGTTAATGAGATTTGTGTGCAAAAGTCATTTCTTCATTCCTTTTTCCCACCCAACAACATTTCACTTCCTGTCCTAACAGGAAGGGCATGTTGAGTGCGGAGCCGGGCTTGCTGGCTCTCTTGACATCGACTGAAAGGACCCATCTGTTAAATCCTATGCAAATAAAGACTCAGAGGCTGGTAATGAGCTGCATTTGTCCATCGGTGGGCGCCTCTCCCTCCTGTGCGCAGTCTTCATTGTTGGGTGGGATGATGCACCCGTCGCTGGTGCCTCGGTTTATGTGGTAGTAGGACATGGGCTGCGGCGCATCACCGAGCTCGGGCATGCTTTTATGATACGCATCCTCGCCTTCGCTTCGGGGTGAGGGGGAGAGCTCCTCCTCCTCCTCCTCAGGGGGGTACGGCGAAGCTGAGGGCGAGGGTGAGTCTCTCAAGTTTGGCATGCTTGTGTAAAGGGAGTCTCTGTTATTGTTGGGTGAATGGGAGCCCATGTCCTCCACTGCGGTAACAGTCTCAGAGCCATGGCCACCCTGCCCCTCCAGGCGCCTGGGGGCCTTCTGGGCGCTGTAGAGCAGGGAGTGAGTCCTCTGGGGCAGGAGGGGGGCCTCCAGCGCCTCCTTGTGGTGGGGGTGCAGGAGCAGCTCCAGGGTGGCGTGTCCTCCTCTTCCACTTCCTCTCTGGGGGGATGAGGCCTCGGCGTGATCCGCCACGATGGCGTCATCCTCGCTGCCGCTCCCACCCCCGCCGCGGTCAACTGTCACTCTGGTCTGGGGAGGCAACGGTCTGTCCCGCTCCCTCTGGGCGTCGCGACCTTTGGGGGCCACGCGGGGCCTCAGGTTGTTGTGGACAATCTCAGATATGATCATCTTCTCAAAGGCGGCATCGTCCAGGTTGAGGCCCCCCAGCTCACCCGGGGCTCTGACGCCCACGGACTCATAGTCGTCGTCGCGCAGGGAGTAGCTGTTGTTGAAATTGCCATTGAGGGGGAGGGTGTCCATGGCGCTGATGTCCCTGCTGTTGCTCAGAGAGTGCTGTCCTGCAAGAAAATGCAGAAAGAGTGCATGAGGTATGATTTCATGCCTTTAAATAGAACAAAACAGTCTCCACCACGCCATTCACACACAACTTGATACTGCTCAGGACACTTCACTCTTGTGCTCTTTGATCTCTGGGTTAATTTTAATTTTATGCAAATGCAACAAGTTTTAAAATTCAAAGGAGAACCCAATTAGCTACCCACCATGTCCATCCTCATCATAGCTGAATATCATCATAGCCAATCTAAGCGATTATCCTGAACAATATTGGAGAAATGAGAACAAAAGATGACTTTAAAAACTTAAAAAAATATATATATTACGAGAAGACGGCATACAGGAGCTGATGACCAGGTAACAACACAGCGGCATACAGAGAGCGGCTGACTGGATGGGAGTTAAATAAATAAATAAATACAAGCTGATGAGGAAGTGTTGTGACACTGACGATGAATAAAACATTCCAGCCGTTAAAGAAAGGCAAGACAAAAGAGTAATGTCGAACACAGATGGCCAGCCACCTCTCTGCACTGGGGCCCCACAAGCACAGCAACAGCCCCGACACACCACGAACAGACAGGCACGGTGCAATGACTCACTTTGCCACCACTCACATCAAGTGTGTCTGCTCAGGCTATCTGGCCTAAGAACAGCTGATGTGCAAAAAAAGTAAAACAGATGCTTTCTTTCAATTGCAGCAAGAAACAACAAAATCACCGAAATAAGACAAAAGTGGAAGCTCGTAACATCCAACCGGGATTCAGTCAATCCAGCTCGGATCGTGTCCTTGCAATTAACTGTAATTTAGCCCACGTGATGCTTTGCTCAAATTGTTGGAGGTGGGCGGAGAATGACAGCGAAATTACGTGTTTTAACAGTTTGAGTGGAGCTAAAGGACAAACCAAGGACAACTGAATCCTGGACTCAGCAGGTGAAAGGGTTCAGCAGCAAGCACAGTCTTTATTTCAAAACAAAGAGTAAAAGAACACATCCTGACAAAATCATTTCCTCCTGAATGACACAAATACATTTTTTTTTTTTTACCCCCTTGCAGAAGCGTAACGTCTATCACTTTTATGTGAACAAAACACACACACACACACACACACACAGATCATTTTGGGCGGCACTATGACTAAGCCCGAGTAGCAGGATGAAAGTGAAGGTGGGGGGCTAGTTTGATTTGATATGAGGATTTTATTCATTGGGTACACTCTGAGCCCGTGACATTTTGTAGGGTGGGTGGGGTGGGGGTGGGGGTGGGGGATGATGTCACAGACACTCGGCAAAAGGGGAAACTGTAGTCTTCGATTTCAAACCGACGTGTCAGAAAATGAATGATTTCAACTGAGGGGAAGAAAGAAAACGACATCAAAGACATTTCTAAGAAGAGTGATAGGAGCAAAAGGGCAAAAAAAAAATATATATATATATATATATATATATATATATATATATATATATATATATATATATATATATATATATATATATATATATATATATATATATATATATATAGGGAGGAGGGAAGATTATTAGACACTTCTCTGAATAGACCCCACTTCCAAATTTGCATTTGTTTATGCCCGGCCTGTAATTTTATCGCAGACAGGTATTGTCTACTGGGAGCAAGGGAAATGATGTGAACAGAATTCAACTGGACACGGCGACAGCTGCACTCTGGGAACTGTTCCAGCGGAGATTGTTCCCCTTACCGAGTTTTTACTGCATCGGATGAACATCTGCAGAGTATTACTTAGTATTAATACACTTATAATAGAAGACACGCTCATCCCTTTTCCAGGAGCTAAGTGTAATGACTTTAGCAGGCGATATGTTGAAGTTGACAGTCTCTCCGCGCGCATTTCATACTTGGTTGGTGATCTTCACACCAGGTTTTGACGTTTGTGTGTCACTGCGTTGCCTGCTAGCCTCAAACTATTTTCCATATGTTAAATCTTTGAATTTTCCTTCCTGCTTTTTCCTGATCTGCCTGTTCAGCGGGTCGCCTCGGGGGAAGAAGTGTTTTCTACAGGTAGAGGAGAAGCTTATGTCGACATTCAAAACCTGCTAATTAAACATTGCTCCATTTATTTATTTATTTAATTTTTTTTATCTGTCTCTGGTGCTCTCCTGTGTTAACGCGCAATTATCCTTACAATAATTAAGTAGGTAAACATTTTAGGGCAATAAAGCACAAGCTGTCTGCACTTCTGTGTCGGAGCTGCTCGGCTGCTGCTGCTGAGCTCTCACACACACACACGCAGGGAGGAAAAAAAAAAAGGCTAAAAATGTCTTTGATTTTCTGTGAAGACATTGTTTGGTCCCAGCTCTGCTTCATTATCTCTGAGTGTGAAGAAGTCTCATTGTGCTGTAAGCAACCTCGCGGTACAAAACAAAGGCCGGGCCCAACTGCAGAAGGTTAACGCTATATGTTGCTGCACATCCTCTCCTTACACACGCTCTCCATACCGCTGTTGTTCTATATTCTCTTTTATCATCAAATGCCTGTGAATATCTGAGGGCTATGACTCTGCCCGCATTGCGTCATGTGCTTCTGTTTTTTTTTCCTCCTCCTTTGATTGGGGTTTCTTTTGCTCTGCCAGTGAGGAACTAGGTCACCATAAACACTGACATGCTTTAAATCAGTCTAATTCAAAGTAAAGAAAATGAATGCAGGGTGACAACGTGAATGATTTGAACTAAAGTGTGAAGCTCATATTCAACACAGAGGAATTCCCAATCGACTGCTCGGTCAGACGAGATAAGGCCTCACTGACGTTTATCTCCTTCTGTGTTTACAAAGGAGGGAACTTGCTCCTAGATAAGAACTATTGGTAATGCAGAGAAGGTGTGAATGAAGAACAAAAGGCAAATCTAAAATAATTATTCTCAACATTTCTCAATGCATGCTGCATCACAGCCACAAACCATTTTTTCATGTTTTTTAATTAGTCATACACGTGAAGGAGAGAGTAAGATGAGACAATCGCTGCCGCCCTCATATCTGTCCCTTATCATGAAGCCAGAGCCTGTTGGTTAGCTTAGCTTAGCACAAAAACACCAAAACGGGGGAAAGAGCTAGCCTGGCTCTGTCAAAAGGCTTCTGAAGCTCACTAAGAAACACATTTTGTCTCCTTTGTTCAGTTTGAGTAAAAGAGATAACTACGGCGGATGATGTGCTGTGACCAGCAACTTCTTTGTGTCTCTGTTGGTTTGCTTACAATTGCTCAGAGCCTAGAAGTAGTCTGGCAGCAAATTGTTGCTTTTGTATCGATCAAACAAATTAGATATTTGTTAATATTGGAGCTTTAAAAGCTAGCTTCAGCTCGTCTCAGCCAGCCGCTTCCCATAAGGACCACAGCCTGTTGCTTTTACAGTCTGGTTTTGGTACAAATTAAACAAACATGATATAACATGTCAATAAAACTTCACTTCTACCAAATTAGCTCCACCGGTCTTGACTTCCAGTTCATCATTTTAGCTGACACCAAGAATGACTGGCTGAAAGGCCGAATTGTAGATGCATGATCTGTATTTTGGTATCCTGACCCACTACAGTTTGCACTTCATGTCAAGGAAGAACCTGCTCATTTTGGTTTCAGGTTCAGAACCAATTTGTCATCGGTTTAACAGATTAGAATTATGCGTGCAGACCGGACTGTTCAGTGTTGGTGAAAACGGGGTAATGGTGAGCTTCAAAGATTTTCGTACCATTTTAGCTTTTTGTTCCCCAGTTTCCAGTCTCTCTGCTAAGCTAAGCTAACTAGCTGCTAGCTGACATGACACGCGAGCGGTATAGATTGTCTCATCAAACTCTCCCTGATAAGATGACAAGCCTAACACACAAAAACACAAATCTGCGCAAGAATAAAAAGGTGGAGGGTGGATGTGCACCTGGGGAGTGAAAGGCCGGTGGAGAGGGGGTGTTGCACACCACAGTTTCTGCCAGCAGGTTGTTATAAGGGTTAGTGTCGTGGGTTCGGAGGAGAGGGTTAGTTAGGAGGTAGTTGCCAGTCATCCCTGAAATAACAGGAAGAAGAGAGAGAGGGAGAAAAAAATCAGGAGGGAAAAAAACAGTTGTGGAAAAAAGAGCTGGAGGTACTGTACCCCATGGTCTGCGGTGGTGCGCTGGGTAGCTGTCGACATAAACAAAACACTGACATTCCCTGTCCAACATCTGACACCACAAAAGATGTATGACCTCCAACACGTCTGCGTTCTATTACGGACAAAGCAGCCGCAGAAACGCTGGTCACAGCATGACATTATCCAAACAGTCAGATGATGTAACTGACAAACAGTATTATTATAACAAGTGTTGACCAAGGCCTGGCAACACAATCAACTCCAGTGTTTACTTGAGACAAATTTATCCAAACAACCTCATCCAGCGGAGACACTAGACAAAACACGTCTAAGTGGCCTGTCCTGAATTATACAGTATCCCTATCATCACTTGTGTAAATCCTAAAGAATGTAATAACTATCCTCTGTCGTTTGGACGGTTCACTGAGAAACTCTGGCATGTGTGTTTCTTTAAAAAAAAAAAAAAAACTAAACTAATTCATAAGTACAGCCAAATCTGCGCTGGCACAGTCTGGAGCCTGAGCTTCACGAAGCCGGGATGACTCCCAAAAATCCGCTCTGACCTCAGCCTGACTTTGCTCATCTCCACCCAACCCCTGCATTCACGCTGACAATCAGTCTCGAGTGAAGAAGAGATCGGAGGCTGCGTCACAGTCGGCCTCTCCAGTCAGGGTCGTTAGGACCTGAACTCCTCGTCAGGAAATGTTTCATGCCACCTCTTTTTTTCTGTCTCTGTTCCACTCCTTTCACCTGATCCCTGTGAAATGCCGCAAAAAAACCGCTCTGATTCAGCGGCGGCATTTAACACCGTTCCCTCCACTAAAAAGAGAAATGCGACATTGAATATGGTCTCATTTTCCTCTTTTCTGAGCCGACGCAGAGCCTTGTAAGCTGCATCCACTGAAGTGTTTATTGTGAATTCAGAGCTTCATCACAAAGAGAATGGCAAATGTGTCTCGTCTAGTGGCGGTGGAAGAAACGCTTGCTTACCCTGGTTGAGTGTGGAGGTGCTGTTTATGTCTCCCGAGATGAAGGAGGACTCCGACTGCTTCCTCACAGTGTCGTTCCACATCCGCCTTATGCGGCTCTGGGTGGAGAGAAAGGCAAAGCATTGATCAGTACTCGACATGGTGCCGCTGTTATTTAAGGATTGTGACCCCCCGAGGATCAAGTGGCTAAGCGGGATCATGATTCGAACCAAATTCTGTAGACAAGTTTCAACTCTTGGGTCACCGCTTGAGAACACAATGGTGCCTTTAATGAATACTCAAAAAAATCTCATAGTGCTGTAATATGAGGGATCAGCGCTGTGAGGCACTTTCTTCTCCGCTACAAGACACCCAGAAGTGCTTTTAATATAGAATAGACTAGAGACCGGTATGTTCAGTTGAACTTTCTTATGTGTTCTGAAATTCTCTCAGTTTCTCTCTTTTCAAATCGGTTTCAAATAGGCTCTCGACAATGATAACAGGTATAAAAGAAGATTAAAAAAAGAAAAGCTGAGACACACTTCACTAGGCTGCAGTGCATGAAAAGTTTCACTCCCGTCTCCTGACAAACAACCTTGGCAGCCCTGATACTAAAGCCGAAAATCACAAAGGAAAATCAAGTGCTGCAGTGAAATCTCTATTTCAATGTTCAGACTGTGTGTTTAGCTGAAAGAATCAAAAGGCTTGGCTCTATGATTACAATACTCAAGTGAAATAAACAGACAGTTTTGAGTCCTTATTATCAGTCACTCAATACTTTCTGACTTTACTGGCCAAGGCCGTTCACTCTTCAGAAGCGAAATCTTGAAGGAGAATGTGGACTTGCACTGGCAGGCTTTATCGGTGCTTCAAACATTGTTCTCCACCACTGGAAGACTCGAGCAAAAGCTGTTTCCGATGAATGATGGACGTTAATGTCGGATATCGAAAGGACTTTCATTTACCAAGGGAAGTCTGGTCTTAATATTTAATGGCTATAAAGAAAGAAACATAATGGATGGAAATATTTTCTACATTTTTCTTTTTTTATGAAAATGTCACACTTCATTTGTGTTATGTACTTCTGTAGTATTTTATTTGACTCTCTTTCATTTCCTGAATATATTGATGTGGCTTCCTTCTGTTTGTATTGTAACATGCTCTTCACTGATTTACATTTTATCTTGTCTTGCATTATGTTGTTTATATGCTGGAAAAAATAAAAAACAGGGCCATCTGGACACTGTATTTCTTTAATGATTATTATTTTTTTATTTTCTTACAAAAATGACACAGACCACTGTAAAGTTTGGGACTTTTTGGGACTATTTTTAACAGCAGATGAACATTCAAGTGTTGCCCTCGTGGGTGATTTCACCACCTAGCTGGTGTATCTTTGATCAGCTCAAAAAAACTGCAGTATCCATGTTTGTCCTAATGAAGGAACATGTCATCCATTGCAACAGTGCTTCACATACAGCCAAATCAAGTTGTTTTTGGTTTTGATTTTCTGACGACAAAAAAAAACAGAGAAAGTCACAGACCAGGATCTCTCATATCATCACATAAACCTGGAAATAATCAGAAGGTTTGAGGATGGAAGAAATATGTAAAAGTGTCCAAAGTCAAACTGTTAATCGAAGCAAAACTGGGCTTTCTCTGTGTCTAATCAGTGGCTAGACTCGTCTTCTAAGGGGGCACTAACTGACTTAAAACACTTAACATAAACTGTAGGCTATCTGTTGCACCCCAAGCAGAATCAGGCAGACCCAATGTGACCACCCAAAAAAGCTCTTTGGATCGTTGTCAAATCCTGCTGGGACGACATGAGTCATCATGTTTTGTACAAACTTGTGGAGTCCACGCCAGATTAGGTGCATGCTGTCATTAAAGCAAAAAGGGGAACACAGATTAAAAAGATATTCTTACATTTATGGGGATTTTCACTGGAATTGTTAAGCTGATATTATATTTTCTCATGAAACAAATGTAAAATAGAAGTATCTTGACAATTTTCTAAATCATTAACCCTCGTATATCAGATTCCTGGTGGCATTCATGTACACACCTGTGTTGCGGACGAGTAGCGGGCTGTGGATCGAGATGTTGCTGTCTTGGCTGAACTGTGGGGACCCTCCGGCGGCAGCGCACCGCAGCACTGGGACTGACGGAAACATTTGCTGTACTCTTTGCGGACCTGCAGAGGAACAAGTGGTCAGGACGGACTGAGGACACAGACGGCGACACAATCTGTCCCTTGAGAGATCCTTCCATCCTCCATTAGCTATACCCACTTATCCTTGAGGGGCGAGAGGCGGGGTAACACCTTGGACACGCCGCATTCACACCATTCACATTATTCACCCCTAGGGCCAATTTAGAATCGCCATTTAACTTAACCTGCATGTCTTTGGACAGTAGCAGGAAACTGGAGGCCCTGAGGGGAAAGCGAGACTGGGAAAAGGTGCAATGCTAATCACTGATAATTCTCACTATGGTATAAATTAATTTGCTCATTCTTTTCTCAAGTAACTGTTTTGTCTATAAAATGTCAGGGAAATAAAGTTAATCTCAAGGCAACATTTTCAAAATGTCTTGATTTGCCTCAACAGTCTAAAACCTTCAAACAAAGACAAAGAAAAGTAAGAAATCCTCACATTCTAAAAAGCTGAAATAAGAGAGTTGAGTTTTCACAAGGCTGAAAATGAATCAGTCAATTAATTATTTGTTTGCTCTGAACAGTTTAAAATTGCACTTCCAAGGTGATTTCTTGTCATGTCATGTCATGGTCTGTAACCGCTTTATCCCTTTGTCAAGGGGTCGCAGGGTTTGGTTGCTGGAGCCAATCCCAGCTGTATCCGAGTGAAGGCAGGGTACACACTCGACAAATCGCCAGCTAATCGCAGGGACACTTCGGCATGCAGCCCAGCTCAGCTCGGGGGAGCAGGGATATGAACCAGCAACCTTCTGATCACTAGCCGACTTGGGTGATATCTTTAAATGTCTAATTTTATCGGACCTTCAGTCCAAAAATCAAAGAATCAGGTGTGTCGCGATACACCAATACTGACAATAATTGTGATAGGAAATACTGCTTTTGAGTTAATAATACACATACTGTAAGTAAATAACACAACCTTGAAAATAGTTTGTATCTTTCTGTTCTTGCTTTGTCAAAGTAGGTGGCAGTTATGCAACTACAGGCTGGTTGCTACCCGGCATAATCCAGTTGTGTTCACAACAAATTAATTTGACCGATCTTCTGTCTTTATTTCTTTATAAACATAATGAAAATATTGTTGTTGTGAGTTCTTTAGAAAATAGAAAGGGAGGCTTTTTCTTTATTTCCCGAAATGATCAAAACAGCAAAACCTCAAGTGTTTGGTTTTCGCAGTTTACAAATGACTTATTAATTTTTTCATTTGAAATCCAAAACTGACTGATCGAAATGACTACTAATAATTTCCTGAGAGTGACAGAGGAGGACATTTTACCTTTTTCTGCAGCAGACAGTGGAAAATGAAGATGAACATCCCTTGCAGGGTGTTGAAGATAGTGAAGAGGTATGCCATCACAATGGAGGATTCATTGAGGAAGAACAAGCCAAAGGACCACGTGAGCCCCAGCAGACAGAGGAGGGCGAACGCTCCCAACACCCATGACCTGCAAAAAGAGAAAGATCGATATTAACGAGTGAAACGGCAAAACTGTGGCAGAAGTCATCTTTGCTTGGTTTGACGTTTCTCTCCTCCTGGTGAGCAGCTTGTTAAAAAGACAAAAAACAAACAAACACCCCTATTTGCTATTTTCCCTCTAGACAAGCTGGCCAAGGGCAGCATAGTGCAGAGATGCTGATGCAAAGTTTCAACAGTGAATGTGCTTTCTGCATTCGAGACGTCAAAAATATGTTCTCCCTGTCTTCCTCGCAGTTGCCGATCAGAGAGACTGCGAACACAGCAGGTTTCCAGGAAAGCCTAGAAGAAATAAGATAACTTCACAGCCACTTTCAATGACGACGGCTGGCCGTTATTGATACAGAAGAGAGAAGCCAGCCTCCCTGTGAGAGACACGGCGAGCATGCAGGGAGGAAGAGGAAGAAAAGGGACGACAACATATCACATGAGAGAGGATCCACAGAAAGACAAGAGACTTTCTGTCTGAATGATCACACAAATGCAACCAATTATTTCACTTTTTTTGACACTAAATACAAAGCGGTTTTGAGGTAGGCTCGTTAATGACAGATAATGAGTTTTGACTTCTTAGAATAATGTGTGAAATCCAGCATCCACTAATGCGGCTTTCAGTGTGCTAAAAACAATCCTGGAGAGCCCGATTCAATGCCTATTTTTTTTGGGTTTGGAACAAAATCTGAGTGGCAACCTAAAAATCATGCGCCCACATGACATGTCTTGGCCTTCCCTCAAACATACTGTTGAAGAAGAATCCAGGCACGGAAATGTACAGGAACCTGTCTTTTTTTATCGAGCCCACTGGAAGCAGAAAAATGAGGGTGGGAGGGAGGGGGAGAGGGCTTTTCTTTTCCATTTTTATCATCTTTAAATCTGTGATGCATGTGGTTGAGTCTGTCTTCCAAGGAAGCCTGTAAACTATGCCAGCACAGGAGCAAAGAGATACTGAAGGTCAAACATGCAGTTATGAAGAAATAGCAAAGGCAATATAACCCTGCGTAGTGCAAATACTGAAATCATGAAGTGAAGTAAAAAGGCAGCAGCTAAACGGGCCAAAATATAAATCTGAGAGGGGAAAATATAAAATATTGGTCCGGTCGGGTTTAAGAGAGGAGAAAATCAAATAAACGTCTTGGTCAAATGCAGCTTTTTTTGGGAGGGAGGCAGAAGCAGTAATGGTGCATATTATTTTTCTTTTTCACACATAAGTGACCCTCCCATCCTGTACTCAACACATACATAGACACACACACACACACACACACACACACACACACACACACACACACACACACACACACACACACACACACACACACACACACACACACACACACACACAGCGTCAGAGCAAGCAACCGCAGTGCGGCCAGCTAATCTCCCAGAGTGACACCCCTCACCTGATACCCCCCAGCCTGGATGAGTCAGGTTTCATGGAGGTGGAGTGCTTCACCATCTTGAACATCGTCACCACCAGGAAGATGACATTGACCTGTCAAAACAGACGCATATCAGGGGTTAACAGACTGCACTTAGACAGGCATCAAATTCCTGCTGCCGCTGTAACAGAGGGGGGGGGAGAATTCAAATACTTTAATTAAAGTACTAATAGCACACTGATAGCACAGACACTACAGAATATAAAAAGAGCTACTTGTGTGCATAGGAAAATTAACAAGTATTTTGCGTTTGATCATTGGATCATTATTACTCATTATTTAATGTATAAACAACATTTTAATGTTGTAGTTGGATGTAAGCTTTGGATTTTTGGGATCTTTAACAAACCGTTGTCACTGAAAGATACCAGCCACCTAAATAAGTCACATAAAAAAAGTGAAGAAAAAAATTCCTGTACCCGTCCATTTATCAGCACCAAAAATCCATGGTGTCTACTCTATCCAGTTTTCATGGAAAACTGTTGGGTAGTTTTGGTGTAATCTGGCTCACAAACCAACCAACAGACAGACGTGAGCAAAAACATAACCTCCTCTGAGATAGAGAAAAAAGGCCTGCATACTAGCAAATGCTCCCATGAACATTTATTACCTCCATGTGTTGTTTCAGGCTCCAGTCCTTCTTCAGACTCCATTTGTCATGTCTAAAGATCTGTCTTCTATCCTGTGTGTGTACTTTTTTCCTTTCAGTGTGCACACTTCTGTATTTTATTTTTTTATTATTTTGCATGGAATGGAATGTTTCCATGAAAAAAACTAAAACAAAACAAAAAAAACCTATAATCAAAATGGTTGTTTATTGATTTTCTGTCAGTCAACCAATTGTTGCAGCTCTACTTGTACCCACTGTATTATGTTGGGTGGTTTAAACATGACAAAGGATCATATTGAAAAAGCTCTTTTGTGTTTTGAGTGTAAACATCTACAAAGTAAAGACACTAAGATAGTCACAGTGGGGTAAAAAGAACATTTCTGCCTGAAATGAAGTGGAGTAGAAGAATAAAGTTAAAAGAAGAAGACGTCCTACAAGAACGTCAAATGTACGTGTACTTGAGTAAATGTACATAGTTTCATCCCACCACTGGTTGTGAAGCCCTGTCGTTCTGTTTCACATCGACGTGGCGTACTTCTCAATCTTTCGTGGTTTTGGCTCAATAGCGAGCACCACCACCAGCCTACCTTTACTGAGAGGAAAAAGAAAATGTAACGCCTCAGTGCAGATCATAAAGCACGCTGACTCCAGGTTAAAGCTTTGGTCTGCTTCACACAGCTCTGGCCTTCACCATAAGTTTCTCTTCCATCCTTTGTTTGACATTACAGTCAATCCCAGAGTGCAAATCCACACTGAATATGAGAATGTATATCAGCTCAAGTCCAAACAGAACTGATGTACCGCGGACAAAGAGCTCGGAGACGAAAAGAACGGAGCCCAGTGCCATATTTTAGAAACAATTTTTTACTGAGGCCAGGAAAAACATTTAAGTGATTCAAGCCATACATCCAGAAAGCTTTCCATGCTCTCAGGATGTCTCTCTGTAAGCACTGCAGGGCCCATGGCCACCGAGGTAAAGGGAGGAGATGTGCTTCAATTTGGCCTGATACCATTTCAAACATTTGAAATGCATTTCTGTAAATATTAAAAGTAAAACAGAGAATGAATCTGGATTATTTTTTTTCCGCTATTAAAAATATCTGCTCCCAGCGACCCTTTCTTACAAGCGTGACCAATTGTCTGTACATGAAGGGAAACGAACGGCGAAAAGCGTGAGCTGGCAGGAAAACAAGGCAGAATGATCCCCATGTTGTGTTCTCACTGCGTCACATACCTCATTTTCTCATGTCTTTAAATGGAATGACAACATGACGAGTGGAAAGCAGATGGAAACCCCCAAAAAAGAAAGATGGAAGGAAAACAAGTGGCTAAGAGGACAGAAAGAGGCTTTTAGATCACAGCTTAGAGTAATGGCGAGTTATGTCTCCCAGCCACTGGGGCCGATTTACGTCCGCATGAGTCGAGTGGCTGGAGATGCATTTAACACAGCCGCAAGAGATGACACAGATCCGATGAGACAGACAGACAGACAGACGGACAGCGAGGCGAGGCGGGGATGCACTCTGCAGAAAGCTGAGGCAAACTACATATGGACCCCCCCCCCCCACATGCCCAGTCTCTAAGGGACTGTCCTCTACAATATTCAGGTCTCCGGCTTCTCTGCCAAATCCGGCGCGAGAAAAAACAACGCTGCCGACGCTGCACTTCTTTGGTTTTACATGTATTTACAGCCTATGGACAGATTTACATGTTTTGTTTAAAGTACGCGCCTATATGGATATACCATGTGTTTGTTCAGGACTGCGTGCATGCATTCCTGCATGCATGTGTCTTAAATGTGTGTGTGTGTGTGTGTGTGTGTGTGTGTGTGTGTGTGCATTGTGAACACCCAGCACACCACATGAAATATTAAAAGGTGAAGATGGAGATGTCCGTGCGCCGGGATTGGCTGGGGATGTGTCATGATCCTCAGCAGGGCTATGAGCTGTGGTAATGGTTGTCTGGCCCACCCACTCATTACTTCCATGTTCACCCCCCCCACACACACCACCACCACCGCCGCCGTTGCCACCATCACCCTTGTTTTCCCACTGAGCAAATGACCTTCATGCCTGAGACGATTTCTCCTCCTGATTGCAGAAGGGGAGTATTTTCTAGATGTACAGCAAGAGGACCAAACAGCTTTAAGTTGTTGCCGCTCACCAATTCTGATTTCAGAGGATTTCATAGCTGAGTGGACACTGATGTCCTTGTGTCAGCTATAATGGGACCACTTTCCTTTCATGCAAATTGATCGAAGAAAGCAGAGCTAAGAGGCTGACAGCACGGACAGAAAGAAAATCTATGAACTGTTTTCAAAGCTTTTCTTCAAAAGGAAAAATATATATATATAAATATTTATCACACACATGCACGAAAATTACAACTCACCAGGATTATGAAGGTTACGGGCCCGATAAAGCTCCAGATGAAATGGTTATCAACCCTCAGCCAGCATCTACGGAGGGGGGCAAAAAGGTGATATTCAGTTCATTAAATCATCTCATTGCCAAAACAAAGTTGTGTCTCATCGATCAGGGCCGAGCAGAGCTGGCAGGATGATCGGCCGCAGCAACAGACTCCTCTGACCACAGAGTAGAAAACCCGACCTTGAAGGAGCGTTGGCCTCATGCCACGAGAATCTGCAGTCTGAAAGCCAGTGGTTATTGGACTCATGACTTCACAGTCTGCGAATGTCTACAAATGTGGGATGTCGGAGTGTGTACCTAAGACTCTGAACAGTAAACAATGTATTGTAGATGCCTGGAGAATGAATTGCAACTCGGCCTGTGTTTATCGCCAGGAAACAGAAACGAAGTGAAGACTACAGCAGTAAAAATGAAGTTTACTTAAATCCCATAAATTAGAGGATTGCAGGCTCGCTGCTTGGATAAAGACCAGCAGAGAAGTGCATAAACTTTTAACTGACAAGGCGGCAATTACCCTCATGCAAAGAATAAAAACCCAGCAGGCCAGTGCGGCTAGCCGGTGTATTCATTAATGTTGCGGCTTTGCTCGCTGCCTCTTCTTTTAGCAGTGACAGGGTGTAAATTTGCTAGGGGGCAGAGGTGGACTATTCTTTGTTATATTACTATCATTAGCACATACATGCACGCTGTGTGGTTCTGTCATGATGGGGAGACAGGAGGACTAATGCTCCTGATTTTAATCCTGCAGGAGAAAAATGAATCTCTGCAGATACGCCACACTCACGCTCTGTGTGTGCCGTAGCTCCTGTAGTCGATGGCTGCCGAGATGCCCACCACCACAGCTGGGATGAGGTACCCGGAGATGTAGTAGTACTTCCTGCGGGAGAACTCGCTCTCAAACACCTCGACCAGCATGAGGTACAGCTGCACACCCTCCAGACACATCCAGGCGAACGCAGCCAGGAAGCAGAAGTGGAGGATGCCGGCGATGATGGAGCACACCAGCTGACAGGAGGACACATGCAGGCATTAGACACAAAGGTAAGAGGTCGTTCAGAGGGGAAAATTTGGGGTTAGTTGAATCTGACGTTTCACAGTTACCCGGAATGACTTTTCTTTTTAAACTTGCTCACCCAAAGAGTTGAAAAGTTCAATGAGCAGGATCACATTGTCTCTGGGATCAAGTGGTGACTCTGATTAAAGCTGCCCTAAATCAATATTTTTAACTGGATGAACAGGAGAGAACTTAATTACAAGCTGGTGAACAATGTGGAGCGATCAGCTGCTTAAAGGGCAACTCCACCAATTTTACAAATTGAAGTGTGTTTACAGTCTTAGAGAGTTTAATTTGTGTGTTTTTTTTCTAACATCGCTAATTTCACAAACAGCCCAAGAATGACATTATAGTATTTGTTAAAATTAATAGTTGATGAAAATACAATTACTAGTCATAAGAGTACAAACACTCATGAGAATTTGAGACTGAGCATCTCATAGGAATCTAAATAGTACACATCCTGTAACTATTCAACTAATGAGCTGGTTAATATCACTAGCGAACAAACAGCATACAGTATTATACACAGGCCTCTCTGGCATCAATGGTCAGTCCATTGCTACAATGCACATTATGTAACTATGATTTGTTCGAAGCCATAGAGGGTTAATTGAGTTTCAGATAAGTTCACAGTGTTGATGTAGGAGAACCGTGTATAAAATCGTTCGATGAAATTGTGCAGCCACAAAAGAAAAACATCCCACCTATATATCTTCTGCTCAGAATCAGCATTGCACATCCTCAAGTGTTAGAACATCAGATACTGAATAAAAGTGTGGTATTTTAAACTTTGAGGCCTCTTGAAGAAAAACTGAAGGAGAAACTCGAGTGCTTAAAGGTTAATCACAGCAGATGAGCCCATTCATCATCAGCGGCACGAAAGTTAACACCCTCGGCGCTATAATTTCCACGGTACCTTTGGTTCCGTCATGTTGATGCCCACGAGGTAGACGAGCTCGCCGATGAAGAGGTTGAGGCAGAGGTTTTTGTGGATGGTGTTGCGGTCACTTTGCAGACCTCTGAAGAAGCAGAAGGTGAAGAGGCTGATGGCGAGGCAGACGAGGGACACGGCGATGCCCATCCGTGTGATGACGGTGAGGAGGAGCTCGTGGACGCTGCCGTCGCCCTGCGGAGAGACAGACTGACCTTCAGCTCCATGCTTTTCATAATGATTGGTGGCATTAAAACAGATAGAGCTACACTTGTTGAAACAGTTATTAACCTGTTGGAAAACTTGATGAATTGAATAAAGCTGAAATGAACATGTCTGAGCTGTAGAGTCTTTAAGTCTGTATGTGTATTGAGACATTTCCTTTACGTAATCAGTCCTCCTGTTTATACAAGTTAATACTGTACGTTGCTGATATTACCATTGGTATCATGTGGTATCTGTCTTCTGGCTGAGTTCTACAGCATGTGCCTAGTACACTGTCCTAAAGATAGCTGGCGAGTGTTCGCAGTGTTTGCTAGTGCAACAAACTAGCAACCACTTGTGGGGGCAGATGATTCGAACAACAGTTGTGTTGTTGCGTGATTTCAGTGGAAGCAGGAGACGTGGAACGCAGACATTTAGTGGCTAAATTCTATCAGTAACACCTGAATTGGCAGTTTTTTTCCATTTATGATTGTAAATGCAGACGGGTTGGAGTATTGGACTGTTGGTTGACCAATCATAGCAAAATGAAGACATCACATTGGGCTCAGGGAGATTATGATGAGTATTTTTCACAACACAACAGTAAATGGATTGATATTGGGAATAATTGTTAGTTGCAGCCCTATTCGGAGCTAAAATGAGACCTCATCAGTCTGAGGTGACAAATGAAGTAGATACCTTCCAAAGTTTTGTCTTTTAATTACAAAAACCCTCATCATGTTTCCGCAGTGTTTCCTTCTTGGGCTGCAGTGAGAAATAGTAGCAAAAGCAGGAATTTGAACAGAAATAGTAACTTTATATGATATCTACTTTATTTGTCTGACTCAGACTGCTGAAGCCTCATTTTAGCTTCGGGGAAACTCTGGAATGTATTTTTGCTTGAACAAGCACTGTGGATTTTGTCCCCTATCACTGCAAAGAGTCACACTGAAAGAACATCAGGAAGGGATATTTTCAATCAAATTTAACTGCACTGAGTAGAAACTGATTCAATTCCCACATGGGAATATGAATACTGTCCTCAGACATGAAAGATTGCGAAGCTATCCTTAAACCTGGTCATACCTGATGACATTTGACCCAAACAAAGATCACATGGTTGGGGTGCAGAAAGTGACAACAGCTGTAAAAATCTGCCAAAAAGAACCACGAACATGCCGCTTGACGTCGGCATGCGGTTTCCCTTTGGGGTCAAATCACGTCGTGTTTCAGGAAGTCTAAAAAGTGAGCATTTTACAAGACTCTCAGGAGGAAAATGTGGAAATAGCAGACCAGACCATACAAAATATAACTCAAGGACACGACGGCCTGAAAGTGAGGCAATTCCTCCTGTGATATTTGTAATTTTATTGAGGGCAGGAGTTGCATTTGAGGTGATGTGTAGGGAATCGGTGTGAGGCTAATCCTGGCCTCGGGGCTCTGGTTTCAAGCTGTGGTTAAGGTTGAGGTTAAGACAGATGACAGGGACAGAGTTCACGAGTATAGACTTATTATTAAATGAACCACAAACTTATCCTCCACATTTAATACTGGCAAGGTCCTTTCTACACATGATATTTATCATGTAATTGGATTGTAATTGCATTCTGCGGCCAAATGGATCCTACACCACTTCAAGAGGGGTGGAAACACAAATTAGAGCTGAGGTTATGCATTTTTTTTCCCCCATGATTCTCCGGGACATATGCATGGAGGAATATTAGACACGGACCATAGGTAAAATATAATTAATCCTGATAATGGTATGGCACCTCCTCTCCTGATCCACAATCTCGCTCTTTTAAAGTGACAGTCCGCTTCTTTCTCTCCACCTCTCCCCCCTCCTCCTGCTGCCCCTTACCTTCTCCTCCAGCAATAATCTAATTATCTCCACTGAAATGCCATTCTTGTTCTTGCCGTGTGTGCACAAATCTATCAGCGAGACGGAAGAGCAACTAACCGAGACAGAAAAATAGCTTGTGCAAAACCACACGGAGAGGGCCACTTACCACATTTCCCCGATGAGCCATGAGGATGGCGAAGTTGGTCAAGTGACTGCAGGAGCAAGTGGTGTGGCTCTTGTTGGTTTCCAGAAGTTTGCAGCCCTGAGTAGACCAGTATCCCATCATGCTGCGCTCTGAGTAATTCCAGAAGGAACAGTTGGGATTGTAGTAGTGCTCCTTCTACAGAAAAACAAACGCAGAGAGAAAAAATATATATATTAATCATATATGAACATGTGCTGCAATATGCATGATTGTACACAAACACACCTTGTATATTTCATATGTGTAACAGTGGGAAACAGGATGGTGGTGTGCCAGATGTTTCGATTTATATCTGCTCGTTTCAACAGCTAGTATCTGCACGCTTATATATCGTCAGATGTGATAAATTGTGCGAAGAAAAGGGAGGAATGAGATCCGAATAAAGGAAAAATAATCAAGGTGAAACGCGACACAGATGAACATAGCATAATAAAGATTGAATTCTTTCTACAACAATACATTAAAGCTCTGCATTTGTCCTTTGACAAAAAAGGCTGTGCAGCCTTTGCAGTATCTTTCGCTCTACAGTGTTTGGGGAGTCTTACATCCAGGTGCTCCAGTGTGAAGATCACAGGGTCGGCCACAAACACACGACTGGACTCCTTGGTTATAGAGGCTGACAGGATGTGGGAGTTGACGGTGAGGGAGAGGTTGCGTTTGTTCAGGTCGCCCATTCCCCTCAGCGTAGCGTTCTCAGTGCTGAGGAACTGACCCAGGTGTTTGTAGAGCACAAAGACCAGCTTGGCCACACCTGCAGCCAGCAAAGATACAACCATCAGGCGTCCACATAAACAAGAACAAATTATCTTTTCATTACTTGTTTTTTTCCCCCTGCTCCCAGGCTTTATGCTAAGATAAGCTCACCACCTCACGCGTCAAGCTCTATAGTTAATGTACGATATGACAGTCTTCTCATCTAACTCTTGGTAAGAAAGTGACTAGGCATATTTCCCTAAATGGTGAAATCCTCCTGCATGAAAGACCAAAAACACGTCAGCCAGGGGAAGGATTAAAGAGGAATATTCTGGATTTCTCTCACCGTTTTTGCTGTTGACTTTGACCGTGTTGGAGGAAAGCTGAAGGGTTGCTCCACCCTTGCTCGTCTGAGGAAACCTGAAGTCTTGCACCTGACCATCGGTGCTCAACACATACACATCCAGCACTGAGAGACAGTAGGAGGTGAGGGCAAACAGAGAGAGGGAAAGAGAGAAAGAGATGCGTTATAGGCAACATTTAAAAAGCAGCACATGTTGTTTGATAGCTCCCTACCCTTCAGGCTCAGCAGGGTATGTGTGAAGACGCGAGGTTCATTGTACTCCTAACAGAACTGGATCTTATTGGCGAGACCCTGCAGAGCGTCGTACACTTAAAAAATCATGTCACTAAGCTGATGGTTGGCATTGTGAAGGCCTCTGAGCCAAAAAAAATAACAACAAGGGCGGCAATAGAGGGATGAGCGAACGCGAGCGCACAGCCTACTGCAGCATGAATGTCAAATATTCATAGGATCAAAAATATCATTGAGCTTTTTACTTTTACTTTTTCTTTCCCCTGTGGCTTCAGATAACTCTGGGCTCGACGAGCAAATCTCTGAAAATCCTCCAAATTCCTGCAGCCCCCTCTCTCTCCGGTATGCCAGCTGCCGGGTGGTGCTCCCTTTGATGTGTGAAATTACTGAAGGGTCAGGAGGACACACGTATCAGCACACTCCCTCCCATCAGAAACGGCCTCACTTCCTCAGATAGATGGCTTCTGACAGACGGAGATGAGGAATTGTTCTCTGGTTGCTCTCTCTCCTCCTCTGTCTAGTTTTTTTTTTTTTTTTTAGCTCCCTCGTTTTTGCCCTTGATGCTTGCCCGGGGGTGCCATTTGGGCTTTGGCAAACTGCTAATTAGGAGCAACAATCATCTTCACATTTTCTTATTTTTTTCTCCGACGCTTCAAGGGAGGTCAGGTAAGCTGCTCTCCGAGGGTGTGTGTTTTGCTTTATGTGGTTGTATTTATGTTTCTAGGCTGGAGAATTATCTCCGTTGAGCAGATAAGTGAGAGCTCGACAAGCTCATAAAAACTGCCTGAATGCGGCGAATAAAGTAGCCAATATACTGCATATTACACAATGTATTAATCAGCGCCTGTGGTAGAGACAGAGCAACTAGTTTCTTATCAGCTTAGCTAACTACCACTTAATGGGAAAGGCTCGGAGAGTGCAGATAGAGTGCTGTATGAATGGAACAATGCCATTCAATTGGTTTCTTTGTTTTCCCCAAGAGGTCTGGACAGTTCATCTTGCAGCGTATATTGAATGAGGTGACTGCACGATGCAGGAAAAAGATTAAAAATCAGTGAGGTATAAGACAAAAGAGGGCGAGTCGGAGACCATAACCATTGCAGCAAAGAGATATGAGCAGAAATGTGACAGTTCACTGCACAAAGGCGACCTAAATGAATGAGATCACGTTGCTAATAAACTCCCTGTGAGGACAAATTTGCTTGGTTAAATCTTTTAAATGTGACGTCAGCAAGATGTGGGCCATTTTTTAAATGAGATTCTCCTGGTAAATAGCTGTCCAGGTACCAGAAGAGGGGAAAAAAAAAATCACTCGGAAGTCAGTTTGAATCAATTTTGCTGAGAAATGGTGCAAAGCCAGAAGAAGAAAAACAACCATCAGCATCATAAATTGTGACTGACAGATGTGTAAATGTGGTTTTCATCAGTTTTATAGTTATTGGAGAGGAACTTACTGATATTCTCAGCAGGCACTTTTACGATCGCCGGCTCGATCAGGTTTTCTGCAAGGACAAACGCTCCTTCCTCAAGTGTGTCCAGCAGCATTGTGGCAGCGTGACTTTGTTCTGTTGAATTCATGTCTTTCCAGGATTTCAGAGCTTCCGGCCTCAGGAGGTTGTCAACAGTGTCCACGATTGCCTGTATCCATGGAGACGAGTGAAATGTCAGCGTGCTGTTTCCTCCCATCATAATTTCAGTTTAATAACAAATGGGAGGGGACTGAGCAGCACATGATAAAAAAAGGGCATGCATTGCCAACAGTGACAGCGGCAGCAACAATGACTGAAACTGAAATATCAAGATCACTGCCGCTGATGAGACGAGGGTTCAAGGACGTCAAGGGTAACTAAAATAATGATGATGATAAAAAATGCAGGATGTATTATTTAAAATTCTGTTTACAAGACATAGGCCTAATCTGAGGAAGCTTCTTTTAGACTACTTCCTTCATTGAATAATGTAAAAGTGCTTGAGGGGGAAAAGAAATACAAACCAAATGTTATTTTTTCCTTTCATTGAATGACATATCTACAATGCTGCATTCTCAGTTCCTGGTTTTAAGTAGCTTTTTTCCAAAGCAACAATTATCATGAACAATAGTCCTATTTTCTCCAAACAGGATCTGCCTATGAGGGCTTTTGAATACTATTCTCCAGGAGGAAAGGGGGCATTACCAAGAAAGCCATGTCCAGAGTGGCCATCTGAGTCGAGATAGGGGGAAATTTCTGCTTGTTTTCATTTGCAATCCTTTCATTTCCTGCTTTCTGATAAGCAGTAAGTACGCCAAACATTCCACAAAACCCACACAAGTATCATATGTTGATAAAACAAGAGTTCCCTTTGACCCTGATGGGGGGAGTTCATCACTCCTCCCTGCTGACACAATCAACCACAATGTCGATAACTTCCTAGAAATCCCAGATTCAGAATCTACAGCCAACCCCTGGTGTGATAAATCAGAGTGACAATTTAACCATAGGTGCCATTAACCAGAGCAAGGCCCACCACAATAACGGTAATTAACCACAACAAGCCCTTGCTCACTGTACCAATTAGTCACAGCTATGATTATCCAAAACACTAATTGACCACAGACAGGATTATCCGTTCGCCTGGAATAACAAGAAAGGGGATCAACCCAAGTCTGCACCAATATATGATTAACCGCAACATTTAACCACTGAGCTCATATTAACCACAGTGATGATGACTGTATCCAGACGCAAGGCTTGCAGCGTGTCTTTATATTCTGTACCGGAGCACAGAAATCAATCTCTGTGGCCCTGACCTTGCAGGCAACTAGACGCTTGTGAGCTGTGACTATGATGGGAGTTAAGTGTGTGCATGTGTGTGTGTGTGTATATGTGAAAGACTAGTGGCTATTACAGGGTCGGAGCCATTACAACCAGACAGACACTAAATGTTCTTCTCCCCCTGGTGAGCTATCCTCAAAGGGCCCATGAAAACCAAAAGGGTGAAAAAAAAAAAAAAAAGTCTGCTGTCTCTAATATGTGTCGCACAGAAGGGATCTATGTTCTGATTGAATCCTCTTTAATTCTCGCTTGGGTGGAGGTCACTTTACAAATCACAGGGGTGCTGAAAGGGGAGCCCCTATGGCTCGTTATGGCTCTGTTAAAGTATCACGTGGTGGGAGCTCGATGGACACTCGAACAGCGGCGACCTCAAGACCAACAGCTAGCAGCCATTATAGCAGCTCTGAATCACCATATTCCTTCTAAGTGCAGCGTGTCGGCGTGCTAACGTTTGCTAGTTAGAACTGTGACATCTGGATTAGTGTTACAAAGCCTTGAGTTTGCATTATGTCGCCATCTTGGATTTTCAGGGCCAGAAGTGACCAAATTTGCAGAAGAGAGTGGAACTGGGGAGCGTTTATGTAGCTTCACCACTATCCTGATTAATGGCTGCCATGGTAACGTGACTTGGCGATCAAAGTCAGCCATGGACAAAAGCATAACGAGGATTAATGTCCATTTTACTCTAAATTGAGCCATAAGGTACAAAATAAACAAGAAACTGTTTAGTGATACAATAAATCAAGTGAGAAGATTTTTTTCTCCTAAGTCTACATACAATCAGACTACATTTTGAAACAAGTTATTCTGCACAGTTCTGCACAGTTATCCTTGAGGTCCGGTCCACAGAAACACGCTACTCTGTCAACGTCCTTCTTTTAAACATTATACACTGGACACCCTCAGTGCAAGATGAGTCATCAACATTTTTTACCATTTTACAGAAGATTTCTAATTCTAAAGTGGCATTCAAAGTTAAAAATGTCTTTTATGCCATTGTCGGAACTGGTACTGGTGTATACGTGAGATATAGACCAAGAAATATGTGACACAAAAACATCAATTTTAATTTCATGGGGACTTAAAAACCACAAATGTCAACCTCATTATGGCAGCTCAGTAAAAAGTCAGGGGATTACCAGAATCTTGATTCATCCTCTGGGCACAACGACAAAAACCGATTAACAAAATTCCATGGCAATCCATCCAACATATTTCAATCTAGTCCAACTGGTTGTACTGAAGATCCGGCCGACGTCGTCATCCACAGAGCCACTAGGATGGCTAAAACAACCTTTCTAAATCAGTTAAAAGGAAAGGCATTGCCCTTTTCTCTCAGTAAAATGAGACCTCAAGTAAAAACAACTCATTCTTTAGGGATCCCCCAAGACCCACAGAGAAATACAAAATCAGATCATTTGTATTATGAAAGGCATCTCCTCCTGAGTGTTTACACCAGGCTCTTGTCTTTCAGCAGAACCTACCCAAGGCAATAAATCCTGCCACTGCACATGAAAAGCAAAATGTCTGCAGGAGAAGCCGAAAAAATCAGAATGGAACACAAACATATTAATGGGCTCAGAAATTAATATCGCTGATAAAACACAACTGCAACGGGAGACGGGATTTCTTTTTTTTTTTTTCTTGCTAAAGGGACAAGGGAGACTAGAAATTGTACAATGTAAGCAAGTGAAAATTGAGCACACTGCCACTTTGATCACACTTCTAGCTGACAGGGAGGTGCAATTACGACCGTGGGAAGGCAATTATTCACACAAGGTATGAAAAGCCGACAAGAGGGATGTAGAGACAGAACGAGTGGGGGAGCAAGAAAAGAACGCGAGAGACAAATGAAAGAAAGATGCGCGAGTGATAGCACACGGAGGGGAGAGAAAACAGGGCAAAGATGGAGTGATATTGACGGCGGCATACTCAGATGGACAGAAAGACAGGAGAACAGACAGTTGAGTCAGGCGAGGCAGCAGCCTTATCATGTTCATGCAGTTCACCAGGCACACACTGTCACAAGACAATCAAGGACGTGGAGACAGACAGCGCTGCATGCTGCCGGTCAGGCGTTAGGGATCGGGAGTAAAAACACGAAACACAGCTCCGAAACAGAGTGGTAGTTATACCTTCATGTACGCCCTGCATGTCTTCTCTCTTTTTTGAAGCTTTTTCCACACAACAAGAGGATTAAGCAGAAAAGACAGATAGTAAGAAAACCGGAGGCATTATTAAAAATCATGCTACTTACCATGAATTACAGATTCAACAGAGAGAAACGAAAAGGCACAGGTGTATGAAACGACAACCTTAAAGTGAAGCAAGAGCGCTAAATGCTTTTCAGGAGAAACGGTGGCTGAATTCTAAATATGAAAATGGACGGGTGGTGAAGAGATGAAAAATGCAAGGCGGCGCACAGGGGAAAAAAAAAAAATGCTGAGAACAGATTCCTCTGCTCCCCATTAGTGATGCTTTAAAATACATTGAGAGGATAAACAATGTGGGATGAGGTCATTTGTATTTCACGGTATGGAGAGAATAACACAGCACCAGCTCCTTGTTGGTCTCTTGGCATTAAATAAGTCGCCTCCTCCTCCTAATTGAGTGGATCCGGAGGAAAACCACAGACTGTTGCTCCGCACAGAATTGGAAAACAAAGCGATGAAAAATGCTGCTCGTATCCAGATTAAAACCTCCACATCATAACTCTAACACACACTTTGAACCAAAAATGTTTCTTCAGCCGAGTAAAGGGCGCTTGACAGACACCAGTGTTTACTTGTTGTGTGTTGTTGATGTGCTCTTTCATTTACAATACATGCTGTATGCTTTTTGAATGTGTATTTTTTTCTTTCATCGTACGCACCCTTCTGGCTTCCATTGATTTCTCTATAGCATGAAAAACCTTGAAACTCAAGTTGTCTTATACGCGTTTACATTTAGTACAGCTGCGGGCGGCTTTCTGCAGTGACCTGATTTCTTCGCCGTGTAAACGAGAAGAGACAGTTTCCTTAATCAGGGCAGAGGAACCAGGGCAAAACCTGATTTGGAAAAAAAAGTTGATGTCTTGGCCATTTATATATGTGCGACTAGGTTTCTTAACAGCTTGTTAGGAGTACGCATGCGATCAAAGAGTGACACCAGGCCCTCTGTTTCACCTCTCATTGGGTGTGGTCAGAGGTGCAATCTGTTGCGTCTTTAACCACACCCAGTAGTGATGTCACCAGGTCCCAAATCACTGCAGAGGGGCTTAACCACCAGAGAGCAGTGGAAACAAAATGATCAGGTATTGTCGAGCCACTCTTCAGGTAAGGAATCTCCTGCTTCACATGCTATCTTACAATGAGTCTACTCGCTTTTTTCATCATGTTTATTTTATACATCTAATTCATCCAGTGTTGATGTTTTCATATCTCATATATAATCACACTTTCACTAACCTTCAGATGAAGACCTATTTATTCTGTTGTGTCACAAAATTAAGAAAAAATTAACAGCTTGAATTTATGCAAAACCGGCAGTTATTCTGAGATGTCGCTGTTGGATGTGTAATTAAAAACATACCCCAGTATTTAATTAGATATCTATGAATGTTAAACATTTAGGGTGAAAATCACAGCAGACATTAACATGTTTGCCTATTTTACATAATTCTGCAATACAAATCAACCGCCAGTTCCTGCCTGAGGACATGTGCCTTTTACCTGTCTGACACATGGTTCCAACGTTATGCTGATTACTCATTTGTTACATGTATATGTGGGTTTAAAAGTATTCAGGTCATGGGTGTGTACTGTAAACGCATGTATACATTTTTGTAAGAGCTGCATTATCGTCATGCAGACTTTTCAAGTCCAACTGTAATTAAGCTGAATCTAACAAGTGGCAGTAATGCAATTTTGACAAAAAATAATGCAAGCGTGATTTTCACAGCAGGAACTAAAGCAACTCTGCTAATAGAGTTTAGTATCATAGAGATATGAGGAGGAAGCCATGGCTACCTGGAACGGTAGAAAAAAATTAAAAACACAGCAGCCTGGTTTGAAGAGTAGTACTACATAATTTCAAGTGAAGGCAATAAAACTTGAAAAGTCAAATTTATGGTTCCTTAACTCCTGTCATTGTTGCTTGTAATCAGCCAATCGCATGCTCCAACACGATCAGCACTAAAGTGACAAACATTTCAACTCTTATCTTCAAATGCACTAATAGCAAACGTAGCTGTCTGAACATTAGGGCACAAACGACAGGCGTCATTTCAGTGAAAATCACCTTGTTTACGAAGGAACTGCTGTCGAGACAAGTCTGAATAACAATGTAATTTTTCAAACTGTCACTCATCTCTCCATGGGCCTGCCAGCAGCTGAGAGTTGTAGGTGCGTCTTAGGTCTGCTCTTTTCTCGCAGAGTGCTTGCAGAAGCTCCAGGGGAGAGTTCCACACTTGTCAGCAATGAAGAGTTATTTTTTGTGTTGGTGGGGGGCTCATGGCCATTAGCTCCTTTAAGGTAGAACTGCCAGGTGAGCCTGTGTTCCCAAAGCCGGTAATTACCAAGGAGCCGCAGAGGAATGAGCTACCACTCGGGGCTAGACCTGCCTCTAGCCCCCTCACCTGAGACTGTGTCTGCGCGTGTGTGTGTGCCCATGAATGAGTGTGTGCATGTTAGTGAATGCATCTGTTTGTGTGTGTTTGTAGGTGTCCTGCTAATGACTGTCCTGAGTCATGCTGACACAGAGCAGAGCCGAAGGGGGTTGGGGAGGGGGACACAAAGTCTAGGGCAGACAGGAGATTTTACGGTACCTTGTTGAAGCTGCGTCCAGCTGAGTCTTTCTCGCTGGGCCTGAGCTCCTGCAGCTGAGCATCCAGGATATCCACGAGCTGCTCCATCAGGCGCACCGAGGAGCTGACATCTCCGGCAAACACCGGGCCCTGTGTGTGGCGTGCCAGCTCATTGGCTAAATTAGCAGCGTTTTCGCCACTTCGAATCTAAAAACGGCGATGGGGGAAAACGTGGGTGTCAGTGAAGCGTCAATGAAGCCGTCCTGAGATGGCTCTGCAATATGAAGCTGAAATAATGTTTCCCACAGACACCGCAGAGTCATGATCCATTATAACAGGGCACGTTCAGATGAAAGGAAAGTCATTGTGCGCAGCATGAATGTAAACACTCAGGGATCACATATTGAGCAGGAAATATAATAGCATGAACCTGCCTTGACTGAATCGTGACCTGATTTCAACCAACATACGAATGTTACTCAGTCTATACTATGTACTAGTATTCATCGTGTGGTGCTTTTTCTGTTAGTGTACAAGAAATCAATGTGCTTTTCTGTCCTGCACTAAGAGGAAATGAAGCCACACATGCACAGACATCAATTAAAAAGCAACCTTGGAATTCCACTGCCAATTAAAGTTGACAAAGAGAAAGCTAATGCAGCTAATGTCTTATCATACAGGCCATAATTATGAGAGGCAGAGTGGGAGAAACATTCATACCATCCAGCCTCCGAGGTGTAATTCCAAGTCAGAGATACAAGAAATTTTCTGACAGCTGCAATATCTCCAAAAGAACTACAGAAGCGTCTGCAATCCGGTGGCATAATGGCTGCAAAAACCACTGTTGCTGGCAACTGCATCTAAATTATATTCGACACCCAGTGGTAATACAATCAGTTATCAGCCAATTATAAATGTTTTCTGTTGATGAACAATTATGTAAAAATACAAATAAATAACTAAGGTTTCTCCTGTGTCAGTACAAGTCTGGCAATGGTTGAAAGGAGGGACGGACCGATTACTGGGGCCGTAAATCAGCATTTTTCTGATAATCAGCATCAGTGTTTTTTGTGTCCAGTTTGCAGAAGAAAAAAAAACAATTCTGTGGTTTTGCTCAATGTCCTGCGATGTGATTGGTTTCACAAGCTATAGCCTAACAACACTGAATAATCTGAGTGTGCAAAGTAACTTGTAACTGAAATCAGCAAACAGGGTTTAAAAGACAGACGGCGCTGCTAGACTGGACAGACAGTATGAGAAAACTGATATGGTTTTTTTTTTTTTGAGCCCTCAAGCATGTAAACCTATTCCTGATGATCCCGATGTGCTGCCATCTTGGAATCATGCCTGAATCAGTCTGAAGCTTTCTCGCCACTGTCCATCATTGTTTTGTTCATCTGTGAGTAGCTTCTATAGGTTCCGCTGATGCATTGCATCTTTGGAAAACTATGTCAACCGCAGTCACACTCAAACATTGAGCTATGTGCTGTGGATTCTGCCTGTTTTTTTGCAGTATACTTTCCACACTTTTCCACAAACCTGGCTACAATTAGTAGATCTGTATTCCCCTCTGCTAAAATCCTGTCTGTACCTGCTGTGTGGAAGGTGTTTTTCAGGTCAAGAGAAAAAAAAAAAAAAAACCTACTAAAATCTACTTTAGAATACAATATGTTGTCTGTTTGAGTTGCGTTACGGTCCGTTCAAGCTACCAACACTGTTATCAGGGCATCTACATTAGATTTCTAACTGCGTGACTCTGAACATCAAAGAAGACGAGTCAGTGAAGAAAGAGGCTCCAGCTCTTTGATTCTCAGCAACTGACTGCAGAACTTGGCATTTACTCCTGATGTTTTAGATAGCTCATTTCTTTCTGCTCCCACTCTGTATCATAGCTACACATGAAAAAATAAATATTTTCATCACCACAAAGAGCAAGCTCTATGCTGCTATAAGGAAAAACAAACCAAACAAAAAGGTCACAAACTGCCACTCGATGTTTGATTTTACCTGCGCAACCCGTTGGTTCGCTGCTATATTTTGTAATTGACACATTCCTGCTTTACCTTCTGTGCCACTTGAGTCACCCAGTGGGAGGTGCAGTTGCTGAGGTCCGGGCCTTTGGAGCACCAGGTCCCTGCCACGGTGCAGAGGAAGGAGGCGATGCCTGCAGTACCACAGAATATAAACACAGCAGTTGGAGGGAAGCCAAAACCTTGCTCAAATACAGTTTCTCCTGCTGATCCCTCATTCACACGGACTCCCTGGTGCAGGAGACTAACTGTTCGGCAGGAACAACCACTTCCAAACAATTTGAAAAGCCTGCGAGGTCTGTGCAGTCTGCACGAAAAAAACAAAGTTGTATAAGAGATGCTAAAACACGATCAGGCTCCTACATAGCTTGTATAAATCTGACAATGGACTCTGGTTTGTTGTTGCAAACATTTCAGACAACTAAACACTTTGTATGCTCCCACAGTATACATGTCTAAATAAAATACGAGATATCTCCTAATGAATGCCTCCTTGCTGACAACATATGTAATACAAGACTCGTTCTCTCTTCACCCCCACAGTCAAAACACTGTCTCTTATTGGCTTTCATCTTCCGATAGCCCTGCTTTATATTTTGACAGCTCTGTCAGTCTCTGTGATGGGGTGTTAAGGTAACTTGTGAGAGATTCCTGTGTGAGTATCATTGTCAACTGAAATGGTACAACTGCAATCAACACAATGTCCCCCCCTCGCCGCAGTAGTGATTTTAAAAGCAAGAACGGTGAGTGCACTGTCTGGATGTAATTAAGACAATTTGCAGTCATCAGAATTTGGTAGAGATTTCCATTTTGTAACTTCAAACATCATTTTGTTTATGTGCTTTATTACGTATGAAATGAGCAAACAGCATTTTATCTTCTTTCTCTCCTTGCAATCTCAAATTAATGGGCTTTAAAACAGGAACAATGCACAATATGCTATTGTATCAAACATGATATCCCCCCCCCAGCATAAATGTCAGACACTTGGCACACGGAAGCAAAGATGGAATCAGCATGTTAACACCTAAATAAGCACAAATAAAGTGCCATTTTCACTTCTTGTTTTCAGCATGTTTGAAGCTTTGTTTCTGATCATTTGTATGCTGAAAGTGTGATTCTGAGACTCTTTGAAATGTTTGATTGGTAATGGAGAAAAACACCACCCCTGTTTACCCCCTGCAGAGCTTAGTAGCGAGCAATCAAGATGATTAAAAATAGATGGACTTATACGAGGTGAAAAAATAGCAGAAAATCGTGTACACGGTAATACAATCAAATGTTATTGACCTTGTGCGTCGCAGCAACACGGAGGTGCTCCAACTCCATTAAATTGTCATTAACTTCCTGTCTATAACCAGAGTGTATGGTGCGTGGCCTAACATCAGAAAATATTGAACTGATTTTATATTAGAAAGATGAGCAGGAAGGACTGACGGAGCTGGAAGAAAATAAGACTTTCTTCTCTGACCACTATTTACATAGCAATTAGATCAGTTCTCACACAGCTCTGGGATCAGCTGGTTTTCTGAGCGTGGCTGTTCAAAGAGTGCAAAACAATATTTCTTCATCACGGTGGTTATATACAGTTATTTTTTTCCTATGCATATGCTTACTATTATGCAACGGGCTGATATCATACGATTATATAATCAATGACATTCAGTACATTTCTGTTTGTGTTGATAAATCAGATTCCAGACCAGAAAAGAAAAAAAAAATAATCTGGTTGAGTGATTGTAATGACTCATAAATGTTTGACCACGGAAAAAAAAAAAAACAACTGCTGTAACTAATAAGCTAACTAGGCTACTTGTAATCAGATATCTGTGTGTGTGTATGTGTGTGTGTGTGTGTGTGTGTGTGTGTGTGTGTAAAGCTGACTGGCAATAGAGCTCTGCAGGGATGACGTATTTTTGAGGGCTAGCTCTGACGTCAGCATCTCCCTGGTTCTCCAGACGAAAAGCAAATGGGATTTTTCAATGGGATTCTGGATTATTACAGAAAATAAACTCCGTAAAATTAAAATTTGTGGAAGGTGAGGAGATTGTTAGCCTACTGCTTCCACGTCTGTGTGCTAAAAACAAAGCTAAATCTCAGAGGTGTTTAGCAAAGTCTAGAATAAATCTTTCTAGCCTCATTGCACCCCCTCTAAAGGGAATTAATTAACAAGAAATAAAACATATTTAACACACAAATGTTCTCTTTTTTTTAAACATGTCAAATCTTAGTTGTGTTTTAAAAAAAATCGAATAAATCATCATAAACATCAGACAGCGGTCTTACCTCTGGTCCCTTTGGGGCAGGGCCTCTCCACAGTGCTACCAGTGTGGGTCTGGGGCCAGTCGATGGCTCTCCTCCTGGTCGCCTCACAGAAGCGTCTGGGTGTTGGTGGCAGCTCAGGGACGGTGGGCTCCGCTGTGCCGGGGCTGCGACTGTCCTCAAACGGGTCTCTCCCCTCTCTTGGATCGGCTCCTCCAATTGTGACTGTGTCACCCTGCCCCTTCACAGCGGATGCAGTGGTGGTGGTGACAACTGAGGTGGTCTTGGGCATGGATGGGGAGACGGAGAAATCTTCAATGGTTGGCACTAGAATGAGAGAAGAGTGGGGCTGTTAGAGCTGGAGTCATAAATGCCCTTGGCTCAAACTCCCGTTGTTTCCAGCAGCAGGGAAACTGTTACTGTTTTGAGTCCTTTGGCTCGTTGGTGTCTCTGGAGTTACTGCTGCCCATAATTCCTAGAGATAAAAGCTTCCACCTCTTTTCTGCTCTTGCACTAAACAAAATGAAGGCAAACTTGCCAATGCAACACTGCATCCATCTCTTGTTATTTTTGGTTTACTTATGCCCATAAATAAACCAAGCAGTGACGGTGGCATCCTTTGACATATCCGTGATTTCCTCCCAACAGAGTCAGTACCTTGGGCTGATTAAATGTCAACAATGAAGACAAAGCCTGGCTGCATTTCACTTTTTTCCTGCCTTGTTCATCTTTCTCACTTTGATAAAGCTGGTGTGTGGAAGGAGAACCACACCGCTCCAAGCAAAAATCATACATCAGCAATAATGCAATTCCACTATATTCAATCCACGCATACCCTGCGAAGCAAATCTATGTGTGAATGTGCACATGCACGTGTGCACAGGCACTCGTGTTTGCTTCATCGCTCAGGTGTGTTCCTGCTTAAAACCACTACGTGTGCACGGATGGATATCTGCTGCTGAGAGCCCGGAGATAACTACAGAATGAGAACAGAAATAGGAAATCTATAAATTTTATACAGTATGAATAGCCAATATGAATAAAACAGGAAACACAGTGGATGGTTTGTGTGTGTGTGTGTGTGTGTGTGTGTGTGTGTGTGTGTGTGTGTGTGTGTGTGTGTGTGTGTGTGTCTACATGGATATAATAGTATCCTGCATGAACAATCATAGATTTTTACCCACAACCACCTGATTGTACTTGGAGATAAATGCAGCTTCCTACAATGAGGTCTGCTGATGTGAAAGGCACTATAGTGTTGGTTCCCTTGGTGCTTCTGGGAAAAAAATGCAATATCATGCTATCTGACACTCCATCATCAGACACATATCTCCATTTCCTGAGAGAGAATGGTGACAAAGCCCACATTTCACGTTTCACACGAGTCAGCCAGTCAGCGGGTTTGCTTTTTTTCACTCCAGTGGAATATTTGAGTTTATTACAAAGCTTATATCAGGCGACGTGGTCAGGAGGCCACAGCGGGGAGGGAACAGTGTTCCTGTGATGCGCTGTATTAAAAAAATAAACCTCAAACCATCCTACAGTGAGGCTGAATTGTGACATTTTACTTAGTGACCTTTTCCCCTGGCAGGAGCCCTGGCTAATTACCCTTACACTCATTCAGTCATTGTGTTTCTGTCACCCGGACATTAACAGGTTGGCCAGGCCAGCATGGCTGCAAAAAGTAGCAGCTGATAAGTGTGGTTACTGTGAGCACCCACAGCTATGAAGGTGTTCCTAATTGCTCCAAGGAAACATGTTCAGAATGACCTACAAAATAGCAGACAGACCAAGAAAATGATGATCAGAATTTTTTCTTAATAGAAACAGGATCACTTCAGTCTCCCTCTTTTCACTTTTTTGGAAGATAGCTGCTAATCTGATAAAAGTAAAATAACATTAATCTCCTAAATGCATGAAGTACTCTAAACACCATAACAGTGCAACAACGCAACATTTAAAAAAGTTTCAAAAGAAGTGTTTCAAATTTGTATTGCCAGTGAAGATGTTTTTTTTTATTGACTCAGGAAAACTGAGATGATTCATAGGCTGACTCCGTTGATTCAATATACACATATAATGCAATACCAGGGCAAGCGTAATTGGGTTTTAGATTATTAAACCTCTCCATACCTGAGCAAACTTCTGCTCCTCCACCGACTGATATAAGCTTTAATATGCATCTGCCTGTAACAGCATGCTGGCATCACCTGATTAACCTGCTCCTGAGACCTCAGGAGTCCAAAGCCCTGTGCCACCCACATCTCAGCTCACACAATCAAGACATCTTTTGTTCGGTCTTGGCCTTATTTATCTTTTCCAAAAGTTTCTCTGTCATCTTGGCAAATGCAAACAACGTGGAACAGCACACATTATCATTAGTGATTCAATCAATAGAAAGATCTTCATATCTTTCTATTGTTGCGACCAATGATTTTTTTTTTCATTCATGGATTATGCTTGTTGGTTAGTTTGTAACCAGGATCACACAAAAACTACTGAAAGGATTTCCACGGAACTTGGACAGAATATGGCTCTCGGCCCCCGATAGACCCCAGCAACCTTTGGTATGGATCCAGGACTTTTTTCTCTCACTTTCTTCAACATTTTTGTTAATTTCTCAGTGAATAATACATGAATATTGATGAAGATGAAGAGTACAAAAAGGGGCTCTACTGAGTGTTTCGAAACATTTATAATTCGCGGAATATCTAACTTGAGTAGAATAAGCCATAAAAAAATGTTCAGTGACTCATATGATCCATCAATTGTTATTCTAGCAAAAATCAAATAAATCTAGATCAAGCTTTCACAATCAGGTGAGGATTTTCTGCATTGTAAATTTAAGCTTTGGATTTTGTCATCAATTTGAAGACATCACCTTGGGGTTTTTTGGCTACTGTGATGTTTTTCACTCTTTTCTTCTCTTACTGATTGACTGCAAAAATATTTGGCAGAGAAATCGCCCAATTAAAAAATAATTGTTAGTTGTAGCCCAATTTCCAGCGATCACTCACAAAATCCAACCGAGATAAACCTGAGTAATATTTAGATGACATGTTCTGTACAAGCACCAGGTTAACATTCATTCCCACCATTAGAAATATCTCCTTTCATGCGATGAGACACTTGGTCACCGTCTCTCATGTTCAGTCTTTCAGGCAGAATCATCTCGATTTAATTAGGTGGGGCACTCAGATGTCGACTGAGTGATTTTATTTTTTCAATCAAAGACAAGATACAATCTTTGTGGATGTTTTCAGTCAGTGTGATTAGGATTATCAGAGTGCGATTGTGAGGAATATCAAGAACATTAAACATACGACACGTCCATCAAACACTACAAAAATGCGTTTGGCGGGTGTCGACGTATTCGCGGGTTTATTTTGATGCCAGAGCACCAGGCGCGCTGCAATTTTCCTTTGATTGTGGAGAGCAAATTCTCGGCCAGCAAGAGCTGCGTCCTCTGATAGCACTCAACTCAGAGAGGGCTGCACCAATTAGCTACCATTTCTCCCAAGAGGCAGTGAAGTCACTCTTTATGGGCAATCTGACACCAAAGGCATACTGTTGCCATATGCTGAATAATACCTCTTGTAAATAATGGAAGAGTTCGAGATGGAACACTTGAAAAATGGCCGTCACCCACGTCTAAACAGAGTGTGTAAATTAAAACGGAGCTAAAAGGAAGAAAAACGATTATCCGAGCTCATCAATCAAGACATCAGAGATGAAAGAGAATTAGTTTTATCACTTTATGGCCCCCCAGAGTCTTTTAGGTATCTGCGAGGAAGATGACAAAAAATATTAAACCATAATCAGATGATCCAAAGCGTAGGTATTCTGTTTGTCCATGCTTCTGCAGCACATACCAAAGCATTAAAGAGAGTTTTTTTTAATTTTTTTTTAATCTCAGATTACACACATAGAGTCAGAGCAATAAAAACTACCTACCTGTCCACACAAACACCCAGGATAAATGGATCATAAGCTGTCTAATACCCGCTATTAGGGAAGATAACTCGCAGCCAAATCAAGCTGTTTTAAGTGGCTTCATTTTGTGATAATGAATCACTTACAAGGCTAATCCTCCCAGTGCAAAAACAAACAGACAGACATATAGTGGAAAGGAAATATTGAATAGGCAGAGCTCTGTTCAAAATCATCCCTAATTTAGCTGGATATGTTTACACCATTAAAGTCTGCAAAATCAATCAGTGTGCTCTTGTCTTCTTTAGTTTGTCTGTGAAATTTGCTACCCTCGAACTGAGAAGCACCTGATTCAGCTGCATAATGCAAACAAATGAGCAAAGAACTCTGTCTTAAATTGCAGCGGGGGGGTTAAACCATGTTAAATGGGAAGCAACTTCCTGTTGACAATGCAAATGAAAAATGCAAAATATGGCTACGCCTGTACTTTCTTTTCAATGCACTATGATCACATAAGAACAAGAAAAGTGCACTGCAAATAAAAGGAAGGGTAAATCTAAGGCTACATCCAGCAGAATTTAAACAAGAGGGAAACAGTTAACCAAAGATAACAAAATCTAACTATCAGCACATCTAGAGCTCACTTAAAAAAGCCACCTTGTTTGTTCAATCATGCAAAAAATAAAACAAAATACATGTTTTAATGTTTTATGGTGGGTTGTGTATCAGATTGTTTCCTGGCACATCAAGTTTCTTGAAGTCTCCGCTGGATGCCTGACAACTGCTCACAGCCAACAACGTGCAGCACATACAGCAGCAAATTGTCTTTCTGTAAGCAAACAAAATGCAACATGCTAATTACCAGTGTTGGGCAATGTACGCAATTATCACAATCCCATTGTGTCTACGAGCACATGTAAAAATAGATTAAAAAGATCCTGTGGTTAAACAAGTCTAAACCCAAGTACAAGAAGAAAGCGTGGTCAATGCACTAAACAGTAAATTAAAGGCTATATCCAGTCGCTAATTACGTTAGGCTATAAACTAATTACGTTGCAGTCACATGACTTAAATGTCACCACGACTAAGCGTCCTACTACACTACACTACACTACACAAACTTAACTATAAACTGATCGATCTACAAGCTGGAGAGTAGATGTAGACTAAAGCCGCCTTTAAAGATGGAATGGTGTCTGTGTGTTCAGTCCATATTTAGCAGCCAAGAAATGGAAACGCTTAAAAAATTCTCATGTGAGGTGTTTGCTTATGTGTTTCATGTCACAGGGCAAAATGTGAAAACCTCTTCAGGTATTGTGTTAACTTTACTTCTAATATATTCAGAAATCGTAAATTATTTCCAGGTTTCAGAACTCATTCCTGCAACGCTCTACTATATAAACAAACATCTGACATTTGCCAAAAATGTCAGACTTTTGCTTTAGCTAAATAAAGACCAATAGGCTTCCTACCACACTAATGATGCCCATTATACCTCAGTGAATAAGACATGGTGTGACTCCATGTGTGTTATATATCCATGCTTTTTATCTTGACTCAATAACAAGGCTGTCTAAGAGGACTGTCTAAGAGCTACAGTTGGTCTTTTTGCCCCCTTTGCCTAGAACCAGTGCTGGTAATTAATGACAGAGAGACAAATCCCACAAGACATGAATTTTACATTAGGCTGTTTATATGCACTCATGCTGTTCTGCTTCATTCGGCCTACGTGACGGGAGCACACAGCTTGGCATGGAAGGTAAAGGGCCACGAGACACATCATGTGCCTTATCCAGCACTGGAGAATATGTCATTATTTCTGCTAAATGAAACAAACGCAAGCCATTGAGAAAAGTGTTGCAGGGCTCGCCGCTTTATTGGCACTTGTTCTTTAAAAGAGCAGTAGACAGAAAAAGCTCTGCCGGACATATCCTGTGTCTTCGCCGGGTAATTTATGAGGCCTGAAACTGAGCACTGTGGAGCAGCAGACATGGCGCGGTCACAACTAGACGGTTTAAATCAGAGGAAGGTGGCAAAGCGGCTCACACACGCAGACAGGAAGATATATGTGCAGACAGAAAGGGCCAAACTCTCTCACTCCCTCCCTCTCTGTCTTCGCCCGTAATGTCCACTTAAACAATTTCCTTCCATAATCTCGCCAGCTTTCGCCATGACAGCGGAACAATTACAGCTCTCGCAAATCTCCAGACTCCCTCACCTCAGCCGCTATTTTGGTTGCCAAAGATGATGCTTCTGAGGGTGGAACACAGGCTTAGCGCATGATACATCTATAAATGTCCCCGGTCTTGAAGGCTCACCTGGAGGCGTCGTTCAGGGATTCAAAAGCAAACCAAGGAGCAGCGAGGAGCAAAGCTGGGTTTAGCCACAAAATGGCTTCAGCTTTGTGACGAAAAGGTCTCTATCGTGTTGCACGCAGGATACGAAATAGTGTTTTTTCCTTGACATTTCAATTCAGCTCGGAGCCCACTTGTGCTCGCTGCGACCAGATTACACTGAGTGGCAAAGCCTTTTCGGACAAAGCCATTAATTTTATGCCTCTCGTCTTTAAGGCCTCAGATCAATGCTACCTCAAAGACAAATTAATTTTCTCCTTTCTCCCCTTGTTAGTTTGAAATGCTCTCGGCAATTACTGGCTCCTCTGATTGGTTTTTCTGAATTCATTGGCCTGAAATCAGTTAATGCCTGTGCACATCACAGAGAATACATTACCGGTGTCCCTCCAAGTTGTGTAACATCGGGCACTTAGATGTGTTTTTTTATTGGCATGCACCTCTTTCAGAGAGACCTCTGAGGAGGTGGACTCTCTAACTATTGATTAACGCCGCTCTGTGTTCACAATGCATTAGCAGCGAAAAGGCGCTTTCTTTAAATGTGTGTGAATTGTTTGGAACAGTAAGCAGAAAGATCAATGCGGGGAATGATCTTGGCTAATCATGTCAGCTAGGGCCAGAATTAAGAAACCCGCAACGTTACAAACGCTCTACACAAGGTAAAGGAAATAAAGACAAGTTGCTAAGCTCAATTATTTTGGTGCTTTGATCACTTTCCTAAAACTCCCTTAGTATAAAACCTCTAATCCTGCTGGCACTTCAGCGTTTCTCCGGGATGAGCCTCGCAGCCAAGGTTGACGAGTCTGACAGAAAAGGACACAGACGCTCATTGTGTTACATGAGTTCTACAAAGGAGAGAAGATACACTGGGTTTGGTGTTCGAGGTAACTTCACTCTGTGGTCGATGAATCTTAATGGGCACAATTAATTTCCTTTACGCCTCAAGTGCCCCTCAGTTTCAGAGAGAGAGACATTATTTCAGCACCATTAGATTACCCTGCAGAACAGGTTGTTTAATTCAACGCCATATCACGGGCAGCAATAAATCCTAATAGCTACACAGTAAAGAAGTTAAAGGTGTAGATCTGAAAAAAACCCTAATAAACAAGAACCAATTATTTTCAAGTGCTATCCACGAAAGCCCGGCATGCCGTCACTGGTCGAGGCATCTCGAGATGCCTCCTCTCTCCTTCTTGAGCACAAAATGTTCCCACAAAACACACTTAATGATCCAAAGTGACGTGTTCTGCAGCAAGGACGCATTTCTGATTGGATCCCAATAACAAAACAGTGGCAGGAGAGCGGGTCCTCAGAATAATGAGGGAAATCAACAGCTATGTTCTGTTGGGTTCCTTGAATTAAACGCACTGCTCCAGCAGCAAGTGGCAACACTAAGCCTATGTGGCATTTATGTTTACTGAGGCATTACAGTAGCTGAGAGAGCACATTAAACCCTTCATTGGAAATGCTCTGTGATGGCCACTTTCCTCTTCTCCTCTTTTGGAGCCTCTTTTGAGACAAGGAGGGTAATTATGATAATTCACTTGTTAATTACATTTACATACATCAGGACGTGAACAGTTGAGAAGGCAGTTTGCATGCATGGCGAACTCATTAAAGTTTGAGCATTTTTCATATCTTTCCTCTAACATGCTCTTAATTGAGGGCTCTGGCGGCTGTTCAGCAAAACAGACACAAACTTGGAGACCTCTTGGGTGTCAAGTTATCATGCCACGGGAGATTCCAGGAAAAAAAGAAACAGACGTGTTGACAAGAGGCCAGAGTTCAGGCGCACACAGCCGCCATTGAGACATCAACACCAACCCCCCGCCCCTCCTCCCCTTCCTTCGACAACACAGGTCAAGACTCAGATTTCCCCCTGGCATGAATTTCCAGAAGTTAAAAATCATAACCTAATCCAGACCAGCGCTCGGGGGCAACCTGAGCCGTGACGTTGGGTCAAGCTCCTTGTTTCCCCACTTCATGCAGGAGACTTAGCCCGGCTCTGTGGGGTGCAGTCAGGTAATTAAGCCCATCATCAGTTTAATGTAAGGTCCCAGTCTCATGTCACGTATGTCGCCTCTCAGCACTTCACAGATTAATTTAAGCCCCCTAACAGCCTGACAAGATCCTTCACTGTAATTGATCTCTCTTTCCTGCTATTCTTCTTCCCTGATTCACCATGTGGTGCATTACTCACACACACTTCAGCCTGGTGGTTTTAGAAATATTATGCCACAATAGGATGGCGATTATCTTCTGATCTATTATAGAAAATGGCTTCTGTTAGGTAACCATGGCAACACAACTTGAAATCCCTAGGTAAGTAGGAGAGGATAGCCTCTGTCATACTGACACAATACTTCTCAGATGTATTCCCAACTATACACACACACACACATGTATTTATATATATTATTTATATATATTATTTATATATATATATATATATATATATATATATACACATATACATACACACACACACACACATATATATATAGACATACATATATACATACACACATACATATATATACATATATACACACACACAAACACACATTATAAACACATATTATAAATGTAAATATAAAATTATAAATTCAGACTGGTTTTGGATAAGGCCTGAGGTTAAAGAATTCCAAACTACAGCAGGAGTGAGTGCCTCAGCTCGCTTCATGGTAATAAAGAAATGTGTTTGTGAGGCGCCGTGATACCACTGGGAGCAATCCCTCATTCTAAGGTGAATCTGTAATTTCTGTCTGCAAATGAGCCTTTTCCCCAAGACTAACACGACCCTCTTTTAGCTATCACACCTGAATTGCATCCTAAATTAAAAGGCAACCATTTGTGACATGCCACGCTGCAACCAAACAATAGAGGGACTGCCGAATGATTGATGGACCACCAAAAGAGAAAGGCTGGCGCAGCTCTCACCTTCTGCAGGATCGGGCGGCCCGAAGTCCAGGTCGTACCGCAGGATGTAAAAGTTATTCCACACGTACAGCTGGTTGTCCCTGGGGTTGTAATCCACAGCGGTGATGTACTGGTACTGGTTGGGGAAGAGGATGTCGGTGTACTCGCCCTGGCTCAGCTTGGTATTATAGATGTAATCAATTTGGCTCCTGCTGGCCTCGCTCTCGTTCTCTTCGTAGGTCGAGCGCACCACGTGTAGCACACCGCACACCATGAAGGCGTTGGAGGCGGACCGCTTGTCATACGCCGTCTCCCATGTGGCCTCAAAGCGGAGTGTGTACGGGTTGAGCTGGCTGACCACAATGCGCCCATTGTTCTGCTCCGTGGCGTAGATCACCCACAAACCCCTCTCATCTACCGCCAGGTCGATGTCCGTCTTGCCGCCCCAGCGATAAGGTGAGGTATCGTGATAATTGGCATTATTGACAATGGCCTCGCCGCTTTTGATGCGAGTGCGCAGGTCAAACTTGACAATGTTGCGAGTGCGTTCCTTATTAAAGAAGATAGCACCATCATAGGCTACGAAGCCTGTCCCGTCAACGCGGTGTGGCAGTTTATAAGTGGTCGTCTGGCGTCCATTTTTGAAGTCCTCCAGAGAGGCGTACTCGATGAGGGTGTCTGTTCGGTATGGCGTCCAGGGCATGAAGAAGACTTTGTCACCGGCCTGCAGCGGGTCTTTGCACCATGAGCCTGCTTGCTGCTCTGCCTCAAACAGGAAGGTGGCGTCTCCTACGCCCTTCAGAGTCCCGGGACAAATGAATACTAGTGACAGAGAAGAGAGTGAAACAAAACACAAATAAGGCAAAATATTTGAAACACACACAACACATGTGACACACATCATTCTCGCTGCTGACAAAAAGATCAGGGACTGTGAATTTTGAGGATTCTTTTAACTAGCGCTTTTGTGCTACTGCTAATGATTCGGGGGGAAAAAAGAAAAAACAATGAATGCGTCATAAGGATTATTCAGAATGAGAAATGTAAGGTTAAGAGAGCTTGCATCTCATGGGTCTGCTGCTACGACCTAACAGGGACAAAACAAAACAAAATGTGAACGAAAAAAGGTAAAAATCCTGCAAATGAAAGACATGGGAAATGGGAGAAGTAGTGGTCACACTGTTTCTGTAAATACCAGCATGTCTTTGACTTCAAATGCCACATGAACTGCTGGGAAGATGGACACACTGCACATGCATACTCACATGACTGAGGTCATGAACCAAAATGATAAGGGGACATACTTCACGTCTTGTGGTAAGAGTGAACAACAGGTTGTAGATGGTGGTGGCGGCAGCAAAGCAGAGGTAAAATGAAAGTGGAAGGTTGGGGGATAGATCGAACAACAGTGGTAAAGGATTTTCACTACTTCTGAGACAGGAGAAACCACTGATGGGTGAGGGAGGTCATGGCAAGATTCCCATTTAGATGCTTTTAAATTGATTTGTTCAGGATAAAAAAAAAAAGGGACACAGTGAATTCTTGTTTTCCCTTTCAAACTTTTTGCGCCAATCTCACTCAGCCATCACTGCTATTTCACATCACGTGCTATGGGTGCAGCAGAAGTTGGGCCAAGCAAACTAAGACTAATATAAAAAACACAACTACTGTCCTTCAAAGGTTAACACAGTGCTATGCAAGAGTCCCCGGAACAAATCGACACTGAGCAGCTGGTGTTTTTCGTTCACATTGCCCGGGGAAAAAAAAAAACTACATTCGATGACCGTGGATGTCATTTGAAAATTCAGTATTTGAAATTCTTTTTTTTTTTTTCTTTCTTTTTTTGACTCCATGGGTGCAAACAATCCTCCTATGGGTCTAGCAACTGACAGGAGAGGCAATCAGGAGGGGGGAGGAGACGTGAGGGGAGCTGTACTCAACACCACAGAACAAGGAGCCAGAGGAGGAGGGGTGGGGGAGGACCAGACCACTCATTTACCTTTTTGCTCCACTTCTATTTCAGGCATTGGAAAAGAAAGCAAAAAAAGAGTGCAAAAAGGGAGAGAAAGGTTATCATGAGTCAACCACCAGGTACAAAGAGAAGAATTAGTCGGAGGATATGACCATGAGCTGAACTGCGGGGCTGCTATAGGAAAAAAAAGAGCTAGGGAGAAAAAAAAGGTTGTTTGTTAGTTGAAACGGCCTCTCTTCCTAGGATATTAAAACAGACAAGTTATGGCTGGAGACAAGCTATGTGCTATGTTTTCCAGCGCATTAAACTCCTCATTCCTACCATCTTTTAACTGCCAACAAAATAACGCATTGGCCACTGTAAAAGCAGAATAAATCCCTCTTAAAAATGCTTCTCCTAAGTGGCAGCAGAGAGAAAAAAAATGAAAAAAAACAAAAAAAACCCCAAAAAACTCCCGGTCATATGTAGACGGATAAGATTCTTAGAGAAACAGCACAGCAGTTATTTTTGGCATGGATCGACTGCGGGTGGAATTTGTTCAAACTTTCTAAACACAAATCAGAAATTGATTCCAAACTAGCTCGCCCACACACGTAAAACATGACACGGTGCTAATGTTACAGACCAAACTCCTAAATGAGCCAAAGAGAGCAACAGCACATGAGATGACTGATGAACAGTCGGCCTAATATGGAGCTTTCTTTAGCGGACTGTCGAAGCTACAGAGAGAGGCTGGAGACAATATGTGAAAAACTGGGAAGTTAAAAAAATAATTTAAAAAATTGAGAGCAAAGAGGTTAATCGGGGGGGAGGGAAGGGCGGGGGCAGGAGGTGAAAGGGAGGTCTGTTTGAAAGAAGAAGAAAAAAAGAGGTGAATATTTCTGAAAATGTTTACAATTCATCAGTTGAAATACAAAGTACATTCCTGGGCGGCGACAAAGCCTAAAGCTGCTCTTATAAACTAATCTAAAACACCCTTTTAAGGTAGATTAGCTCAAATCAGATACTGTAGACAGAGTTTAAAATAGTGCCGGATTTAACTAACTCCACAGTACATTTAATTAAACAATTTTCACGGCGAGACACTAAAGCCGATTCATGACCGGAATACAGGAATTCGGTTAATCTCTGAAAAACATGCCGAGTCATCTCAGACTTTCAGGATTTTTATGCTATTTTACTCTAATATCCTCTGTAATGTGTTTCCACAGGACATTAGTGAATGTAAGACCACATTCTTTGTGATCTCTCCTTTTATTATCTCGGCAAAAGACACCAAATCCAAAGTCACTATTATTTAAGCTATTTAAAGGGTAAGTTCACCCAAATTGCAAGAAAATATATATTTTCTCTGTTACCCCCAAGTGGTATCCAGTCATGCATATAGTTATGGTTTTATCTGCTGCCTCTGAGATTTCTTCCACCACCCGAATGTAATAGAAATGAGTGGAATTTTATTTCTGGTACTCACAGCAGGGGAGGAGAGAAACATTTTCTTATGGAATATTTCTTAAGTGGAAAGTTATTCCAGTCAAAACAGTGAGAAAGAATAACAGGGACACTGTTTCTGAAAAGTATAATTTACTTCTGTTGTATTGTGGTGGAGGCTGAAATCTCACAAGAACAGGGATGGGATTCGATAACCTTGAACCAAATCCAGAAATGAAATGTTTGCAGCCTGTAGCTACAACCTTCAAGTGGAAACGGGCAACTTTTTGTTACCTAGTGTTTTCAAGTGGTGCTATTGTAAGACTTTTTTTCCCCTACAACACATGACAAAATGCAGGTTTCTTCATTCATTTAATCTATGATGGAGACATAAAGGCAGACAGAAACGGAGCCAGGCTGCCAGCCGGACTGGATGGCCAGTCTGGCTTCATTTTCCAGGGAGAGTTCGTGCCCGGTGGCAGGAAAAATTGCATATTGAGCCAATCTACACGCAGATGGTGTCAATATTCTACAGCCACTACTTGGTGCAATCACCATTTTTCTCATAATGATACATTAGAGCAAAACACTTTACTGCTGCTAGTTTAAAAATGAACCACTACATTGTAATAACAGGTGTATCCTACTAACTTATGCCAAATTGTTCACAAGCTAGTTGACCTAAAACCTGGAGATCCAGTTGATCTTACATTGATTATGCTTTGCAGTAGCCGCCCCTCGACTGTGAATAGCCAGCTCTTGTCCATCAGATCCGCCCCCTCTGTCGACTCATTCGAGTCTCGGCTAAAAACATACTTTGACATTTAAAGCATCTGAGCCCTGCTGATCTGTACTGGGCTGCTTGTTTACTGCGTTTGTTTTTTTTTTAAAAAATATACTTTGTACATTTTGGTGTTGATCTTTAAATCTTTGTGATGTTTTATGCTCTTTTCCACAGAAGCTAGCTTTGGACAGCACTTTGGTCAGCTGTAGTTGTTTTAAATGTGTTTCGTAAAAATATAAACTCAAACTTGATTATGGGATTTCCTAACTTCTCATTTCCTTACCTTTGAAACAAAGTTTAAACTTACGAGCCTCGTCAACTAGTCAACGAGCCTTAAAGTAACAGTCAAAACTATGTATAATTTTGTCTATAAGGCTAAACATTATCCAAAAGAATGACATAAGATTCCTTAGGAGGAATAGTTAAGCGACAATGTTAGCATTAGTGACAGATGCTCATCTTATATGAAGTAATATTTGACCAGGAAGACATGAAACTACAGTACGAGATATGTCAAGATGTACTTCAAATCCTTAACGCTGATATAAAATGTTTAAATGTTGGAAGAAGTTTTCACAACACAACACAGAAAAACACCTTTTTTCACCAAGATGGAACCTGTGCCAATCTGGTTTGGACACCTATTTTGAACTAATCAGATCAATAACCAGAAGTTACTTGGTTTGGAACGAGAAGAGTTGGTTCCTGGCCAGAACCAAACAAAAGTGTGAACCAAACATTTTACAGATTGGTTTTACAATCTATGATGGTTCTGCTCAAAACTTGTGAATACTTGCGGCTGGTTGCGAGATAGCACCGAGTTTGAAGAAACCTGAACAGAACTGAAAGTCTGCGAGAGTAATCCTTCTTTTCCCTCACAGAAAATCTCTGGCTGAGTGCAGACGCTGGCTTGCAGAGAACACATTAACCACAGAGCTGCCAGAAGTTTCATTTAGGCCATTACAGAATTAACATTAATTAACAAATACAATAAGGTCCAATTAAAGTTTCTTTAGCCTTTGAGCTTAATAGAGCTGGGTGTTTCGCCAACTTGGAACAACGTCCAAAATGGAAGCAGCTTTCAAAACACATGCCTAAAGACGGATGTCTCAAAACGTGGTAAAGACAAATCTATCTGCATGGCTGACTTCCACCAGAGTCATTACGGTGAACTGACCCTTCAAATGACTGTACTGCTTAATGCTTCACCTTAATCTATCATCATTAATGCCTTCCAAATACTTACAGTTTCCAGCTGAGGGATCATCTGTAAAACAGACATATATTTGCAACTGAACAGAGACTGCAGTTACAGCACATCTGTCTACTCTACAGACGCTTCAAAAACACACAGTAAGAGTTCAGGAGGAGATTTGGATGGCGATACTTACTATAGGGAACACACTCATACTGGACCTCTAAGTACTTGTAGGTGCCAGGGCATGGGTCGGGAAAGACATCAGAGCCAGTGACAACCACACACTGCGTACGGTTGTTGCACCTACAGGAAAGAAAAAGATTGACCAGAGATTTCATCATGACTCCCCACAGCAAGAGTACTCGGCAAAAGACAACATTAATAACACTGAGGGGGGAAAAGTTCATCGTTACAGCTACAAAGAAAATTGATGAAATCCCCGCCTGGGCTGTCACATATGCATTCTAGTTTAAACCTTGGCAAACAGAGAGAGGAATGAAAGCATTAAGGCAGAGTAAACGGATGCGATGATGAATAGCAGAGTGAGAGAGGGCTGCTAAGGCATGTTGGGAATTAGGGATTGCATTTCCCCTCTTGGCATCTTTGTGTCACTATTGAAAGGGTTAACGTTCATTAGAACAAACACGACAGGTGGCGGTGACATGCGGTGGACTGGCCTCTGGTGAAAACGCGGAGGCTTTCAGCCCATGCACGAAACAAACACAACACGAATGTTGTCGTTTCTGCCTTCTAGATTGATATATCTGCCTTCAGTGTATTACCAACGTGTGAATTGCAAGGTTAGTGTGAGTGTCTTTGCAGATGTTTGCGTGTGCTAAAAAAAGTTCAAGTAAAGAGGAAAAAGGTGAAAAAAAAAAAAGAACAGCAGAGCACCGAGTGTGTGTAAATACTGTATAGGGTGAAATTGGCTCCGCTTCAATCGAGCTCACTTGAGGCAGAGGGATCGAGAATAATGTCAGCAGTAACAGAGGCAAACAAGGAGAAAACCGGCACCAAAATAGGACATTCAACAATTTGCAAGACGGTGATAAATATTTCAGAAGGTCAGCAGCAGTCATGCAAGTCGGACATCACATTTCGACACTGGACATGACTTTCAAAGAACCATTAGTAATTAAAGAGGCTTTTCTGTCGCTGCAAAATGGGATTTCTGCTGCACAACAAACCACACAAAAACCATGACTGCGCGCTTTTAACTACGCAGCGTTGAATAAAAAAAGGTGAACGTACATTGAGCAGAAAGAAACTTTACTTTTTCAGGCTGCACTCTAAATCCAGCTATGCATTTTCAAAACACCCCCCACCCCACCCCCCGAAACTAATGGGTTATTGAACATTATATAAGGATATAAAAAATAAAGGTGCGAGGCCCATTATGAAGTTAACAAATAGCCTCAGAAGCATCATGAGCGATGGTTTAAAACATCACCGACAATACGATGCCAGCTGCACTTAAGAGATTCACTTTTATGGGCTTTACTGCAGTGAGAGCTGCTGCAAGGGAGAAGGGTCACTGCATCAAAATGTGAAATGACTGACAGCCGATGAGAGCTCCTCAAATACACTCTGAGATATTCGGTTTGATTCAGTGTTTAGAGTTTAGAAGTCTGGCTGACACTGTAGTTCCGAAACCCAGAAAGTACATTAAGCGGAGCCTTTATATACAATTTTGAGATAACAATAACTCCAGAAGAAGATAATGTTCTCCATTCCACTGGATATAAATGTCAGCTATAGATACTGCAGTGGATTTAACATAGGCAAGGCATGATGTGAGGTTCATTTGATATATGTAAGTGTCATAATGTTCTTAAACCAGGCATTAATGATACATTAATCAACAGAAACCAAACTGTACAAAGTGCGACAGATAACTAAAAGCAAGGAAAGAGAACACTTTACTTCAATGTTCCTGCCTTAACACTGGCTGCGCATTGCTTTTATGATTAATTTTAAGATCTTACTTATTATATTTAAAGCCGTTCACGGCCCGGCCCCAGAATATTTATCAGAACTGCTTTCCCCTTACCGACTGGCCTGAGATCCTCCGGCAGAAACCTGCTGCTCGTTCCCAGCTGACACTTAAACACTAAAGGGGACGGAGCGTTGTGCTGCTAGGGCTCCTCGGCTCCGGAGGATACTTCACTTGCACAGCTCTATTTGAACGTATCCACTGTTCTGTCCATTTTATCTCGATCGATTCATATATTACTGCGTATCTTTTGGTAAGTGCTGTTCAAATATAATGAAGCTGCATTATACATGCATAGTATCCGCCACTTCCAACCAGCCACAATATTACAATCTTGTTGATCTGTTGAAGCATCAGTGATATCACATTAACCAAAGTCTAACCATGTCGGGGGAGTTATTCTTATGCGTTTTTGAATGAGGTCACTTGCCAGGTCATGTAAGAGGTAGAATTTATTATACTTGTCAAAAAGAAAATAGGAACTCCACTATGTCTCTCTTTACATTTATTTTGTCCCGTTGTCGGCTTCAGCTAAGAAAGAAATAGTTTGCTCCACACATCCAAAATTCCTAGAATACATCAGATAATTTCGGCAATGATTGCAGGCTCTTTGGTGGAGCTCTGCTTTGAATGAAGTTCCATCAGTGACCTAATTTGCCTGGATAAGAGTGGTGAGAAAGAACAAAATCACACTGAGATGTACCAATACTTTTTCTTCCTTCCTGAAACCAGTTCTGATATCTTAACTACCAAATACAGAGTACCAATCCATATATTTACATTTATGTACACATATATACAGTATCATTTCTATTTTTCAACAGCTGTATTGAACTCATTCTGTATGTGTTTGAGGTTCAGCGTTGATGAATACTGATTAGAAAAAATGTATATCTTAAGTGCACATACAGGTATACAGGAGATAGCAGGATCCCTTCCCTAATATATAAATTAAATGATATTGTACATGCCAATAACCAGTCCAGCATTTTAGAGAAGTATCAGAGGCATTTCTGAGCTGATATCAACATAAAAAAACTCTGAAATCAGCAAATGAAAAGACTTTAGCTGCAGTGTGTAATTCTCTGTGGGTTTGTCACTGCAAATAAGCCTGTTTACATCAACTAAGGTCTTTTGATCCACTGTCAATATAAAAAAACTATTGATTAGTGCAGCTTTAAGTAAACACTAAATATATCTTCCACTGATTTTCTGTCAGAATTCGCTCTGGCATTTACTCCGCTGCAGTTTTTAGACGCTTTGGCTGCTGAGTAAAAGGAGGTGTTGTTGCTAAGCATTTTGACACGCTCGCTCTGTTTTAAAGTGCCACTGAAATCATTGCTTGTAATCTCTGTTGCACTGAGCACAATCTCATGGTAGTGAAGTATTTGAATCTTGCTTGCTTTCCATCTAAGCGCCGTACCTCTGACCGGCTAAAAAGATTTACTTTGACGGTTCTGCTGGGCTGGAGAATAGGTGGCCAAGTCGGCAAAAACAACCTTGTTTAGATTATCATCTTGTGTGTGAATAGTCTTTTTTTTTTTTTTTTGGGTTATACCTACGCTGGTAGAAAATAGAGATGCTGGCAGTGGAGACGTCCATTTACAGTACATCTTGACAGACTCAGAGTTTCCATCAGGTCCTTCATCCATTTTTCATCCAGCCACTTTTTGTTTTTTTTGTCAACAACCTCACATTTTACTCCACAGATCACCCTGATGTAAATGTTGCTGAAAATCAAGCAGACTGATTCCTGTCTATTTGGTGTTTGTTTTGAGAAACGGGCCGCCGATGATTACTTTTTGCCACAATTTCCAAACCAACAGAACTGCCACTCTGTGCAGCAGGCGTCCCACTGTTTCTATCTATCCAATCTTGTCTAATATGTTTGTTTATCTGTCTGCCGTGCTATTGCCTTTTGTTAATCTCCCCACAATATTGCAGCACATTGTGTCCTAATGTGACGTACTTAAAATATCCTCCTTGTTTCACTTTGCTGCAGACTGAAGGAGGACTAATCAGAAGGCTCCCAAAGCTTTGAGACTGCTTTAACACTCCTGGTTATCGCATCAACCTTAATTACGGTCAGGAGCCCATTTCCTCTGATCTGATTCATTAGAATAATTCTGGTTAAGGGCTTGTGGTGCAAAGTCTTTCTCAAAAGCTTGCACGCTGCCTGCGGGGGATCTACGACAGAGATAAGTTTGAAGTGCAGCTCCGCCGAGTGCGAGTCAGACTTGTCAACAGATGTGATGCACAACGTAGCACGTCGCAGTCAAACCGAAGGGCATGGACACTGTCAGCTGCGTGTTACTGTATGAGAGCGCTGGGACTGGGCTGTAAATTTAGAAAGACAGAGCAAGACTGGAGGAGCTGATCTATGCCTCAGCTATTCTGTGGTGCTGCATCTCATGGGAGTAAATACAGAAGTGAATGATGCAAGGGGAAAAACCCAGAGGTGTAAGATAGTGGGCGATGATGCTCAGAAGCCAGCTAAAGGGGGGGAGCAGGTTAGGGCAGAGCGGTGCATTAGAAGATGAACTGCGCTGGTTACTATTTATGAATAGTTCATCCGGCGCCCTTTAAAAATACACACACCTCTAGGGGTAGAGCAGCAGTGAAGTGAAGTGTTGCTGCACCGTCGTTTGACAGCGAAGCAGAGTCCTGTGAGAGGGTAACGGGGATAAAAGGCAGCGATGATGGGCATTGCTCACTACCTGAGGCACAGCCACTTCAATGCGGTACAAGTGTTTGAACAAAGCAAGCCCAATGTTCCGGAGAGGGAATCAAGAAGGTGTTCATGCGACTTTGCAGCCTCTGTGAGCTACGCTGATTATGACTCAAACAGCAGCAACAACGCGCAGCTGGTGTGAAGAGCTGCGCCGCACGGATGTCAATTCCTGCCTGTCAAAAATTAAGCTGCGCCCCAGTTTTCTGAATTTCCAAAAAAAAAAACGCCACCTACATAATCTAGTCAATGAAGGGATAAAAGGTGTGAGATGTTGATTAATTGTCCAGTATGTAGGTGGCTGTAAGAGCAGGGTGATAATTTAAGCATTTCTTTTGTGTGCAGCTCAGAGAGGGTTAAACAAAAAAAAAAGAAGAAGAAGAAGAAAAGAAGTCCACACTTTGCTTCTCTAGCTCCTGGTTATGTTTGTGAAATCAAATCCCTCCTTTCCCCAGAGTTTTACCTTTGTGATATAATCTTGTAGGCATCGGGGAGGTAGCAGTTGACGTTCTCCATCTGGAACGGGTCAGCGTCACAGATCTTGTCGTCGGTCCGGCCATAGTTGGCCGTCTCGATCATAATGACATCACTCCCCGGGCAGCGGAGATCAATTGCATATCCTTCGCATGAGAGCTCTCTCCTGACCAGCCCGAAAGGCAAGGCCGCGCGGCTGAACCCTGACGGAGGAGACAGAGACGAAAAACTTTAGACAAATAATGAAATTAATGAGTGGAAAAGGGATCGCTGCTTCAATACAATAAGACCACACAAGTCAGATCCACTGGCACAAAATAAATAGGCAACAGCAGTCCAATGTTTACCGCAGTTTTAAACAGACGGGGCCATTACACACTATACAGGAATGGGGAAAGACGAAACAATTCATCTCTCCATCTCTCTGCGGCTTTGGATGTTGGCTAAAGGCATCTAATCTAAGTCATCGGAGACCTATGTTAACCTCATAAATTCTTGAGCAAACACAAAGGCTACAGAGACATCAGGAAGGCCTCCACCTAGAGAGCATCCACCGCAGAGCCGAAGCTATCTGGACGGAGATGAGTCGTACAGCCCCGCTCATTTGTTTCTTTGCTTTACTTGCTCTGTAAAGGAAGACGGAGAAAAAAGGCAGAATCCCGGCAGAATGGAGTGTAATATAATCCATTTTACAGTGTCGGCGATCGAAGAGTCTGGAGTCCACACAGGAGGAAAAATCTATACACGGAACACAGCAGATGGGAGCGCAGCCAATAGCTCTACTTTGGGGGAAAATTAACTATTTCACTCAAAGCAGTGCCCCCCCCCCCCCCTTTTTTCGAGAAGATTACAATGAAATTGGTTATTCTTTGGTATTTCCTTCTTCTGCGTACTAAAAAGTCACGTCACAAATGGTGTGGAGCTACAGATGTGGAGATTTGCACAGAGAGAACAAAACAATGAGGAAAGAAAACAAAAGAAAGAGAAATCCATTATCTGAGGTTAAAATGATCCAAAGTGAGAAAAAAAAAAGAAAAGGAATGTAACTGTCTGCAATTCTGAGAAAACAATTAGGTAAAATCTAAGCAGAACATGCAAATGTGTTCCATTTAAAAAGTGCAAGCAGAGCGCTGCATGAACTGTCAATAATCGCTGTTGTTTGCAGCAATAGTGGGTCCCTGAGGGGGCAGCTACCATTTGTATTTTCTGCACTGCTCTCTGCTAATTAGCCCTCCTTTCAGCCTGTTACCTTTTCCATGCTCCCATTGGCTCCCGAGCATTGTCATGTACTAACGCTTACCACCCCGGGTTCACTTTGCCCCCTCACTCTAATTATCCTCACACTTTCTGACAGTCAGGGCCCTACGCAATTAGCATTGTTTGAACCGCTCAAAGTTGAAGTGATTCCGGCTTGAAATTCCTACCCCGAAACCCCCCGACCCACATGTCTGCTAGTCATTTCAGCCTGCTGCGCCCTGGCTCAGATATAATGATATTCTATGTCAGTCTGTTCATGTCACACTAGCAAACAGAGGGAAAAAAAACACCCAGACATCTGTGAAACATACACTGTTGAGAGTATAGAAAAGTCATCGTGTATTAGGAGAAACTCCTGCACGCACAAGTAGTGGTAGCCGTATTACAAAATATGAAACTAATGGTATAAATTCTCTGGCATCCTGCCACTAGACATTTCATTATAATACCATGATCTATCTAATGGCCAGTAGATTCTGCTTAGCTGGACTGTTTATCACCTCATTAGGAGACGTCAGTGTAGCCCGACTGTAAGTGGAGGGCTGTGGGGTCACTCCATCTATTCCAATAACCACGACAATTACCCGAGCCTTTCAGAAAACCTGTCCAGAAATGGTGGATGATAAAACCCAGAGTGAAGTTGCCGGCTTTACGGGCGAAGACTAATGATCGTCCCGCCTGCCATTCCTCATGGAGGGAGTGACGGGTTTATCACGGCAGCGACAGAGAGCACACAGAAAGAATGCATTTCATGGGGTTTTAAAAAATCCGGAGCCGGGAGACCGTCTTTCGGCTAAAAAACACCCTCACGGACGCACACATGCGCGCCATCTGCCTTCGTAACCCCATTTCGCTGACTCTGCCCATCTATCAGAGCACTATGGCATGATGGCACGCTGCTGTCAACAGAAGCCGAGCGATTGATTAGGCTTGTGCCTCGCTGGCCTCCTCCTCCCTCGCCTGTATAGATCTCTCTGGTCATAGGCTAACACTACATCAATTAGGGGGAGTATCGAGACTGTACTGGCGGCCTAAAGAACAAATTGCCTCTTCTCCAAACTGCGGATAGTCTCGGCCTCATTAATGACTGCCTTGTCAACTTGTAATTGGGCAAGTAATGACAAATCTGTCTAAAAAGTTAAAATATATATAAAAGGAGATTTTCTACTCTGCAGGAGGAGGAGGAGAGCTGATTTTCAGAGAATGTATTTCTGGTTGACTTAACGGGATGCTTAAGATCTAAGGATTTAAGCACAGCTAGGAAGGAAAAACCCTGTGACAACAAAGGTTTCTGGATGTAGGTATTTTTCTGTGTTGATTTTCTCGGTTTAAACAAGTTTGGCGAGATTTTGGGGAGCGAGGAAGACTGTTTGTGTGCACAAATGTCAATGTCTTAGGGAGCTACGAAAAGCTTTTCATCTCACGTTCTGTGCTTTGTTTGACTGCTCAACTTTGCAGAAGTTGAAGACTGCGACAGAAGGGCACCAGCTGCATGGGGAAAACGGTGTCAAGAAAACTGCAGGAAAAAATCCATAACACGATCCTTGTGCGTGCTTGTGTGTGCGTGTGCATGAAAAAGAGGAAAGGGAACGAGGTTGCTCCCTCTGTATCTGTACCTGAGATTAACGTTAAATTACACAATCAGGAAGGGAATTGAACAATCTCTATGAAGAACAGCTAGTCAAATTGCCATGGTAGCCTCTTTGACTTTGCTATAATTGGCTGTGATCCCTATCCCTGGCCTTGTTGACATGAAGCCTTATCATGCATTCTGGTCAGTGAGTGACTGCAAGGAAAGTAGCTTTTCAGATTCCTCCCCCCTGACCTGCCTGCTAAGCCGTCTATTGAGCTCAAGAGAGCAAAGCATTGGCCGAGTCGGCTTCTCAATATGTCGCGTTCTGGGAGTTCTTCTTCTTCTCCAGTTGACAGCCTATAATTCACTGGCGACAATCCCCCCCCACCCCACCACCTCATAATACATATTTTGTTTTCTATCAACACCCTTGAAATTGGAAGTGGCACTGTGGCCCAGATGGGTGCATCTGAAACGATCCGCAGAGTTACACTTGGCGGCTTTTAAAACCCTGGAGATGAAACGAAGAGATAATGGAGGTTTTTTTTTTTTTTTTTATGGTGTCGACATGTTGCCGTTTGGCGGCTGCGAGCGCCAGACCGAGGCGCAAAAGGTTGAGGCTCGTGTTTTCTGTGTGTGAGTGCAGTCGTGACCAACCTTCAACCCTGACAAAGTCCTCGGGAGAAAGAAGTGGAGGAATGTTTGATCGCTCAAAAAAAAAAACTGGGCCATTTATGGAGGGTAGACAGAGTGGTGAGGGCTGGCATGGACAGAGAGCAAAGGCGTTGGTTGACGCTTGTCATCCTCCATTAAGGTTCCTTTGATTGGCCTTTGTGGTCCTGGAAACGGCAAACAGCTGCATGCAAATGGCCCTGTTTCCCCGAGGCTGGCCCCCATTGTTCTGCGCTTGGGTTTGACGGGGACGCTTTCTCTGCAGCATAAAGGAGGGTGTAGCCTTTAGTCAAATAAGAGTGCCCCCACCGTGGTCACAGCAGGAGCACTTCAGGATTGTTTGTCTTTTAACGTTGTTTTATTCGCGATATTACTGGTAGCCAACATCTCTGGAAGAAAGAGCAGATCTTAGAGTCAAGCTTTTCCTCCAACAGCAGGGGATGCCTCCATAATCCAATATCCGGAGTGACAGAGTGGTCATACAGCATGTTTTGCTCTGATGGAGTAAAGATTTTCAAAGCGCAATCAGAGTTTCTGCTCTTTTTTTCCCAGCTCCTTTGTTCTTTGCTGCAGCACTTCTAATCTGTTCAGAGGAACGGTTTGATTGTTGGCCAAGGAGTAAAATCAGCTTAGAAAAAAAAAAAAAAATATTCAAGAGACCACTGCGGCAAACCTTTTATGTATTAAATAAAGCAAAAACACACTTCACTGTCTGAGCACATGCCTCTAAACCTACAAACGTAATACTTGGACTAAGTCAGCTCACATTGTGCCAAAAAAAACAAAAAAAAAACAGCCCTCAAAATGTCCATTTCCACATCCCCGAAATTAGTGAGCTGTGCGACACAAGTTCCGGAAATGCAGAACATGACCGCCTATCAGAAGTGTGAGACACAAAGGGCTGAGGTGGGAGATGAGAAAGGAGATTTGGGATTCGCAAAATAACACCTGCTTTTCAAATACAGGCAACACCCCGAGAACCCCTCACTATGCCACAGCGGCTCGTATTTCATTTCAACAGTTGAGATGCGGTGAAACACTGGAAATCTACTTGGACATATGGCACCATTTCCCATGACACTTTAGTCCCTGCTCTAGTCCACATTGCTGGGAATTGTTTCTAAAGACAGTGTCAGACAAGACCACAAACCCCGGGGCTACACCCGCCTTTCCCAGACAACTGCTATCAGACACTCTTGATTCCGATATAAGTATTCTAAAATAGAAACTGGCGATATAAGACCGAGTCCATTTGTGGTTAGACGGAGCGCTCTGAGTCGTATCTCTTTTCTCTTTCTGTTGATCCAAGAATTCAGAGTTGCCACTTCAAATTCTGGAGCCACGGTTTTGTATTCATGACCACGCTTCTTCTCTAATGCATCTCTTGAATGTTTCCTTGACTTACAAAAAAAAAAAAAAAGACAAAAAAAAAAAAGAAAAACAGTGGGTGGGAGGAGAGAATCACATGCTTCATGTTGACGCATGTCTCCTTGAAGAGGTTTAAGGGTAAGGATTTGTCATATTGCTGAGGCTAAGCGTGACAGACCCTGCTGCTGCCTCTTAACTCCTCAGGTGGGTCCATTTAGAGACAGCTAGATCCTATCGCACCAAACGCAGGTGTGGAATGTTTTTCTCTTTTCGCTGAGCAGCAAGAATTTTAAAGGGAAAATCGACTATTTTTTCAACCCGGGTCTTATACTGGTAAGGGAGTGAAGTGAAGTCACACCCCTTCCGGTGTTCATCATAGGATCTTATTTCAAAAAAACAATATGGACAGTGGTCGAGAGACGAATACATTTCTGACCCCATTTCAGCTGTGCCATGATCTACACATAAAATGTTTGTCAATTCAAAAGATCATTTCGCAAGTCAAGAATGTTGCAGTTTGAAGATAATTTAGTATTGTGGAAAACCACTTAGTGGACGACAATGTCTTGCTTCAAATACTTCATCGATGTTATCTCGTCAGAGGAAACGGTATCAAAAGGGTAAAAAAAATCACAACAAGTCTGGCCATAACTACTGCTGCAGTCATGTGGAAAGAGAGGTCATCAGTTTTATGAACTAGCTAATACACAGAACAAAGCTCTGTAAGGTTTCACTTATTGTTTTAAGTTAAGGTTACATGAGCAGACGTCACGTAAAGGGCACCGTTGGTCAGTCTTCTAACTTTGCACGAACCACCTTCACTGATAAGTTTCTGCGACTGTGGCGAAACAACTAACTAACAGGCTAACTGTTGCATCTGGGCTAGCCACACAAACCTTCTAAATCTTCGGAAATACATTTGAATTTTACATAAATTATTCAAATCTAAAGACTACTTTCAGTATTTTGAGAGAGTTAGATGAGAAGATGGACAACAGTCTTGTGTGTATGAAATAGGAGGCTAGCAGCAAGTTAGCTTGATTGGCGCAAAGACTGAAAGTAGATTCAAAGAGCTAGCCCTGTTCAAAACAGAACAAATGTGTACATCTGCCTACCTTCACTTACCACCAACGAGTTCAACAACTAAAACAGTACATCTTGTTTCTTCAGTCACTATACAGACTATTTCCTGGAGTCTTGTAGTTGGCAGAACAAACTAGGTAGCTCGGTTAACTGGCTGGTTGGCTACACCCGCCACTATTGTCTGGACGAGCGTTTGAAATTGTGTAAAGCTAAAATTAATTGGAAAACTCGTTTATTGTAGGAATTATGAGAAAAAAATCTTAAGCTTAACCAATACCAGACTTTTCCTTGAATGTGCAAATCCATTTAGAAAGTATCCAGCAGTGCCACACTGTACACACACTTATTTGACATGCACAAATAACACACAAATATTTTGATGCCACGTGAATCGCAGTCTGGGAAAAAAAACATGACACAGAGGGAAAATGTTTAAGTTTTGCCACAACTGATGCACAGTCGACACGGTGGATTATTTCGTTTCAGCAGAACAGCCGGCTCAGCTGCAGAAGACTGCAGATGAAGAATTTCACCCAGGGGAGTGAAGAACTGAAGGGAAAAAAAGGCCTGAAAGAGGAGGCTATAATGACTGTGTCTTAATTTGCCCGCGAGAATCAAGGTTTCTCTCCTGCGTCGATTGGTTGGATGATCCCTGACCCTGTAGGCACACATCAAAGAAGGCTACCAGGGTAAGAGAGGAGCATCATTACATTACTAATACGTATAATCCTCTAAATGCAAAGAGGGTCAGCGCTTAATATAAGTCACACTGACAAGTGACAAGAGTAATTCAGTTGCGGAGACATTACCAAGATGTAACGTCTGCTTTTGTTCGGTCCACGGACTCATCGCTTAGATTAAAGCAGAGTGTAATTCGACGCCTTGTACAGTCTACTGAGAAAACAACCCTTTTGTAAAGAGACAAATAACTGTCACGGAGGCTAAACATTTGAAAGAAACGAAAAATCGTTCGACTTGGAAGATGGGTAAAAAAAACCTATATGCTCCTGGGAGGGTGCCATTTTGACAGAATTAGTTCAATGCTGGTTGAATATCTCACACACTGTTGCATCTCTGTTTGCAGGGGAGTTGATGAAACGCGTAGAAAGAGATGAGTTAAAGGAACACTCCCGAGTGCAGTGGGGGGGGGGTTTCACCGGTTTGATCTGCCCTGAGTGATGCTTAACTCCCCTCAAAGCCCATATTTTACCAATGCACTTAAACCTTGGCTGGATTTTCTGCTCAACAAGACGTCCCAGGATAAGTCAGGTGCCTCCCTTGGGTGGGGGTGGTGGGGATGGGGAGGAGGACGACGCAGGTTGCGTTTGTCTCTAGTTCTTGTATGCTCATGCAACGTCTCCCCATTTCACCCTCACAATCAACCCCCCCTCACCAGAGCCGAGCCCAAGAGGCTTTCTCAGTACGTCACATAGACAGGGTGTCAGGCGAGGCTGCAACTGGAACACCGATTACATGAATAATGAGCCAGAGACTACGAGGATGACTAGGAACAGAGATCGGGGCCTTGAGATGATAGCGAACAGACAATTCTGATAAGAGACACAGGTTTTATCTTCATGCGGAGCCTGAAGTGGCTGTTAACACAGTATGGCTGTCACTTTCATCAGGCACAAGTCCAGTTTGGTACTTTCGTGCCTTGAAACAAACCCACTGGTGCCAAAAAGGATGGTGTAGTTGAGGTCGTGGTTATGCTGATGAGGCGGTGCAGTGCAATTTTGAGCTTAAAATTATGTTTCTGTGTTTCATCCCCACACAAGAATTTTTTGCGGCTTTAGTCGCGGCACACAAGAGAAATAAAAAAAAATGAAAAAAAACCTTTCATGTATTTTTTTTGTTTTCCTCTTTCGTCCGACATACGTTTTTAATCTAGTGCACATTTCACTGTGCATTAAAATTCAATTTTTAATGCAATTAAGGGAGTCTGTGCTGGCAGAGATCAATGGATGATTGTTATCGGGAATGTCTTCGGGACACATCCTCAGCTTCTGCTCACAATGCTTTCCAGATTGCATATTCGTGAGGTTAAAGGGTGGACCGACCAGATTCAGAGAGAACTGGGTCAATATAATTAACAGGTAAGATTCGTACTGACTCAAGACTGCTACAGTCTGCAAAGCGAGGGCGACGGTCCGAGCTAGCAAGCTAATCTGCTAGCATGCTCGCTGCCAGCTGACAACTGTTGGATGTGCAAAAAAATCTTCCAAGAGAAACATTTAAGAGGATATGACTGTTAAAAAGTAACATTTGTTGTCCATGAACTCAAATGGATGTGAACTTTAACTTCAATGTGAGACATTCCGAGCAGAGCAGGTAGAAAAGTGTGGCTGGGCAACAATTTGAGGTTGAAAGCAGATAATTTGAACTTAAAAGGTTTAATGGTGCAATTTGTTAGAAATCGACAGAATTTGTAAGTATCTCCGAAACTAATATGGGGCAGCACTGAACTGACACAATGAGAATGAGGTCTAGCTGGTTAGTTTAACTGAAACACAAAACACAGATGTCAAAGACACTGTTGTTTCATCACACTCTTCTCACACTAACAGACATGTTGGTTAATCTTTTGGAACGTTTTAAACTAAAATTCTGGCCATATGTTTGGTATTCGTCCTTCAAATGTGGCTTTCAGAATCTCATATTGGGTTTAATCCGATTGGTCAACTGTTGTTTTTATACACTGAGATTTTTTTTTTGGCTTAAATCCCAGTTTGCCGACTTATTATGAAATGAGCAGCAGTGGTTAGCAAATTTAGCTGCATTTTTTTCTGTAGACATTTTTACACATTTTTCATTACAGTTGCTACTTGCTTCATCATTACTTGCCTTAATATTAGCCATGCTAGTGAAGCATGTGACCATCACTTCTCAGCCTGAAAGGGTCCATCGAAGATTTCTCACAATGTACAAAGGGCACAACAGGGGAAGCCTTTGTGTGATTTTATACAGCTCTGTTTGGAGTCTCTCTGAGATTTACCAGGAAAGTCAGTGAAAATAAAACATCCAGGCACATTCCTTGGCAATAACCCCCTGCTATCTCTGGAACACTGACCACTTTGATTGGCTTGAGCGCGATGACCTTGCCCCATTCCCTTCCACCAGCATTCCGGTCAATGCGAGCAGAAAACAGGAACGCTGATAAGAGATGCACAGATGGGGAGATCTTGATGACAGACAGTTTCCTGCCCCTCATCTTCGATGAGGCCATTGTGCCTCTCGCACACTCAGTGGGGATATACGCTACAAGAGGGGGTCAATACCGATAGCGTAAGGCAAACAAAAACGTCCTTTGTGCTTCGCTGTTTCTCTGACTTTTTTCTTGCTGCGTACTTATTCAATTTCCTGCGCGGCAGGAGAGGGCTTCCTTATCTTAGACTGTTTATACCTGCAAATCGGCTGGTGGCCTTTTGTTTGCAGGTGACCCACCCTGAGGTGACATTTAATTCCTGGACAAAAAAAATGTGTGGTCATGCTCTATGGCACAGCCTCTCAGCCTGAGGAGATTACTAATACAGTGAATGCAACAGAGCTGCATTCATGACCCGTAGTGAGAGCTAGCCGGCAGCCACGGAGAGAGAGAGAGAGGGATCCAACACACGTTATTACACTGATTCGAATCACACGTGACCTCAAGCCATGCAAGAGTGGGTGAAATGAATAAAAAAAACACTGGTAGGCGAGCAAAAAGTGGAACCAGCTACATGTTATATTGGCACATCAGTCCCTCCTCTCCTCTCTTTGTTTGAAGACGAATCAGAGCATCTGCGCACACACTAAAACACACACGCTCGACACAGAAAGCACACAAAAGCACATTTACAGAATCCATCATAATTTCTTTTATTGATTGTCATCCTTTCCCCCACTGTCGGCATTAGTTTTGACACTGGCGTTTACTGTGCAAATCACAACCAGCAGTGACAAAAATGTGCGACCAGAACTGTTGTGACATTTCTGATACCGATCGAGGAGGACAGGTGGAGACAAATGCAGCCCTTTTCTGTTTTTTTTTAACAACTTTCACACAGTGTAACTATAATTGGACCCTCGCTCTCCTTTTCTTTTCCTAACAGCGAGAGGCTTTCTGCTCAAATGACCTTCGTGTTCTCTTGCACACGCGATGTATCTCTAAATCAAGCGTTCATGAACAAATGAATGAACAAAACGTACGTGACTACAAAACAGCTGGCGTGGCTGCACTGAAAAAGAAAAGCCGCTGCCGCTGGTATTTAGTCGGAGCAACAATCTGCTTTGATTGCCTTAATACAATGTCCCTTTGGTGTTAAATGTTACACACTTGCTTTTGTTTTCGCATGTTTGTTTGGCTCTGGTGCCTTTTTTTGTTCAAACAAAATTAGCTACGATATGCCTCCGAGCTATTTAAAAGTATTGGGCGAGCGTCGAGCGACACCAAAATCCGACAGGTTCTTGTTGCCTCCGTAAATACTTTTGTCTCCCTTCCAAGCCTGATGTATATTGTTGGCAAACTCCTCCCCACGCACAAAGAAGGGGAAAGGAAAGAAAAGGAAAGGAGAGGAAAAAGTCTACAGCTCTCTCTATAGCGTAGCCTTCTGCTTCCTCTCAAGATTAAATGCATTACTTTGTTATGACAGCTGAACCCCTCATGTGATGCAGTGACTTACACCGAGCAAATCCAAAAGTTTAGACTCTGAGGCGAACTACTTTGTGGTCGTAAGCTGGACTCATCTATTACTTGAATTAGTCTGCCTGGAGAAGGAAAAAAAACAAGTGTGGACAGCATTTAAGAAAGGAAAGAGTGAGGTAGGCATCTGGTCCAATGTTTATACAACTTGTTACCATAAGGGGTGTGAATTGAACGGCTCCGAGACACCGAGAGCGAGTGAGATTTAAAGCATGCTTAACAAATGAAATCAAACTGTCAGAAAAGTGTAGCTCCTGGCCCATTAAATTAAGTGTTTGTTCATCAGCTGCCCATATAAGAGCCACTTTTACAATCACCGCTAAACACACGATAAAACACAAGCTTCTTCTCTCCTGAAGGGCAGAAAGAAAAAAAAAAATGGTTTGCTCTCCTCTCACATTCACATATTGGATGGAGACGTTTCTTTGCTGCTTTTTTTTGCTTTACCAAAAACGCACTCAGGAAATCGCTGTTGCAATAAATCTAGGATGACCCCATCAAGGGTGATATTGTATTTCATTTCCTCTGAGTGAAATACTGATCCTGGAGATTCATGTGACTCTGGCTCATTTCAATTTCATGTTCTCTTATGATTCAAAACTTTCCAGGTCCGCAGTTATTATTAAAACAGCGTATTGTTACGCAATGCTATACAGAAATATATCTGTGGCTCTGTGCAGGAACTCAGAACGCTGCATACTGCAGGCGTTGCGGTAAAGTGCTGACAAAATGCATTAGAAATAAAGCAAAAAAAAGGTCAATAAATGTGATGATTTATCTGTCTCCATGTGGCTCCAAATCTCCAAGAAAGTCCATTCAATCCAGATGATGAACCCCTGCACTACTCATTGAAATGCTTCCAGTTGGGGCAGAATTTCCATGCAATACTGATATCAGATTTTTTTTTTTATTCTCCTCCTCTCTGCTTGTTCTCGCCACACAGATTGACCAGTCATCTGTGAATCTCCCATGGTTTAGCTGATAATTCATGATCACCCTGCCATGGACCCGCAGTATTCAATATGAATTATAAAATGGCAAGCCAAGCATATCAATGGATGACAGACTGGATGTGTATGGCCCGGGGCCAGAGAGGAGTTAGAGCACAATGGCTCCTCCATTCAGTCAACCCCAGGACTGGAAATACCAGCGTGGCACGAGGGAGAGTCTTCCATCAGCACAATGTACGGCACTGCTTGAGACAAATGTTGCGCTGAGACGTATTCTTAACCTTTACAACCTTTCCTGGGAGAGACACAAGCATGCTGCTATGTTCAACTGAGGAATACTTCACGCTAACAAAAAAAAAAAAAAAAAAATCTCCATTGTGCAGTTAGTGTTTTGTAGTGCGGAACAGAAAAAAAACAAAAACATCAGACAATATTTTTTTCTTCTAGGAATCCACTGCTTCTTTTTGCATTTTCTGTCATGCACATTTTTTAAATTATTATTATCATTTAAAAACAAAACAAAAAACACTGCATCCTAATGCGTCTCATTCTCTTACCACGCTGCATCAATACAGGACCTCAACAAACACTGCGCCTTCACTCCGACGCTCTCCTCGTCTCTGCAGATATGAAACAGCTATCCGACACAAACCACTTAATTTCCCTTCTGTGCAATATTCACATTTAAAGGCCGAGGTGGCTGCTCTCCTTTTGGCATTTAAACAGAGCACAAACACAAGAGCTAACTAAAAGTGTTGACACTGACTGCGCGACATAATCCTCCCCCCGCCCCCCCCAAATCTGTCTTTCTTTACTTTAAAGACTCAGATAACAGCTCGCATTGCACTCACAGTAGGTATGTGCCTGTGCACTCGCCCCACCTTCGTGGCTGCTCCCCTTGATCTGGTTGTCTTCTTTCATTTCTGTAGACTGGGCGGTCGGAAACATCTAAAACAACTGATACCTGCACGACCTAGTTTTTTTTCTCTTTTGTAGCAGCGTCATTTCATAGATGTGTTATATAATGGCACAAGGATGCAGAGGAATCGGAGTACAAAGAGTGAGAACAAGAAACGGCAGCGAAGTCAGAAAGTCATGCTGATGTTTTCTCCATATCGGTATACTCAGGTTAAATATCAAATACATAAGTCTCGATCCTTAAGATTTTCGCGAAATCAAAGCCAGTATTTGATACTATTCATGGTTGGCATTCGATATATTACAATATGTACTTATCTCTTTATGTATATGACTCTTTCTTAGTGGCAGGTTTCCCATGTTAAATTCAACCTGCCCTTACACGCAGGAAACTAAAATTCACAGGTAAACAAAACACGAACGTAATCCAGGGTTTTCAACTACTTGCAGCGTCCGTGCCATGAGAACAGATCGTGGATGCTCATGGCGTGACGGAAAAAAGACCACTTTCTTAGTTTATTTATAGATATTAAATGGAACATTTGTTTTTTTTGTTTTTTTTTGTTGATTCCGTTGGTGCCTTTTGGATAAAACGTCAAAAATTGTTTTAGTTTTTATGATTCATCCAACCCCAGACACGTCAGAATCAAGTGACAGGCAAAGTCCCCATCTCGCTGATGGTCCTATTATGTGAGTCATAAAGAGGCGTCAGTGTTACATTGAGACTGTTTCATAAACCAGATAAAAGTTCCTTGAAGTACGTTTAATCGTATTTCTGACCAAGCAGCAGCTCAAAGAGTGTTTGCTGTCTGCTGTCACCAAATCAACCTGGACTGAAATCTTAATCCTGCTTTAATCGACTTTTTCGGGGTGTTTGGGGACAGCGGGACACAAGCTGTGGACACAACACTAACGAATCATAATCTGTTAAATTGATATGACAAACTTAGCAAACAGCTGTTAATTTATACATCCAGCGAAGTTATCATTCATTCTGAGTCAGAGTGAGTGTTGCCCCATATTCGCTCTCTATCAGTCTCTACCAGCTCTTGAGGGAAATACCATGTTCACTCGGTGAGTCTCTGAATTCGGCTCGCTGTCTGCTGGTGCTGAACAGGTAGAGTACAATGTCCTTGGAGCTTTTTGTGCTGCTTAGCTGCAGCCTAAATCGACCCTATGAGAGCACTGGGAGCGAACCAAGACAGACGAGTTGCTACTGAACAGCTAAAAATTAGCTGAGACTCTCTCAGGCCTTGTAAAGCTGAGGAGGAGAGCTGCGGATTCAGGTAATAATTCCGTGTAGGTTCATCACTTCAAGTGACCCCTTTCACATTGTTACTATTGACTAAAGCCGCTTTAAGGATTAAAACTTTAACTGAATAATCTATGCCCGACTATGTGCATTAGCTGCAACTCCCCTGTTAGCAGTTAATTCAATCTGATTTTGCGCAAATTGACGAAGTTTGTCAAAACAGAAGCTCGACGGGCGTCCGTTCTTCATACCGGGCCGGAGGAAAGTCGATACCAGGAGAGAGAAAAATCACTCTCACTTGAGCGATGTCGATGCAGATTTCAAAGCATGAGGAATGTTTTGGGTGAAAGCGATAACCTGATTATACTCTCTCCTGGTGAGGGACAGGAGGTAATTATCAGGTGGGAGGTTTTTTTTTTTTTTTGCGGCGACTCTGACGGAAACGTAGACCATAAGCTCTGGGATGCTGGCCCTCAGGTCTGGGCGGGCTGGAGGTGAGTGGCATGTGATAGAATCAGATATTGTTTTCAGAGGGGGACACACACACACAAACTGACACACATTCCCTTACTGATGGATGGGCAAATATGCATTCTTAGGCCTGAGAGCCCTCACATCAAGTGAAACCCAAAACCTGGACTTTCTGCATACCAAAGCAGTATTCCTCTTTTAAGAAATTCAACGGGACTATTCAACTCAGATGAAAAGCAAGGCCGAATCAGAGGGCTATTCTTCGTATGCCTCGGTAAGACTCTTTCATATTACCTAAAATTGCTAATCTTCAAAAAGAAAAAAAAAATGCATTGCTCTTATTGAAAGACGGCTGGGATAGCCTGCTCCGTGGCAATCTGTCTTTGTTAACAAATTGTGCACTGCAGCCAAAGCTAAAATAAAACTGAAGGAGAAACCTTCTGTGGAACAAAACACCGAGAGTAAAGAGAGAAGAGAAAAAAAAAACATGGAAATCTGAATTGAAAAGGAAAGCCCCCAAAATAATGCGCTTCAACGTCTATCTGTAATCAATGCCTGGCATGCAAGCATGTGATTTTGGGTTACTTTATTTCCTGGTACAATGGGACTGAAAGGGGGAAAAAATGTAATGATCATCATTAAGCAGACATACCAACATCAGCGGTTTTGATGGGCATGTAACAGACGGGTGTGTTTTGTGACAATACTTGTAATTACAGCCAAATGTACTAATCAAAAGTGAGGGGAAGGAACTAAGAATGAAAGAAAAGCCCTGGGATGTCACCGCACACAATTAAAAAACAGTGACACATTCTATCCCAGTGCAGCGAGCCTGGCGTTGAATAAAGCGCCCTGCTTTTGATGGTTGCAGGTGGGCCGGCTGTACGAAACGATCTGATTCAGGCGCAAATAAATGTAAAAAATGTGTAAATCCCCTGCAGCCTCCCGTGCCTCAAAACACACTCAATCTGCTCACTGTGGGGTAAAAGGTAAACGTTTAGGGGGAAGGTCTCCGTCAGAACGCGCGATTCTGCAAGTGAAGAAATGTGACGCTGAGAGCATCGATGGGCCGGCCAGGAATTTTCAATGCGTTCGGTGCAAAGTGAGGGAATCTTAAAGGGTGAAACCGCTGAAGAGAAAACTATTAGCACACACAGAAGAATGTGTGCTTATAAATTCAACACAGTCATAAGCTGAATAATAAGTGGCTTCTTGAAGGCTGACCAGAATCAAATTAACACCACGGCTCTGCCACAGAAAGCCCGGAAACTGGTAACTCACCTTCTGAAGTCTGTGCGCAGAAGAGAAGGAGCAGGAGGCAGCGAAACACTGGACACCTCCACAGTGCAGAGGCCATTGTGTGTTGTATGCAAAACAATCCAGGAGCCTGGTGGCTAATAATAGTGATTCAGTGCGTTGCAGCAGGAGAGCGGAATGCTGGAGCGATGTCAACGATCAGTGGTTCGCAGAGAAGCATCACCAGTCATCTTCTCATCTGGAAAAGAAGAGAGGAGAAGGGCATAAAAACGGAGGCAAATGGACGATCATTACCGGAGCCATCACAGTCATCACGGCCTCGCGTGTCATGTTTTTACGGCTTTTTAGGAGAAGCGACTCGAGCACTTTTCGAGCACTTCCAGGAAATATAAACCAAAAATGTTCCAGACTTCCAGATACACACAGCAATCAGCTTATACTGCCACTCTGTTTATCTTACCAGCTGTTTATATGACCTTTGATTCTGTGTTTTGTTCTTGTCTACTCAATGCTGCGTGAAGGTTAGTCTGGTGTAAGACACCAGGGTCAACAAGCTAATATGAGGACAGGATTGTTTTACTTTAGTTATAAAAATATTTTTGGCTAACCATTTTCTGTGCCTGTACTCAAAGGGGGCGGGGCTTAACCCCAAAGGGGGTGGGACTTCCGAAATTAAAATGGAGGTTTTTCTCCCGTGTCCGTTTGTTGATTGGTTTGTAAGCAGGACTGAACAAAAACTTCTTAACAGATTTCCATGACACATAGATGGAGGATGAGGCACAGCCACAGAATAGACCCCATTCATTTATCGGGTCTGCATAAACAGATGGAATGGGCACATATTACTAAGATGATACTCAAATTTGCTAATCCCTAGTTGACATGAGCGATTACATTGACAATCAAGCATTTTTATAGAATAATACGCAAGTTCAAGCATATTCCTAACCTTGAAAACATGACTCTTAAATTTAAGCATTTTCGGAAGACTTTGTACAGACCCGGTTTTTATCTTGGCTCTCCTTGTGTGCATGACAATACAAGATGTTCGCATAACAATGAGCTCCAGTCAAACACAAATTTTGAAAGCCACATTCCTGGCTGTTTGATTGATTAGACAAAAGTGTTTTTTCAGAAGTTCTGCAGAAATACCGAAACTTTGTTCTCAAATGTTCTTGAGCGCACCGACACGGAACACAAAGCAGATAGCGTGCCGCACTTCTGCAGCACTCTGCGGCGTGTTACAACTCAGTGTTTACACTGCCTCATTCTCCCACTCTTTCCCCTGTTCCACCTTCCCCGTGTACTCCCCGATCCCCCCGCGGGAGAAAGCTTGTCGCTCCGGCAACACGTTCACACAGGACGCCATTAGAGACACGGCTGCTCTGTGAGTTACTTTTGTCCCCTTCCTTATCGAGGGGAGGCAAAAAACACCCCTTTGTCTACAAAAGCGGCAAAAGGTTAGAGCCTTACACACCAGACAGATAAGCTGCTTACCAAAGTCAAACACTAAGGAGGGATGTGTTGTGTCATATGTGAAATGCCACACACACACATGCATGCCTGCACACACATATAACCAAGGACATGCAGACACAGACACATGCGCAGAAAGTGCACACACGCACACACACGTACATATCACATCTTGTTTGCTCCCAACATCTCCCCGGTGCTCACGCACACACACGTATCAACATCATAAGCAGGATTGGTCACTTGGTAGCTGTCGCTATGCAGAGGGGAGTGAATGTTTCCTGTCTCTGAATGCTGCTCCTCCAGAGCCACCCGTCAACCACGCTGATTATTTTATAATGAACCCAAATTTGAGCAGCAGAGCAGTCAGCTCTGATCGCTCTCCGGGCCGCGCTAATGCGCTCGGATATTTTTGGCAACATGAAAAACCCACAAAACATGGCAAGCGTTCACATTAGCACACTGAGTAATAATTTAAGTCACTATTGGATTCATTCTATACATGACCAATGCCTTGGCGAGGGTGGGGTAATAGCTGGAAAGGGAGCCCCAGCGAATCTGCACCTAGCCTGACGCAGCCTGAGAGTGTTTATTTTCATTTGAGGTCACCTTGGCCGAGCCAAGGAAACTCACAGACAGCTAACTTATAATTTATCAGTTAAACTTGGGTGTTTTTTAGAGGAATTGAGGTTTTATTTGTCTTCCAGTTGTTTATCTCCCAGTGGCGCCCAACCAGATCAGATAAGACCGAAATGGAGGGTACAAGCTCTCCTGCAACCCCAGCAGTCTACTGAGGCTGCTCATGCTCTCAAGTCCTCTAGCAGCGCTGCCACCAGTTCAATACTGGGCAGACCACCAAATCTCCAGAGACACACGTGACCTCTTCCTCCGCCATTTATCTTCTGCAAATATGAGGCCCGGGGCCATGGGGTAACCATAATGGTGGTTGACAGGAGGAGATTGGAAACTGTTGGGGGGACATCCCCCTGCCCTTCAGGCCTGCTGAGCCCGCTGAGCCACTCAGCCCCTCCAGACACCAGGGGGCGAGAGCCTGTCGGGGCGTCATGGATGCAGACTTGCCCTCACCACCCCGGGGTTCTTTCTCCTGATCGGCCGTCGCCCCGCTGGGTAACATGTCTCCTTTCTCCCTTAAGCTGGCGGAGGACACAGCCATGCTCATCTTCCTAAAAAAAACAGTTTTGTTTGGTGGGATTTCTGCACTGAATCGGTCCAGACTTGAGATAAAAGGATTAGGCGATTAACATTAAGATGCTTTACACAAGCGCTGACAGACGTATCATAATTTCACATCAGGGGACAGAGGGGGGGGGGTGGATGATGGTTGTGGGGGGCTAAGATGTTCTCGAGCAGAAAATGATTTTAAGAGTTAAGTGAGGCATCGTTAGCCCCTCAGAGATTGTGCTGAGGAATTAGTTACCCCTCCCCAAGCCTGGGAATTGAGGTTAGTTGTTTCTCGGCCAGCAAATTCCACATAATGATCATCATGTTCCACTGAGGCAGATATTTAAAAAAAAAAGGTACACAGTTATGACTAACTGTCACCACCTACACTAAATCTAATGAGCTCAAATACACCAGCAGACCATTGGCTGCATAAAAAGTTATTCATTTTGGTCGGCGCCTTGAGCTCCTCTGCGCTTAAAAAATTACACATCTATATATTCCCTCAGGTTTTTCCCTTCACATTAACAGTATATATTTCTGGGTACAACACCCAAAAAAGAAAAAAAAAAATTCCAGCATTGAAATGAAAAATGATACGCAAACATCCAGGACATCTGTTTTTCTTTTGTCTCCATACATACACAGTGGAAACCCAAGGAGGGAAATCTATCATCAGTTAAGATAATGGAGGAAATCACAGTCCACAGCCAATTTTTCACATCAGCCTGATAGAAATAATAAGCAAGCGTTTAAAAAGAGGACGGAGAGCAATTAAAACATAATTAAAATAAATGGATAGATGGAGACAGCCCACATGTCTTAACATGAAACACAAGGCTGCGTGCAACAGCCGGCTGAATGAATGTGAGTCCGCTTTGACAAAGCTTGTGTCTGCCTCACTCAAGCTGGAGAGGCGTCCAATGAAAGAGAGAGTGAGAGAAGGAGGGAGGAAGGAGGAGGGTGGAGGGGGGGAGTTTCTAAGCCGGGAGGGACTAAATAGATGGGAGAGGGAGAGCAGAGGAGGAGAAGAATGGAAGGGGGAGAAAGGAAGGGGCGGCGGGGTCACTGCGGAGGATTGACAGCCTGTGAGTATGGCCTGACCTTGTGGGTTCGCCTCCAAGTTTTCTCCACAGGCTTAGAGAAGACAAAAATAAAGCCCAGGAATGTTAATTTATTTTCAATTGTCAACGCCGAGGAGCGACAGATAAAGAGCGCATACATACATATCAAGTAAGACTGGAAACAAAACTAATGCGCAAGTCCAAGTGTAAGCTGAAAACCTACAAGTGAAATAGAGATGTGGCTCTGTTGAGCTGCATCTCGCCAACACAATGATCCGTCTTCCACTCTTTGAATAACTACTAATTTGGAGAACTTTCGGCTCCGCCCCCATGCCCTACATTCAGGACAGAAAAAGACGCACATGTGAGAGGGGAATTTCAAACATCAGAAAATGGTTGATGGGCTAGAAGTGGGAGACGGGAACTACAGGAACTAAGAAAACACAGCCTCCAGACACTTTTTTTCCCCCCCCTGTCTTCGGTGCACCCTGATGTTCCCAAGGAACTCTTTTGTCATGACAGTCCTGTCAGGGCTGCGCTTTCAACCCCTGCAGGGACATGATGTCATTTCCTTGGCTCCACCAGTGATGTAGAGAACTTGCCATCAACTGCCAGACAGAGATGAGCCGACACCAAGCGCAGTCTGCACGAGCACGGGGCTGATAATATACCGTATACACTCGTCAGATAAACGGGTCGTAAAACTGCGACTTACAACCTGTGAAGCGCACTAAAACAACAAGGAATCCTCAAGTGTGCCGTGAGACGAGCTGAGGGGATTTGTTGCCGACAGAAAATTAGACATATGGAATAACTGGGCTGTTTTTCAATATCTTTTTTGAGAGCACACTAATTATTTGGACATATGGACAGTTGGTAGAGCAAAACAAACAATCTGAACATATAAAGAGAAGTTTTTCATGCTTTTCTAATTCAAGTGAATCTGCAACTGACACATATATATGTATTTATTTTGACAAAATATCTCAATATTATATTGTGTGACAGTATTATGGGGATGACTATTGGTGCTTTACCAGATTGTTGAAACAATGATATTTTTGATAAATAATCCTCAGTAATGTGGATATAATGACTAACCAGTAAAAGACAAGTCAGTTTCAGAATATCAAATCAATTTACTGTAATGCAGCCAAAACCAGGACATCACAAAACTTAATTTGTGACAATTACTATATAACATCGACATATCACCCATTAGTACATGCAAAAGTTCATTGATTAATCTACTATTTTGATAATTTATAATCCTTTTGAGCGACATTTAAAGAAAAAAGAAAAGATCTGGTGAAACGCTTCCTCGTCTACACTTGGTGGACAATTTTCTCACACTTTTCCCCTTTAAGAACTCTTAACCTGTTCCTGAAAATATTTAAACAAATATCAGATGTCCTGGAGAGACAAATTCCCATTTCTTACTCAAGTTTTTAAAGGAAATGGTCAGTAAAATTTGTCAATTGCATTGAATTGTGAATGAATGAACAAAAAGTGAGGTCGTCTGCGAGAATTAAAAGTCAGACAAGTCAAAAAACAGGATGTAAATCAACCTTTGGGCTCTTCCAGTTATAGGTTAGCAGACAGTCACATAGTCAGTATGAACAGGCTGGTAGTCATGTAAATACATGATCATGACTACAATTAAAATAATTTGACATGTGGTTGCATTGTATGTGTTATTTTGTTTTGTCTTTATTTGATGTTTGACCAGAATGTAGGAATCCTTGAAACTCTCACTTGAGACCTCAAGGTCAGCAATTATGGTCAAGTGAGTATATCTGTAAAGAGGTTTTGGACTGTTGGTCGGACAAAAGAAGCAAAAATTGTGAAAATGTGTGCAGGATTCTTTGAGAAAAGGTTTGAAAATCAACAAAAACCCTAAAACAAACCACTTCATCCCAAGTTCCTACGAACCTGTTAGTGCTATTCATTCATCATCATACTCAGCTTGGTTCAGTGCCTATAAATAATTGATATGTCAACAGGTGTTTTTTTTTTGTTTTTTTGTTTTTTATGATGACAGATCAAAGAACTTCTTACATCGTCTCTGTTTGGGTCCGGGTCACACTGAGTTCCTGTAACATCTAAACATGCAAAAACTCTAATTCAAGCCACATAAATTGCCGCTTTTATGCCTTGTTTTGTTTTGGGGGGATAAATGGCTCTGGATTAAAAGGGAGAGATCTAACAAAAAAAGAGACAAAAAAAAAAAAAATCTTCAGCGCAGCTCAAAAAGCCCATACAGAAAGAAAAAACCCTGAAAGGTGTAACGCTTCACTATTTTATTGAGAGAGGACAACAGTTGGTGTGTTCAACGGCTCTTGGCCAAATGATTGAGGCAGCAGATAAGATAGAGTGCCAGCGGGCAGATGGACATGGTGAAACAGAGAGGGGTGAGCAAAGAAGCTTAGTAAAGTGAAAGAGAACAAAGAAGACCCAGACTGAACAACCAGGTTAGTGTCAGGCGAAATGAAGAGAGGGTGGTGTGTCGGCGTTCGGCAAGGAAAAAAGAAAAGAAAAAAAGGAGAAGGAGCTGCAGAGGAGCAGACACTAGCAGAGAGAGGGTAAGAGTGGATGTTTTCTGTCGATGTCTGTAGTCGGAATCACACGAAAATAATGAAACACGGCTAAAAGACTCAGACTTTACTATCGTCTCTGTCTACTTCACCTTTCAACAGCAACACTGACTTCAGTGGCTGCGACGTGCTACTCATTATCAATTTGTCTTTAATTTTTCCCACATTCAGTCGATGTAATGTGTCAGAAAATTGGGAAAGAATTCAAGTGCTGGCTGAAAACATTCACGAAAGGTCAACAAAACTGGAGAAAATTCACATTTAGAAAGCTAATTTTGCTTTAAATAAATAAATAAATAAATAAATAAATAAATAAATAAATAAATAAATAAAATGGTAATCTTGACATTTGAGCCACATTCTTGTTGCAGAAATGTTTCATAGTAATACGCCTTTTTTTTTTTTTTTTTTTAAGATTCTCCGTCCGAGCATTTTCTGCAGGCTATGTCGTTGGGCTCGTTGAGACGGTGCGCGAGAAAGGAGATGCTTGTTTGCCTCCGAAGTGAATAGGCTGACCTCTGAGCAGTTGGTTAAGCAGCGGGGTCACCGGAGAGGAGCAGGAGACGCTGACATGGAAAAAGAGAGGTTGCTCCTTTTCAATCAGTCTCTTCATAAATGTACCAACAGCCTCACTTCTCACCTCCTCCACGCATGATTCTAGCACTCCCTGCCTGCTCTTTATCCACACAAACACACCCACACACACACTGCTCACCTCCAGCTTGCTCCGACGCTACAGTTTTTTTTTTTGTTGGTTTTTTTTTTGTTCTTTTACAGCGGAAACCAGGATTGGCTCGGCAGCATCACCCCTCACTTGTACGCGACCATTACACACACATACACACACACAACAAATTCATTCACTCCTTCAGCACGTTTCTCAGCAGATGATGTGTTGATGTTCACACCTTGTAGGGGGGGAAAATACACTGACGCCACGTTAAAATTTTTAACACACTGTAGCCCCATTCTGGCTGGATTAGTTTTCAGCAAAGGTGTACGTGAAGTAACTGCTAATACGTAACATCTGTGATGTTGCTAAACAAAAAGCTGGGGAGGGGAGAGCTGTGTAATCAGTCTCCAGTGTTACAGAGCTCCATTCATGTGCTGCCATCGCACCTTGAAAACGCATCTCGATAATCAAACATAATTTCCGCAAACTGACAGCGACTTGGTTAAATAATGCCAAAACTGCGACGGAGAAGAAATGTTCCATCTGGAGAAATGGAATCCCCCCCCCCCAAAAAATGACAAGATTATTTGCAAACTATCTCAGGGTTGTCATTCCGGATGGGATTTTTTATTTATTATTTATTATTTTTTTTTATCGCAGGTTATTTCTGCCTGGAGATCCCAGATTTGTCCAGCCACTAAAAATCCGCCCAAGTTACTGCCATGCAAGATTCATGCGGGATGAAAACATTTACAGACATGCTCTATTTTCGATTACGTTTCCCCCTCCTCCAACCCCCCCGTGAAACTAATCCCATCCAAAAGGGGGCTTATGACAAAGTGGTATAATGACAGAGTGTCATTTTTGTTGCCAAAAGCGACGAGCAGTTAGTTTTCCAAACACTATTAATGCTGGAGGGGAGCAAGTGGTTGGCGGTGTAACCACAAAAAAAGAAAAGTACATTTTGAATTGTTTGCGAGGGCGTGCATTTGGTTTCAGGAGTGGTGCGGAGACGCGAAGTCAGAGGTGATGTTTCCTGTATTTACATATTTATATCCGTTGAGCAAATAATACATGCTATTAGAGCAGGTTATTGAGATTTCCAAATTACTGGTTGTCTCACAAAAAAATGTATTTATGCCGGAATTACTGAAAACATTTAGTTTCGGTCATAAAACCCACACTAGAGCTGGAACAGTTAGTAAACAAAAATGGAACTCAGTAGAGTGCATACCTCCGCCGAAACCCAAAAGTACCCTTTAATGTTATTCAATCTAATCCAGTATCAATTAAAAACATATACTAACACACTAGATCTGGATTTTTATTTGGATCCACACCAATGTTTTACAAAATTTGCCTGATTTTTTTTTTCATCAAGCTCCAAGAGATTAATATCAAAAAAACACCCTACCTCACACCCTACCCGAGACCCATCTTCCATCCAAGTGTCATGGAAATCTGTTCAGTAGTTTTTGTTGACTGGCTCATAAAATTCACTCGATACTGAACACAAATAAAACTTAAGTTTTCGTTGCTCCCACTCAACTTTGGATAAAACTCTTGCAACACCTACGACAAATAACTCAGATCTGCCAACATCTGACTGTTTCCTGCTTGTATCTCAGCCACACAGCTGTTAGATCCATGTCTCCGAGACTCTGTTCTTATCTCAAGAAACTGAACTGTTCACCAGACATTTCACATCGCTCAGACAAGCTGCTCGCTGTCTCTCTCTCTCTCTCTCTCGACATCCACATTTACACTTCATGCTCAGTGCATTTTTCGTCCTGATTGTAGCAGCTATTTAAAGTTGTGTGGCTTCTGTTGACTGGAAACAATCTGATGTTTTTCACATACACGGGTACATCCATCCTCCTGGTTTCCATCACCTTCCTGTAGTGGATTCATCGCACAGTTATTAGACTTGGAGCACATTTTTGTCCAGAAACCCAGTCTGCTTTGCATTACCTATGCATGGCCAGCACATGGGCTGCATTCTAACTGTGGACGGTATGTGTGGTCTCTATTCATTCAGCGTCTTCAGTGACTGACATGCATTAATTTGCCTTAATTCAGAGCTGGAGTGTGCACTCAGAAGCACAGTGACAATACTGAATGTATATAAAACACACACGTCACCGTTACAAAGGCACGAAACACTTCAGCTGAATCATAATAGAATATTTTTCTGACATTAAAATACACTCACAGTTTGACAGTAAGCCTCTGAAATAAGAATAAAGTTGAGTTCCGCTCTTTTCAAATCTTCATCTAGTTAGGATTTATTGCAGGGCTAATGTATGAAATTGCATTCATTGTAGCTTTAGGTGTACCTGTTTCCTGGCGACTGTGAATCGTGAGATCTTGAACACAAAGCAGTTTAAAATTATCTCATTACCTGGAGCTGGTTTAAGATGTCGAATAACAAAACAGAACAAAAACGACGACAACGATTTTGATAATAAGTTCATTGTTACGTCTTTATAAAGGAAAATGCCAAACATCTGTTGTTTTTCTCTGTAAACTGAATATTTTTCAGCTTGTCAGACAAAGCAGGCTGTTTGAAGATGTTCCAGTGGGTACTGGGGAGTTGTGATTTTTCAATGATTTGTAACATATTATGGACTAAACGATTAAAAAAGTTTTTTTGGGAAACGAACAGTCAGAAATGATTAAAGCAATCGTCAGCTGCAGCCCATAAAACACTAAATTTCCGTTCAAGTCATTTCACTTTGTTAAAATCGTCTATCTGAAATTACCATGTTGGTGTTGGGTTAGAGAAAATGTTACTTATTATTTTTACACCAAGTTCACTTTCCATGTTTCTGCAGTTTTCTGCTGCTGTTTGGTTAGAGATAGGGAACTTACATGACTGGATAGATTCACGGGACTAATGATTTAGGGAACTAAAATATTTAGGAAAACTGGAATACTTGGTTAAGTTTAGGAAACTAAAAGGTTTGGGCATGAAATATACTTGGTAGATTTTAGGGAAAAAACACGCTTTGAGTTGAAATAACACCCTTTCACAAAACACGTGTTTGAATGGATAATCTGTCCGAAAAGCACTATTTCCATTTGTCTTCCCCCTGTCGCTAAGCTATGACATTCCTAAAACATGGCTGGTCAGTTGAATGAAGGTCCTGGAACAACGACATTTGCTTCGACGTTCTGTGAACAACACCAACACGGACGGATCAGATTGTGTGTGTGTCTCTTACAATATCATGAGTTTCATCAGGCCAAACTCTCTACACATGTAAAACCATGACTTCTGCGACTCATCCTCTTTGTTTTTAATGAGAACTTGGACCACACAGTATTGCAGTGGTCTTCAGTGCTGGTCCTCGGGGCCCCTGCCCTGCATGCTTTAGATGTTTCCCTGCCGCAGCACACCTGATTCAAATGATCATCAAGCTCTGCCGAGGCCTGATAACGACCCATTCATTTGGATCAGGTGTGTTGGAGCAGGACCAAGCCTGAAGGACACTGCAATATTGTAAAATGGTATCACAGCACGCCACAGTAGACTTCACTGAAGTCAGTATGGTAAAATAGATTTTCTTTCACCAACACCACGCACGACAAACACAAAAATAGCCCAGAACAACGGTCAATCGTGCCTTTGACGATGTCGGACCTTAAAAGAGCCACACTGATCAATATGGTGGAGCTCTGGGGCAGCAGTAAGTCCTTCCGTGGGGACCTGGCCTGGGAACAGAGGGGTTGCTGGTTCAAGTCCAGCGTGAACCTTTCAATCAGTATGCAGCGTGGACTGGTAGCTGGAGAGCCGCCAGTGCACCTCCTGGCAAGGCAGCGCACCCCTAACTGCTCGGGGCGCCTGACTTCATGGAGGCCCCCCTCGACATGGCATCTCTCCATACAATGATGCATGTGTATAGGTCCTGTTTGTGCACCAGTGTATTTTGGGTTTGTGTGTGTATGTGTGTGTGTGTGTGCCTGTGTGTGTGTGTGTGTGCGTGTGTGTGTGTGTGTGTGTGTGTGTGTGTGTGTGTGTGTGTGTGTGTGTAAAATAACAAGAGTGGAAAATATTGAATTCCCCCTGGGGGGATTAATAAAGAATGTCTTCTTCTATAGTGAGTGAAAACGTATTAGTATGTAAATATCAAGATCCTGACAAGAGGTAGGTATGACTACAGCGTCTACAAGTCCTGAAGGGCATAATTTTCGAGGAGAGGTAAATTATGCACTTCTTTGCCGCGCGAGGGCTGAATGAGGTGGAAATCGACTCCACACTTCCCCTACATGTTAAATGATGTTTAGATCTGGTGACGGGGGAAAACCAGACCAGGAATCTGATTTAATTCGTGGAAAACCACCACAAACACACGGCGCAGCTACCGGAGTCCTGTAAAATTGCCTCATATACGTCGGCCATTACACAACAGTGCGAAGTAATTGTCGGTCCTAATGAGTCCCGTGAGACGGCTGCCTATGCTATTAAAGACCAACAGTTGACAGCGGACAGCATATTCTAGCTTTCTCTGCAGGTAAACTCAGCAGAGTGCAGGAAAGAGGTCTTATTTCTCTTCTTACTCTGGGTAGCCTACTGAATGTCTTTGCCCGCCTCTCTCTGCTTTTCGTTTTCACCAGATGCCCTCGAACTTACCCTCCTTCCCCCCATTACCTGACCTCCCCCGCCCCACCTGCTCACCTGTCCTCATTTTCCTCATCTTTCCTCCAGCTATTTAACCAGCCTATTCTCATTCACCCCGTCACTTCACCCTAGTCGCTATATTGTTTTCTCGTTCCTTTTTTCTGCTTTCCAGCAACTGCCTCCTGAACCTGCGTTTTAACCTTTCACATACAGAATCTTAAGTCTTTCACTACCAATAAATCACTTGAGTCATCCCGCTGCTTCTGCTCTGGGCACTGTCTGCTTTCTTAAAGGCAATGTATTTGGCTTGGGGATGTTTAACAGATTACATATGAGGTCAGTGCCATTGTGTTTACTAGCTCTCCCAGGAGGTGTCTTTGTATCTACATTTTTTTAATTGCTGTAAAAAAAAAAAAACCCAACATATTACACATAATCTTTTTACACAATTGGTGGGAGCGCTCTGTTTTTTTGCAGCACAATTTTATATACACATCTGGGGAACAAGATATGTAGGTCAGGGCACGTTATAGTGAACACGCTGGCAGACAGTGGCCTCCTCATCCAGCAAACACAGGGCGCCACTAACACTAATTTGTAGTTGTGTTTCAGCCACCTGATGAGTGTTAATCAGACACTCACTCTCCTTTTAACTCTGTTTTTGGTCTCAAACAGCTTCCGAGTGAAATACCTGTCTCCACAGATATCTCTATCTTTACCGTGTTCACCTGCCATCTGCTAACGTTGTCTGCATGTCATTAGCAGGTAGTGTAGTAAGTTTGCCTGCCATGCCTGGGTTTGGGTGCGTGTAACACCTAAACAAAAAGCCTGGATCACTGGCAGCGACCGATTTCACATTGCATGTAGTCGTTTGACCCGTTGTTAAAGGATAATTTCACCCAAAAAGAGGCAATTTGGAGAAGATTCAGTCAGATGCAGATGGGAGATCTGATGTTTTTAGTCCACAAAAATATTTCTGGAGCTTCACAGCAAAACAGCGATGCACGAAACAGCTCGTCTCCAGAAGTCCCCGATGTGTAGCTCACTTGAAAAATGTTATTTTCACCCCTTCAGTGCAGTCGAGATTGTTCGTCCACTTCAGATCGGGCATGTGCAAACACTTGGGATCATGGGGCTTTTGTAGACTTATTAGACAAATTAAGCTGGGTGAGCTGTATAGAGCCATTTTATGTGTTTTGTGTGTATGTGTTTTTTGTTTTTTTTTTCATTTGAAAACACGTCTACTTCAGTTGTTTAGGATGCAATGCTGCAATAAGCTCCATGAAATGTTTATCTACTCACCCACTTTCCACTTAGTTAGTGCAGCTCTGGCTGTAGTTCATTCCAACTATTTCATGAAAGCAATGTTTTTGTTTAGTCCTCATATCAAGAATTAAACACTAACCACCACTGCTGGCATCAATTTTGCACACTGATTCCAATTTCACCGTCATTATTTTGTGGATGATACATCCACAATTCAGACACTAACGTCTTGCTGGAACTGATGGTTGCATCCTTTTAGTTTAAAAAGTGGTGATTATCCTCTTTTGAAGCGGACACATAACCGACAATTTAGTTAAATTTCCGATTAAAGAAATACTGCAAGAGAAAATAAGGCATGCCTGATGACATGTTGATAGCGGCGGCTAATGTTAGTGTGTGTACTCTGATTTTGAAATAAGGGGATATTAAAATTATTCTATGAAAGAAAAACTGATGATTATTTATGGAAGTATTCTGGGCTTTTTGTAATCACAGAAAAACTCTCCAAGTTCCTGGAGGACAGTCTTGGACACAAACCCTGATTATTTTGACTTAACATTTGCTAAAATATCATTACATATGCTTTATAATCTTGAATGAAAACATGATTGTGCAGGGCCTGTTCAAAATCAAATAGCTTTTATTAGAGGCAGATTATTCTGAATTACTGCTCTAATTAGAAGAAATCCTTTGTGGAGATGCAGTATTTCACCAAGGCGTACAATATCAAGTGATTATCTGTTTAGCCATATTGCCCAGCTCTACCATTTGGCTGTATTGAGTTGGAAATGAGCCATGGACTTAATATGCACGTACGCGCTGTAGGCCTGGACGGGTTTCTTGTGCTTGTTTTCAATTCAAAGTCGATTTCTTCTCGGTACTGGTTTCTATTAATTTGTCCACCCACTCTGTCTGTTCCTTTGGAAACCAAGACACAGCCACCAATCTGCAGCGCTTCCAGTGGGAAATGGGAACTGGTTGGACCTGTTCGTCTTGCTGCATTGTACATAATCACTTTCTTGTTCTCTTCCTGTCCTGGCCCGTGACAGTCTCAGCGTTATTACTGAAGATTTACTGACCCGATTTCTGCTGGTAACCACTTAATTTTCATTTTGAAAGATGGACACTGCAGGTTTACTGTTGGGCCTGAAACGTCTCGTCCCTCTAGAGCAGATACACTCGTGTCTGCTGGTTAAAATGAAGCTGAACATGTGCTTTTTTTTTTCAGCGGGACTATTTGCAGACACAACTTGACTTTTTAACAAGTCAGAATGGACAAAAAAATAACATAAACACACAACATAACCTCTACAACAACTAGATGAGTCTCGACAAATTTGAGTCCAATCTTGGACTGCAGCGCTGGCCAGACTCCATGTTTTAAATGCACAAAATCTGTGAGATTTGGACCAAAGACAGACTGTTTACAGGGCCAAACGTAGCAATTTCCGGCTGAGAAACTTCAACATCTCTAAATCACTGTTAAAGTTGGAATCTAAAATGAAGCTCAAACAACAATACGGCTGAATTTCTGCATGCCAAATTGCACGCTTTACCAGTATTTCCATGAGTTTGGTCTGCTCGGCCCATTGTGATGCAAACAAGAGGGCCATACGAGTGCAGGGCGAATGAATTGGAACAATGCTGAAAGTGCGAGCTATAAGAATCTGGACAGCTGTCAGGGTGCAAGGGTGTACATTTAGCGGTAAGGCAGTGATTTTACTTTACCACGATGTAGCTGTGTGTTTACGTTCAGGTGGTCGTTCTATGTTGGCAGCCCGTTTCACAGTTTGTCAGTCGGGGTCGAAGTTCCGTTTAAAGGTAAAGTATGTCTTGAGGCTGTGATGTTTTCTTCTCCAGGAAATGTTCAGAATTATTGTTTGTGCTGCCTTGGACCAAGGATATAACAATAATAAGACTTATCCTCCAAAAAGAAAAAGACACTATGAATGCTATGCATCACCTGTACAGTTAACTGTCTTGACCTGGGCTGCATTTAGCCATGAATATGTTGGCCATATTCATGATTAATCAAATAACCTTGAAGTCTTTTTGAACAGGCAGAGAAAAAAAGCCACAAAAAGAAGTTAACAGAATCCTCTAATTGCTTGATTTGTCAAACCAACAGCCCAAACCCCGAAGACATTCAGGCTACAGGATGTCAAACAAAGAAAAGCAAAGAATCCACCTAGAAGTCGGAGGACGACTGCTCCAAGTTTTAACCTGAAGAATCTGACTCAAGCAGTCCGTCGACTGTCAAAATGGCTGCTGATTCATTTTCTTTTGACTGACTACTCGATTAATAAACTAACCACTTCCGCTCTGGTGGCTGCAGATATTAAATGTCCACTCGAACTCCAGAAAAATAACTTTGAAGCAATGGAATAGCTTCACATCATAGTCCCAGACTCCTTCTGCTAACAAAACTACCTAACTTGAAACATTTGTCTCTACAAAAAAATAAATAAATAAAAAAGCAGCACCAGAGAGCGCTGTGTGTACTCCCATACAATCCAACAAATACACAGCCGCCATACTGCTCCTCAATGCTTCAAAAACAGAGAAAGGGGCTTCTGTAGATGCAACGCTTTCCTCTGCTGCCAAGTTTCCCTTGTGCTGTGGCTTAGCCCAACACTAGCGTAAAGGATGCATGCTTCTTTTATTTTATTTTCAGCCCCCTGCCTCCGTGTTTTTTTTTTTGTTTTTTTTTCTCTTCCTTCTCCTCCAGTACATCATTCTTTTGGGTGTTTGTGCGGTGTCCCTTAGTTACAGGATAAGAGACCCAGCAGCTCAGAGAGTTAAAAGCCTGCCCTGTCCCACTCATACGAACATGACCATCAATAATTCACCCTCATCGGGAAGCATTATCTAACAGCCTTATGAAAATTTAAAGGTTGTGGGTGACAACACAGAACCATGAAGAAAGTGCCCCGTAAGAGGACACTCCAGGTGACAACAATGTATCTTAAAGCAGAAGGCGGGCTAAGACTTGTCTGTGACGCCGTGCCAGCCAGGCCCTGTGCAGCTGATTTAACCGTTATGCGTAAAAAAAAAAAAAAAAAAAAAAAAAAAAAGACAGACGCCTGGCCGAATTAAGGCAAAGTCAAGCAGAAGAGCTCCCCTCGCCTCCACCAGCACAGGGGTGGAAGCATTTGCTCGGCTGTATTAACGCCCAGGCTCATTCTCATTGACAGTGAAATCCCTCTAAGCCTAGATCAATTACATCCAGCTCTGCTGTAATTAAAATGTCCTAACAAAGGTCTTAGGCGCACTGCACAGAAACCTACCCATTGAAAATAAGCTCAGTCCAAATTATTGCACCGTCTCCTAGAAAATAGTTAAAGATTAGATTCAGGCTTTTCCTTTGCTGGATAAGGCAAAAAAAAAAAAGTGTCCATGCATGGCTGTTGTGCTCCAAATAAGTCTTTTACATCTCTTAATAAGGTCAAGTAATGATTTAAGATAGGGTGTAACCTGCATGAGCTCACATGAAGCACAATTATGCCGCCATATTTTTAATCAATGCAAAGCACATTAAATAAAAAATACTCATTAATCGACGGTACACAAAAAAAAAAGGAGCCCCGTGCTTGTTTTCGCCGCCCTTAACTATCAAGAAAACTAATTATTTGTTCTTTTAAGTTCGTGTGATGCCTGACTATGCTCTGCCGAGGGATGACATAATGCTTATGAGTCTCCTAATTAAAACTCAGCAGTGGAGTGATTAGCAATCACAACTCCACTCTTCAAATATCAAGATCTGATTTGCTTGGCTGATCAACAACAAGGTTCCTGCTCTCGCTGCATCTCACAGAGCCTGCAGTCTCCCCCCACCTCTCTCTCTCTCTCTCTCTCTCTCTCTCTCTCTCTCTCTCTCTCTCTCTCTCTCTCTCTCTCTCTCTCTCTCTCTCTCTCTCTCTCTTCTCTCTCTCTCTCTCTTCTCTCTCTCTCTCTCTCTCTCTCTCTCTCTTCTCTCTCTCTCTCTCTCTCTCTCTCTCTCTCTCTCTCTGTGTGTTTTAAGGAGGCTTCTGAAATGGAGGAAATCAGCACAACTCCACATGAAAGGGCACAGCTGAATTTCAACTTCTATATCGCTTTTTTTTCTCTTTTTTTTTTCCTCGCTAAAGACGCCATTCACGTCGCAATAAAATTAATTTTAATTTTCTTTCACGTCGGCCGCCAGCAAATCAGAAAAACGGATTACACACCGTTGCTGACGAGCGTCTTAAATGTTGTTGGTGGTTTTTACATGATAATTCATCATTCTGCGAAACCTTTGCGAAAAAAGAAAAAGAAAAAAAAAAAGAGCCATCAATAATATTACTTATGGCAGCCACCGAAATTAAACTTGAAAGCTGTTCCCCTGGTTGTGCAGAGGAGGGACCGCTCCACAGACACAGAGAGAGCAAGATGGCTGACTGCACTGACACATTGTGAAAGCGCGCCTTGCCATCCTAGGTAATAGATTCTCTTTGCCGAGCGACTCCCACCGCTTCTCATCTTCCGTGACAACGCCTGCCAATCAAAGCCGCGGGAACATTCGAGGGGGCTCTGACAATATCTCCTCACCTTGAAAACACATTGGCCTCATCGCGAGACGCCCAAGTCACACCAAGTAGGCATCAAATAGCCATTAGACATGGCAGACAAAGAGGCGGCGGACTAAAGGTGATGATCCGACGTGAAAACAGCTCTCTGGAAATTCGCTTTTAAAAGCATACTTTCTGTACATAAAGCCGCGACAACAAACGCCAGCAGCGAGGTGGGAGGTGTAAGAATGCATGTGGCGGGATTTTTATGATAATCTGAGAGCTGCAAAATGTACGAAAATATTGAATTTAGCCTTTCAACGCGGTGAATATGTTTATGTGAAAGCTTTTAATAGAAGACTTCGAGCCCGGCAGAAGACTTATTTGGGGAAGTAAAACATTAGTTTGGGTGTTTACCTGTTCCATTCCCCTTTTCTTCCCTGCGCAGAACGAGATATAACAATGTTACGCCACATCAGCCGAGTGATTTACATTTTTATGCGATTCATGAATACCATGACGGAGGACAGGGGAGAGATTTCTCTGCAGTGAGGCATGTCCTGAACCTCAATTTCTGGGATAATTACATGATGGGCTACTATTTAGGAATTTGGGGAAGAGAAAAGCACTTCCACAGTTGGAAGACAGATGACCCGTCAGATACACCTAATACCAAGAAACAGCCCTCAGCCTTTAATCTGCACACTTCCTGTGACCTGTGCTATGACAGAACCAAATAAAGAACACTATCTTTGTATCCCCCTGAGACAGAGCAGTGTCCTCGTATGCTAATGCCGGGCCGGTGCAGGAGAAGAAGCTCCGAGGGCGGCCCAGACAACTCACAGGTCACTGCTAATCTTCTGATATATGGAGCCTAAAGACCCGGGACACATCCATCACACGCCGCCAACGGCTCCCCAACCGAGCGAGATGAGCACACACTAAAGAGTTAACACACACACACACACACACGAAGGGACCACTGATGATCCATCACTCAAGAAGCAGCCTCCTTTTGAGCGCAGCGACACCGAGGGGGTAGCTTTCTTAGCAGAGGCTCTGCGTTGAGCGCGCACAGAGGCCTGCGTGACTGCTAGACCTAAGCTCCAAGCCTCTGTTGATCATTAAACATCCATTTTGAACCAGTGGGGGAAAGTTAACTGTCATTTCAAACACAGGGGGAGGCAGCATGGGAGTGCTGTTTTCCTCCTCCCCTCGGATGTGATGAGGAGCGACACCATATATCCATCCATCGGGTTAACTACCCTAACGCATAATCATTCGTTCCAGTCGTCTGTCTCTTTATTTTATTTTCGAGGCGAGCCACCAAATAGCTACTCTGGGCTTTTTCATCGCGGTTAAATGAGAAACTCACCCCGAGGCTTTTTCTTTTTTTTTTTTGGTTCAATAAATAAAAATGCCCCCTTTATTTTTATTTTTCTTTTTTAAACCTGCACCCTGTATTCCTCGTCCAACGTGGCCAAATGTGAACAACGAGTGTGAAGCTTCCATGTTCTTTCGAGAAATAAAAAACGAAATGATTAGGAGGCAGTTGGAGGAGCGCCTCTTCACAGCATCACAGCAGTAAATGTCAGGTTCGGTGTCAGCCCCTCAGAATCAGAGACTACTTTCTAGACCATTTTGCAGCAACACTCACCCAGGAAGAAATCCATCCGAGGAGGGGGCACTGATGCCAATTTCTCCACCGATAGCGGCCTCGACGGAGCAGAAACTCGCACACCTCTCCTCCTCTTCAGCAGGCTTTTTAATAATTTGAACAACCAGGCTCGGCTCAACACACCACAGCATGGTTCCCCGCTCCACTCCACACACTTCTTTTTTTTTTTTGCCTTAACTCAACAAAACTTACTATGCTCGCTATTGTTTTCGCTCCTGCCCTATCCTCCTACACGAAGCGCAACACAGAGGGCCCTGTTCTTTGGGGCGTTTGTCAGAAACCCTTGCAGGGAAACATAGGAAACCACTAGCAGGAAGGAGGTGCAGACTGGCGAAAAGTCAACAAAGAATTTCAGCCAAACATCTAAAATTGATTATGTGTAACTGATGCAGAAGTATTTCACCTCCTCAAAAACCGTCTCACCCACCGATCGTGCGTCTCCCTCGTTTTCGACCTCTCCCTCTGTCCATTTGTTTGTCCAACTTCTCACAGCGAGCGTGTCAGAGGAATTGAACAAGACAGCTGTCAAACCCGTCCGCCGTGAGTGAAGATGGCAGGTGAAGTCCTCTTTTTTTATTTTTTTTCATTTTATTCCCCTCCTTCCTGCTCTCTGGGTTCCAAACTCCCACTTCTTCTCCAAGTTTTTCTTTTTTATGTTATTTTGTCCGAACAAAGGCAGCAGGGGAGGGGAGGGGGAGGAGGGGGAGGGGGGGACGAGCCTTCCCTTCTCCGGCAGGTTGGGGCGCAGTTGGCTCGTGTTATTACCCGGGAGCAGGACGACCATGAAGGGGCCACCGACCCCTACTGCGCTCCTCGATGGCATTTACATTCCCTGTCTCTGCGTAATAACATCTCACACGCTTGCACTTTCTTTTCACCATTAACCTTACGCTGCTACACTCCTTCCAAAGTGAGGCCACGGACAAAGGCGAGAAAGCCCCTGTTTTTTTTTTGTTCCATGCGTTCTCTCTTTGTGTGCGTGGTCGAAAACGAGTGTTTATTTCTCCTCGACCAAATTGCCTAAAATTGCAGAGAACATTAGGCCATGTAGCACAGGACAAAGAAGTGAGAGGGGAAAAAAAGAGGGAAGGAATCCGTCAAAATAAACAGTGTCTTTCTGCGTTCTCTCACTGACAAACAACAGCTGCACAGAATGGGAAATAAATATTATCTCTGCGACAGAAAAACAATCAGACACCACTAGGTGCTCGGAGTGACTCACGGAGCCTGAAATGCTCTGCGTCTTTACATCGACACTCACTGAATGTCGAATTAAACCCCGTCTTTATTGTGCTAAGGAAGCCACTCGAAAGCAAATTCACTTTGGAGCTTCTGCCGCGGCCGAAACACAGGTCGGAATATGCAAACAGAAGTTGTTTATGCTTTATTTTTCTTCCTTCCCTCGGCCTGGACGCAGCGGTTTCTCATTGCAATTGAAAATAAATCGCAGACCTTTGTTGATGTTTCATGCTCGCGTGGAGACGTTCTGGGGGGGGAGAGAGAGAGAGAGATACTGTAGCAGACTGAAAAATCTTTTTAACATGACCACGTCTCTGAGTTGCCGTCCAGAAAATGTTCCACTAAATACATGGCTTGTTGCTGCGAGATTATGACCGGGCAAATTCTCCCAATCCACACCAAATCTGTTTCCAACACTTGCCTCTCACACACAACCAACTGCAGTGTCCAGCAATTCCCTGTCAGTAGCCTCCACCGCCGCCAGCAGCAGCAGCAGCAGCAACACTATCAGAACAAAACTGCTTAGAGGAAGGGGGCTGGTAGCTCAAGTTCTCCCCATTGAAATGCAGACACTTTGATATGGAAATTGGCAGTTACAAAAACCCGCTAGAATTCACACTAGCACGCATTGAAACCATTTGCGCAATGTGAGATGAGATGGCACTTCCCCTTCCCAAGACAACGCAGACAAATGGACCAAACCGGCACGTCTGGGGCGGGTGAGAGATGGAGTGAAGGTAGAGGAGGGTGGAGAGGAAGGAGGAGGAGGAGGAGGAGGAGGAGGAGGAGGAGGAAGAGGCAACAGAACATTTGTCCCCCCCACACACACAGACACACGCACAGACACACACAAACCCTGCTCCCTCCCTACAATCCACCGTCCCAGTGTTTGTTGGCAAGAAATAGCCCCAGCCCGAGCATTTTCAAAGTAAAACATCCCAAAGCGGCCCACAGGCGGGGGGGCACGGAATGACCTTTTCATCTCCTTTCCACTGATGGGCCATGTCAGTATCATCCCATTCTTTATTTGTCTATTCCATCCAAAATGGCTGGCGTGACAGGGTGGGGGAAAAAAAAAAAAAAAAACTTCTCCGCCACGGTCACAATATGCTTGAATTTTACGTGGTGGCAAGTCAATTCCTCACACCGCGCATATGACGGCCTCTGGAATGTTGCAGTTTTTCTTTCTCTTTGCTCAAAAAAGTCTTTGGGTTTTGAAAGAAAAAAAAGATTTGAAACAAGTCATCATCCATACTTCCACTTTGCACGAAAAAAGGCTGTTATATAAGTGAACGGCGGCTTCGGGCAGCTCTCGGTTCCCCCTCAACTTGTCAGTATGGCTTATATAATGTTGCACCACTATCCTGATTTGGCATTGACGGTATGGATTTACGTGTAAAGGTTATTTAACCTTGATATTTCAGTCCACCGCTGGCCGTGGCCCTCCTGGGGGTTTTCTCACTCAAGTCTATGCAGGGCCCCCTATCTCTAAAAGCTTCACGTGAGAGTGAGATATGGTTCCCTGAGCCTGTAAAAAACTGTGTCTGTGTGTGTCTATGTGTGTGTGTGTGTGTGTGTGTGTGTGTGTGTGTGTGTGTGTGTGTCCCATCATCACACATGGCTGGCTCGGGTCTGTAAATTATACATGCTCTGTGAAATGATCTTATTTTATAGCCGCAAAATGGAGAGAAGTAAATGGAGACAGTAACTGACATCCAACTACTCAGCTACCCGGTGTCCTGGACCGGGGTGGAGATGTTTGTGTGAGCTCTTCTTTTTTGTTTTGTTTTCTTCACCATGTTATCACGCCCGATTTGTCACCACTGAATATCTTATAAATCCTTTCTTTTGAAGGGTCAGGGGTTATTTATAGGTGTTTTTCTTTCACATCCAAGACTTTCTTCTGTCTGGGTGTTCAACCAAAAAAAAATATTATATATATATATATATATATATATATATATATATATATATATATATATATATATATATATATATATATATATATATAACCTATAATATATTTAACCTCTTTCACATCTGAAAGCAGCTCCAATGTGAAATTTCTTTCTTCTTCTTTTCTTTTTTTTTTTTTTGTAAATACACATTTTGTCATGCAATACATCTTTTGATTTAATTTGTATGCGCTCACAATCCACATGGGGGGGATCCTATTAGACAAGCAACTTTACATTAATCAGAAGTCTGGAGGCAGCAGACGCCGGGGCTGCAGAATAACATGATAGCCCACCATGCCACGGGGCCGTGCGTATTGATCTCATCACAACACTTTTAAACTGCCGGAGGAGCCCGTGGGCCCGTTTTTCTGACATTTTGCCTTCATCACATCCTGGGAGTGTAAATAAATGGTATCGATTCAGAGAGGCATAACCCAGCATCTCCCCTCTTGAAAGACTCAAAACATCCTCCTTTTATAGGGAAAAAAAAAGGCTACTTACAGTGGGTACGCCGTGCCAAAATATGGATCCCGGCATGGAGTGTGAATTTCAGATGAACACCAGGAGCCCCCTTTCCTCTCTTCTCCTTCTCCGTTTTTCAGAAGAGGCCCCCAGAAACTAAGCGGCGGGTCGCACAAAGACGGCGGGTGCTCGGCTGCATGCTCCACTTTCTTCTTCTTCACAGCGGACACACGGCGCTGGTGTTTCCAGTGGCAGGTTTCTGTTCAAGCCGATACGGCCCGGACCGGACGGATAGCTCCATGGCGAGTGGGGTGGGTTGGTGGGGGTGGTGGGAATGGTTCTGTTCTGTTCAAAAGTAATGATCGTTACTTGCCCCCTCTTCTTCCTCCGCCACCTCCGCCTCCTCGTCCTCCACTAGTGCGTGCACCCTGGCTCCTTCCGACTGGAGCGCTACGGCTTGACTGCATTAAAAAAAAAAAAAAAAAAAAAAAAAATACAAAACCGGAAAAAAAAAAAAAAAAAAAAAAAAAGAGCACTTCAAGGAGACGAGATGCGCCCGTCGGTCTCGCCACGAAATGAAACTCCGAGCACGTCTTCCACACTGTCAAGTCTTGTCTGAGACGTCTCCGGCTTGGTGGGGGACCCTGGTTCACAGATACAGCCCGGAGAGGGGTGGTGCGACTTCTCGAGTCTGGCTTTCGGTGCGCTCCCGGTTGTTCCCCCTGCGCCTCATCCACACGCCGCGCAGACAGTCGGAGCTACAACCGGACTGGAGGCGAACAAGGCGAAGGAGAGACGGCGCACCGGTCCCCTGCTCTGCAGCAGCTGGCCGTGGAGGGGCGGCGCGCAAAACCTGGAGCGGATCGCCTGCCAGGGAGCGGACTGGACTCCTGATGCTAATTGTGACAGCCCGCATTGAGGCTAACGTTAAACCCCCTTATATCTGGTGTGTGTGTGTGTGTGTGTGTGTGTGTGTGTGTGTGTGTGTGTGTGTGTGTGTGTGTGTGTGTGTGTGTGTGTGTGTGTGTGTGTGTGTGCTCAGATTTAAAGCACAAACAAACATCTGCTGTGTGTTTCTCCAAGTTTTCTAGACTTAGACAAACCTAGAAGCCCTTTTTTTGTTGTTTTTTTCTTGCTTGTTTTGTTGTTGTTGTTTATATCAGGATCCCCTGCTGTTTAATCAGGAGTGCAAAAAAGTCCAAGGCCAGTCATTACTAAGAAAGCATGCTACTGAAAGCAGCTCATATAAATAGCATACTAATTCTCTTTTCCTGCTGGATTTTTTGGTATTGTGGGCAGCAGTTTTTTCACCTGGATAATTAGAAGTTTGTAACAACAGCGGCAAATAATGAGGCCGACTTCGACTTGTTTTAATTGGGCGAGTGCACAGACTTCAGGAATAAAGTAGGTTAGTAAACGCAGAAGGTGGTAAAGAAGAAAAAAATCCACCTTCTATGAGAAGCGTCTGACTATGTTTAACAAGGGGGTACATATAACGGAGTCATGCTACCTGAGACATCTGGCTGTTTCATGTACAATATTATATGTAGCCTACAGTGTTGCTACATAACTGCATCAAACCCAAACACGCTTGAAGGAAAATGGCAACAGAAATTTGACCCTCAGCCTTAACCGTGCACAAAAGGAACACAATCATATTCGCACAATCATGTTCTCGAGGGCACACAGTGCTCATTTAGAGAGCCGAGCAGACGCTTCTATATGTTGCAGCGCTCTCAATATCATACGTTATGCATATATTCACAGCGAGAAATCCCATTGTTCATTGCCTCCCTTTGAATTTTTTACTTGTCGACACGGAAAAGCATCTGAAACAGGATTTAGGCCCCGAGATGGTAAAAACAGCTCGACTGAAATCTCAAGGATTTGTTTGCATACATTTGATTGTCATTGTCAGTCCCTTACATAGATATATGTTAGAGCCTCTCAAAACCACAACAGCTTCATAGATACATTTGTTTATTATCGATTTGTAGCTTTTGCATCAAGTGAAAAATGCTATTTGACTACACGCGGGGAAAAGGTAAATGTTTTAAGCCTTTATAATGTCTAGTTGTGTGATTCTTCAACTATTTGTTTTATACAAGAAAACATAAAGTGCCATTCTGGCGTTTTTCCTAATGCTCGGGGAAGCCATAGTTTTCCATTCATTTCTCTAGCATATGAAAATTGGTTAAACTGTTGTTTGCTTGAGCTGTAATCCATCATAGTTCAAAAGAAAAGTTTGTTAATTTTTTGTTTGATTTTATACACTTTTGATGCAGTGCAGTCTTCAGTTAAAGTAAATGACCACTCAGTAATAATGTAAATGTTTTTACTAGTCTCAATTTCAACTGTGATGCATTTTTAGTTTGTCAACTGATTTTGTACTGTATGGAAATGAATAGAAATCAGTGGCTGCCAGGATGGATTTTTTTTTCGATTTTGAGGCATTTTCCGTTTTTCAACTGATTTCTACACTGTATAGACATTAACAGAAGTCAATGGTTGCCAGGACAACATTTCAAAAATACAGCAGCATTGTTTACACATTTCTTGGTATTATTGTAAAATGTACAGGATTTGCAGAAAAAGGACTATGTTATGCTATGTGCTGCATTAAAATATGATCATGAGGCAGTGAAGACTGTCACATCTCATGTCAATGGCCGCCAAGAAATACAGCAACACCGTTTACAAATCGTTCAGCTTTGAAGTTAGGTGTACACCATTTGAAAGTGTACTATATTATAGCAAATTATACTGGTTTTGTGCAGCAGTGCAGACTTTTAAATCCATCTGCCATTAAAGTGAATTATCACTCAACAGGTATGTCATTTCTTTTCAGTCGTAATTTCGATGATGATGTATTTTTAGGTTGTTAACTGGTTTCGATAAGCAATGAAAATGAGTGGGAGTCAACTGTTGCTAGGGTCGAATTTCTAAAATACATTACCATGGTTTACAAATACGTTAACTTTGAACAAAACTGTACACCATTTGTAGAGACCTAGTGCAGGTTAATGGGATTTTCAGAGAAACGTGAAATTGTATGTATTGGTGTCTAAATCTTTGGAAAAACACATACAGTGAGCTCCAAATCAAGTTGTTTTTATGCCTTTATGTAAGAGTAATAATGATCTACTCAATAAACAAACAGCAGCATATATATTTAATTAAGCTATAAGGTGAGTGGGTGATATCTATTCATTAAGCAAAGGAAACAAAGCATCTCTCTAAACTGCATAATGTAGATCATTTCAAGAAGATTATCATACTGGGAGATAAAATAATAAAATGTCCTGAAGGCACAGTACAAATCATTATAGCAAAGTTGTTGATCAAGGCTCTCAGTCATCTGGGTCATGGTGAATCTATGTGCTGTATCGTAGGCAACTGGACTTGTGTGGATTTTTATGTATTCTTGGTAATTTTGTTGCTTGTTGCCGGATATCACCATTAAATTATTTAGGTGGAAAGTATTGTCTCTGTTTCCTCAGATGGCCTGCCTTTAAATGAAGCAATAACCCATGATGCAAAGAGGAAATTTCTTGCATTAGACTTGCCTTCATGTTTAAAGCACACAGCGTCTCTGCCTTGGTTACAAGGGGGGGAAAATTATCCTGATTTTTATGGTGGTGAACGGCGACCAGGATTGTAACTGACTTGGCACCTCCAAAAAAACATGAAACTATAACTGAGTTAACTGGGAATGATTCGGCTTTGTCAATGAAATTACACTTCAAAGCTGAAAGCCCATTAGGATTTCACTGTAAGCTGCAAAACATTAGCATTAAATTGCCATTTGCAAACAAATGTGATATAATCTTAATGACAAACTGGACAACCGCATGTTTGTGCACGGCAGATTCCCAATTATTTAGTCATGATTTGTTGACTGCTTTGGAAGTGGCAGCTGCAGGCTACATATTTTTCCATCTTGCAAATGCAGGAACAAATCAAATGAAGAAATAAATGTATTTCATAATGTTCTGACTTTTTCAGTCACCACACTGGGGCTATCATTAGAAACCAGTACAGCCATTATCAGCCAAAAGCAACACAGCACATTACCGGTTCATGAGATATGTAATTTTTACCTGTGCCGGTACAACCAGCTGTGTCCTCTTTGTGAGTCAAGGTGTCTCTGCACATCCACCTATCTCCTCGGGGGACATGCGATTTTTAACATGCTGTCTGAGCTCTGTCATTCCGTCTCTAAATACCATGTCAAGTTTCTGTTGTCATTTCTCAGCAATCGATGTACTGAGAGGAAAATGATCTGCCCAGCTGGAAGCTGGTTTATGGTAACATTTTCCTCAGGTTTCGCAAAGTTCAGCCCCATGCAGCTTTCTTTTGAACATGATATTATACTGTTAGTGAGAGCTTTCATTCTTTCTCCAACACCGATTCTATTTTTAGATCCTTTACTTCTCAGCATTGTAATAAAAGAGCTACCTCAGTCGTGCGAAATCAGGAGGAGGACATATTTGCCTGAGAAAAGTCTGTCAGAGAACAAACACTCGATTGCCAAGATTGGAACTACTAATGTCCTAAATATCATTTCTCCTCTCTTCGCTGCGTGAGCCGAAGTACACAGCCAGGTCAGTGGTCTCTGTTACACGTGGCTTCAATAAAAAACAGTCCCCAAGCCGCATAGGGGAAATGTGAATTTGGGTCAAATTCACCAGGTGGAAAAGGGAGACAGGATTAGTGCAGAGCTCGCATGTTTTCTGAGGCGTAGTTTTACATAATAAAGAAAAAGCAGGGTAAAAGAAAGCAGCTGTAATGATGCTGATCCACTGGCACATATTCTTATTTAGAGAAACAATGTTTATGTATGGCCTACTACTGAAAGTGCAAACTCTCTATTTCATTTGAACTGACCCGAGAGAGCTCGGTTTGCTGGTGTTTTATTCATTGTGGTCAATGCCGAATATATGTAAATAAACACAGCCGGCCCTTGTCTCTGTTTCTTCTTCTCCTTTTTTTCTTTCTTTATTCCTTTAGGACTGATGACGTAGTCAGGAAATGCCTTGGTTTGCTCTTTTCATTCCTGCGTTCAATGTGCAATGAAACCCTAAGTAATGTCACCAAAGGGCTCAAAGTTTCGCTGCTGACTCATCTTGAAAGAGCTAATACATTTCACTGTGAGAGATCAGTCGTTATCATAAGAACAGACTTCGCGCTGTAATTACGGGTCTCTATCAATCTCCACTTTAAGCCGCACTGAAATCACAGCAGCGCAAAAAAAACCCAACAGCATGCTCCCCTATTCTTGTATGGTTCGCTAACTTCTTACCATAGATTCACGTCCACAGTTGAACTAGCTTTTGCTTATTGAATCTGTGTAAATTAACTTTGGGGAGAATAATTACCATCCATACACATCACATCACCAATGACTGCTTGTGGTTGCGACTCCTTTACAGTATGTTATAGATCAGAACAGACACAAACATCCTACTGGCTCACACTCAGTGTTGAGGGGGTTACTTTAAAATATATGATACAGTTACTAATTACCTGTGAAAAACTTAAGTCAGTAATGTAGTCCAAGTATCACAATATTAACGCAATGTAACTTGATTACTTTTGGATAAACGTAGTATCAAACATTCGTAAATAAAGAAAAGATGAAGTAAATATCAATAAGTTGGGTTCTGCATGAAGGTGAAATATGTCAAAATGTAGTTTGAAACATTCAAATATCAATAACAATGATCAACAGAATGTGAGGAAGTAACATTTTGTCTTTAATGTGTATTGTGTTAAAGAGATGTCTTTTGAAGTTAGCATGCTAACCAACTAAACCTTCTCCCAGCAGTCCAAAGCTTCTGTTCTAGTGATATAAAAACCAGCACTTCCCCTGGTAGTCCTGCTGGCCGCCCTGCTTACTGAGCTAACAGTGGCTACAGTCATGGATAAAAGGAATACAGTTAGCAAGAACTCCTGGGATATGCTTCCCTATTTGTTGATGAAGGTTCTCATTCAGGTCATCAGTTTCTTGAAGACATTTCACCTCTCATCCAACAGGCCTCTTCACTTCTAACATAAATGGAGGGGGGGGTTGCAAGCTTTAAACCCTGTCGTTTCATTACAGAGTCGTTCAGGGCACGTGTGAACACTGAGTTTCAGAGTCAGAACGGCCACGTGTGAGTCGCTGACCCAGCCGGCCTTCATGTGGGTCGTTAGGGCAGTGCTAGGTGAGCCCTGGTGTGAAGGATCCTGTCAGAATACACACTTGTGTATCCAGTTTCTTTCAAGACCAAAGTGATGCTGTGTGCGAATATGTTGCCATGTGTGCACAGGTGTATGGTTACAGACAAGCCAGTTATTCTTTATCTTTTAAACTGCAATCCTGTTTATCCCTTTTTTACTGAATGGCTATGTAATCTAATCACGTTTCTTTTCTGTAACTTCACTGATTACATATTCCCATTACACATATTCCGTCGCTCACTTTGTTCATCAACACACATCAAAATTTGTACAACTGTACATTTGTATTTGCACTTTGTAGGTGCGTTGTATGAAGTACAGTAACGTTACTGATATAATTACTTCATCACAAGTAAAACTACTGCTATTCTTCTCAAACAATACTAAGAGTAGAAGTTTCTTTCTAAATGTTGAGGACATCGGGTCTTCATCAGCCCGTTTATCAGATAACCATACTGGCTACAAAAATGCAGATGAGAGGTTTAGATATTCATTCAAATTGGACTCAGTAATCATTTTGCTTCCAAAAATAACTAAGTACATTACATGGTCTAATGCATACTAAAGTATGAGTAAAATTATACCCCAGTACCCCAAAAAACAGACTTAATGACAGTAATTTGAGTATGCGTAATGAGTTACTTCCACCCCTGATAATAACACACCCGCTGCTTTGAAATTCCACTCATGTCACTGATTCCTTCGCTTGAAAATTAGCTGCCGACACACAAGAAAACAGCAGCATGCATGCCTTAATTCAAAGTCAACTCCACTTCTTGTGAATCCAGACTTCAGATGTTACACTGGATTATAGGGGTGCTAATTAAATCTTTTTTTGTGGTAGGTTTTATGTGGCATTTTTCAGCCGCAGAGACCCCACAGAGAGAGACAGTTTCAGAAGTCCTTTCACCTCGACATGTTGTCTTTGATTTTGTCCTCTCATGCGTTGTGTGTGTCCCCACCTCCTCCAAATGCGCAGTTAACATTGTGGCCCAAAACCTCATGCAATAATGTGGGGTGTTTCAACAAACATTCATGCGGTAAATAAGAGGGGAGCTGGGAATGCTGCGGTAAATACGTCTGGAGTCATTATTAGGTGGTTTTACTCATTAAGATCAAAAGCCGCAAAATTCAAAGGCGATTGCTAACTTTAAAGGGAAAAGCCATTCACTGAAAATGGAAAAAATCAAAGGGTCGACGCTCGAGTTTTTGAGGATTTTCTGTGGGATTTGATAAATGCTCTTGTTTCACGCGGACAGAAACACTCTCTGTTCTTTCCACATTGAGAGGAAGCTAATTCTTTGAATCACCCATCTCCCGGCTTATTGTGCTGAGCAGTTTTCTATAGTTCTGTAATCACAGGGCAACATGAAAACGGGTGGGCATCGTCATGATCTTGATGGTCATATAATGGCGGCTCCTGTGATGGAACAGGCTCCATTATAAGACTCAGCCGCAAGTGAACTCGACCACGTTTGGGAAGACAACAAACTACTTCAATGTAAGGGGGGGGCATTCGTTTGCACCAGCGATTAGTCTAAGATGTCTTCCCTCAATTCTTAGCAACTACGAGATAGTTTTAAACTTATCAATTAAATCAGGTTACATCATTAAAAATGTGGAGTGCATTCGCTATAGTTCATATTCCCATAGTGTTCATTTTTTCGAGATTAGTAAATCACGACACTGTCCAGTCTCTCGCAAGTTCTTAGTAACTGCTAACTAGTCTCAAACTTATTCAGTAGAATAAATCAGGTTGTACCATTAAAACGTTAAGGTTGCACCACCGTGTTTGTACAGAAGGCCAAGAGGGAAAAATGTAATTCTGGATTAGATTTGGCTCTGTCTTTACACAAAACTGAACATAGTAGCAGACATGACATCTTTATTTCTTACAGTTTTGTCTTGTTGACAGAAGAATGGGCACTCAATCACATCCTCAAATGTTATTCTTGGACTTACAAACTAATAATAATAAGTCCAGGCTTAATGGAGCCTGCACAGTTCACCAGTAGTGTAAAACAATCTAGATCCTTATGCTATAGGTCGCCCACATAAGATAAAAATATGGCTTCCATAATTTATAGGACCTGTCTGTCAGTTGAGCCCCTGCAGACCTACTTAATTTTTTCTAGGAGGAGAAACTGCATAGGGTCTGTAATACACTGAATGTTTGATGTTGGAGATTGTTGCTTCCAACTCAGCAGAATTAGGCATCTATAGCTGCAAGAGGAGCAAAAAGCTATTGGACAGCTTTGAGTTTCAGAACCATACACTATATTCTCCCTTCCAGAAGTTATGTAGTCCTCCATTTTTTTCCACCCCATGAGACTTGTGTCGACTGCGGATTCCACCAACAGAAGTTAGATCAAGCATAGAAAGTGAATTCAACTCCCTACAATAGATAAAATCTGACAAGCAACATGGATCCCGGCTTGTCTCCTCTCTAGATCTTTTTGGCTCAAAGAACTTTGCCTTTCCTCTGTCCTTGGGACGTCTGTAGAAATGCTCTTATATGGGGAAAAGCGCAGAACAAATAAATGTAATGCGCCACAGTCGCTGCTTTCCAACTGTGTGATTTGCTCCCAAAAATATCTGTGTCTCAGCCCCGAAAAACAAGCTTATCTGATAAAAACATCTCAAGTCTATGCTTGCACACATTCGAAAAAGCACTTGGGAACATTTGTTTTAATTTAGCTTCCAATGGTGCATGTTTATCTAAGAGTGTAGTTTGAAGTGTTGTTGCTCTGTTGTTGCGCAGCGAGTCTACCCCTTCGTTTTCACAAAGAGGCTGAAACACACTGAAAAAAAATGGAAACAGATGCTCATTGTTCCGGTATGAAAAAGGCAAAGAAAAAAAAGGACAGGAAGGGAGGGGGGGAAAAAAAAGATTTACAGTATCTAATGATTCTATTCGACAGTAGCTCGTAGTTAATTCAGACCTATCTTTAATAAAAAAAAAATATATATATATATAGACAGCAGAACACTAAAAACACCCTTGACGTAGCTTGTTGGCAGAAATTATTGCAGCTGAATCAAGCAGTGAATTTATTTTAAATAACATCATACGGCAGGCTGTGGTAAACTTTTTAGGAAAAGAGGAAATGGGTCATCTTTGCGTGCCAGTGAAAGGAATCCTGTCACTCAAGCAGGAGCTCTGGGACTTGCCTCTATTTTTAGACGCTGGTGCTCAGACGCATACCATACAGTTTAACCCTGACACAAACACAGACGCAATAAATAATAAATCCGCCAAACAGGAAGACATTATCCTCTCACGGGTTGGTTTCAAGTCATTAATTTGCAAAGCAGCTCACAAGGAAAATTGGGTGAAATAAACCATTTGTGCAAAAAAGAGAAACGCACGGTGGAATAGATGCTAAGAGGAACACAAGGCGGGATGGGACTGTGAATATCGTCCTCAACCCCTTTTCCAAGCTTCTGTTCCACTTACCTTTTCTCATAAAGGCTTTCTCTTGAATTGTTTTCTCAGAGAAGCTGAAGCGCCGGGGGCTGCTATCCATTTTCTGAGATAAATTGGTATAACATTTTTAAACCAACATAAGACACACGATAAGACATTCTCTCGGTGGATTTGCACAGACTGTCGGAGCTGCCTGGCTCTCCTGTTAGCGGGCTTCCACCTTTCAAATCACATCTCCACCATCTCTATTTGGGTGTTCAGTAAACTCACGTAATTCCCAGCACAGTCTATATTCACACGCCATTCACCAGCCATTTTCCCTTTGACATCCCTGCAAGTCGTATAAACATAGGCTGCAGAAACTGTCAAACTGTTATCATTTCACTGCTTTTCTGATTGATCAGGTGCAGAAAAGGTGATGGATAGCCTGTGTCAAATTGGGCCGTTTTTCAAGATAAAAAGACATATTTGACAACCCATTTGTCAAATAGGCGCCAGATGACACGTGTTGCACTAACATTATGCTAACCTATTAGCTAACATTAGCATTCAACCACTTCCTGTAACATATGTCTTCAGCAACGATGATGCGGCAACACGGGTCAGTCAGACTGAGATGAGTGCACGGTGCTTCGTTCACTTAACAGCAACTGCATACGTCTCCATGCGACCAGCTTGTCTGATAATTTAGAATGAATTCACGTCACTCCTTTCACATCCTGTGACACTATCAGACAGTCACGTTAGCTCAGAAGTGGTTGAATGCAAAATGTTGCGTTGATTGGTTGTCAAGAATGTTGTTTCACCTTGAAACACGTCCTGATGTCGCTCCAGATATCATTGTTCATCATCCAATTAGTTGCTGATCAAAAAGTGAAAAGATAAGCATTCGCAGACTCCCTCTGTTTATACAACTTCGCAATCCTGGAACAGAGCAGCTTTAATAACATCCCAGCATTTTAGCTTGACTGTGTAAATATGGTCTTCTGCTCCACCCAAGTTCAACATGACCGGAGCTCTAATCACTCAGCACCTGCGCGGGTGTGTTCTCCTTCTGCAGGGCTGCCGGAGAACAGCATTTTTTACATGCCATCAGTTATTTTCAATACCCCACACTTTAATTTCTGTTCATGTAAACATTCAAGTTGTAATTAGGCTGCAGTTCACGCTCAATTATGATTAGGCAACTGAAATATACTGATAGCAACCACTCCAAGCAGTCGTATTTAAATAAAATCGGATAATAATTCAAATTCAGTCAGAGTAGCTAATGAAGCTGTTTAAGGCTGATTGCAACCTGCCACTAATGTAACATTATCAAAAAAGATCAGTAGGTGTTTAATTTATTCTGTGCGATAAAGCACACACCCATTACATTTAACATACAGTAATAAACCCAGAGTATTCTGTTATAACTCTCCAGAGAGAAGTCCAAGTAAACGCTGTTGCCAAGGTGGCTCCAAAGTCTGTCTCTAAGGGTGTGCTGTCAGTCTTTACTCAACACAAAATTTTGATCCAAAATATCAATAAACGTTTTTGTTTGTCCTTTTTTTTTCTTTCTTTTTTTTTTTTTTTTACTGGCACAACTGTCAAAAAATAAACTCCCCACCCGTTTTGTCTGAAAACATGGGTCCAATGAATAAGTGAACCTAATTGTTTAATCAATAGCAGCATGAAAAAAACATCGCCACCATCTGCGACTCTGAGAAACCTTTGTGTAAAAAAAAATTACCTTCACGCTCAAGTGAATATGTTCAGAAAACATGACTCATTTCTTGACTGCCACTCAGCCCTCAGAGGCCATCATCTCTTCACAGCGCTTTTCTCCACAGTGTTGCCTCAAATGATAATCATGGCATTTCACAGCCACAGGTATGTCAGCGTGGAGAGAGCCCGCCGAAAGAGGCTGTTGTAGCACAGGTTTTGGGCGGCGTGCGCTCTAAGTGCAGGCTCTTGTTATGTGAAATGCTCCAAATTGATGGAAAAATACAGGTACAGTGTGCTACCTGGTGGGAGCGGAGGCACAAGTATAGTATGATATTGATTTGATAGCACCATTATGAATGGCATATGTCTGCCGTGATGCGGAGAAGGAGAGCCTAGTAGAGTGCATTCATGCCTTTTTTCTGCTAGCACGGACATAAAACATGCCATTTTTTCCCCTTGAAAATGGTGTTATTACACTTTCAAAGCTATGAGCAAATGCTAAGATATGCAGATCCATATATGGTACACACTCCATTAGTCTGACTGATAGTTGAGTTGCTGGTAGATGTGAAGTGGCCCTGAGTTACTAAAGGCTAAAAAAGGAGCGAAAGGTGTCCGTTTTTTCAGCGCATTCACGGCATCGACATCATTCTGCGCCCATGTTAAGCGTGTTTGACATGACTCGATTGCGCATTTCACGCCGTGACATTTGTCCTGGAACTAAATTGAGACCGAACAGCGGGAGGAATAAATATGCCAATCACAGTGACTGTCAAAATCATATTGTTATCCAGCGTCGCAAGATTTATGCCTTTCAAGTAGGATTGTCTCACATATCAGTTTTTCTACCTTTCCCTTCACATGCCTGCCATGTGTGGAGGT